>NC_092134.1:87315918-87678418 GCF_043159975.1 Macaca nemestrina
GACAGTTTGTTGTGATTTCTGTTCTTTTACATTTGCTGAGGAGTGCTTTACTTCCAACTATGTGGTCAATTTTGGAATAAGTGCAATGTGGTGCTGAGAAGAATGTATATTCTGTTGATTTGGAGTAGAGAGTTCTGTAGATGCTGTTAGGTCCACTTGATGCAGAGCTGAGTTCAAGTCCTGGATATCCTTGATAACCTTCGTTCTCATTGATCATTGATCTGTCTATTGTTGACAGTGGGTGTTAAAGCTTCCCATTATGATTGTGTGGGAGTCTAAGTCTCTTTGTAGGTCTCTAAGGACTTGCTTCATGAATTTTCGTGCTCCTATATTGGGTGCATATGTATTTAGGATAGTTAGCTCTTCTTGGTGAATTGATCCCTTTACCATTATGTAATGCCCTTCTTTGTCTTTTTTGTTCTTTGTTGGTTTAAAGTCTGTTTTATCAGAGACGAGGATTATAACCCCTGGTTTTGTTTGTTTGTTTGTTTGTTTTTTGCTTTCCAATTGCTTGGTAGATCTTCCTCCATCCCTTTATTTTGAGCTTATGTGTGTCTTTGCATGTGAGATGGGTCTCCTGAATACAGCACACTGATGGGTCTTGACTCTATCCAATTTGCCAGTCTTTGTCTTTTAATTGGGGCATTTAGCACATTTACATGTAACGTTAATATTGTTATGTGTGAATTTGATCCTGTCATTATGATGTTAGTTGGTTATTTTGCTCATTAATTGATGCAGTTTCTTCACAGCATTGATGGTCTTTACAATTTGGCATATTTTTGTGGCAGCTGGTACTTGTTGTTTCTTTCCATGTTTAGTGCTTCCTTCGGGAGCTCTTGTAAGGCAGGCCTGGTGGTGACAAAATCTCTCAGCATTTGCTTGTCTGTAAAGGATTTTATTTCTCCTTCACTTATGAAGCTTAGTTTGGCTGGATATGAAATTTTGGGTTGAAAATTCTTTTCTTTCAGAATGTTGAATATTGGCCCCCACTCTTTTCTGGACTGTAGAGTTTCTGCTGAGAGATCTGCTGTTAGTCAGATGGGCTTCCCTTTGTGGGTAACCTGACCTTTCTCTCTGGTTGCCCTTAACATATTTTCCTTCATTTCAACTTTGGTGAATCTGATAATTATGTGTCTTGGGGTTGCTCTTCTCTAGGAGTATCTTTGTGGTGGTCTCTGTATTTCCTAAATCTGAATGTTGGCCTGCCATGCAAGGTTGGGTAAGTTCTCTTGGATAATATCCTAAAGAGTGTTTTCTGACTTTGTTTCATTTTCCCCATCACTTTCACATATACCAGTCAAATGTGGATTTGATCTCTTCACATAGTTCCATATTTATTGGAGGCTTTGTTCATTGCCTTTTACTCTTTTTTCTCTAAACTTCTCTTCTCACTTTGTTTCATTAATTTGATCTTCAGTCACTGATACCCTTTCTTCCACTTGATCGAATCGGCTATTGAAGCTTGTGCATATGTCACGTAGTTCTTGTGCCATGATTTTCAGCTCCATCAGGTCATTTAAGGTCTTTTCTACACTGTTTATTCTAGTTAGCCATTTGTCTAATGTTTTTTCAAAGTTTTTATCTTCCTTGTGATGGCTTCAAACATCCTCCTTTAGCTCAGAGAAGTTTGTTATTACCAACCTTCTGAAGCCTAGTTCTGCCATCTTGTCAACCTCATTCTCCATCCAGCTTTGTTCCATTGCTGGTGAGGAGCTGCAATCCTTTGGAGAAGAGGAGCTCTGGTTTTTAGAATTTTCAGCTTTTCTGCTCTGGTTTCTCCCCATCTTTGTGGTTTTATCTACCTTTGCTCTTTGATGTTGGTGACCTACAGATGGGATTTTGGTGTGGATGTCCTTTTTGTTGATGTTGATGCTATTCCCCTTTGTTTGTTAGTTTTCCTTCTAACAGTCAGGTCCCTCAGCTGCAGGTTTGTTGGAGTTTGCTGGAGGTCCAGTCCAGACCCTGTTTGCCCAGATATCAACAGCGGAGGCTGCAGAACAGCAAATAGTGCAGAACAGGAAATATTACTGCCTGATCCTTCCTCTGGAAGCTTCGTCCCAGAGAGTCACCTGCTTGTATGAGGTGTCAGTCAGCCCCTACTGGGAGGTGTCTCCCAGTTAGGCTACACAGGGGTCAGAGACTCACTTGAGGAGGCAGTCTGTCTGTTATCAGAGCTCTAACATTGTTGGAGATCCACTGCTGTCTTCAGAGCTGTCAGACAGGGATGTTTAAGTCTGCAGAAGTTTCTGCTGCCTTTTCCTCAGCTATGCCCTGTCCCCAGAGGTGGGGTCTATAAAGATAGCAAGCCTTGCTCCACTGTGGTGGGCTCCACCCAGTTTGAGCTTCCTCGGCTGCTTTGTTTACCTACTCAAGCCTCAGAAATGGTGGACGCCCCTCCTGCTGCCAGGCTGCTGCCTGGCTGCTGCCTGGCAGGTCAATCTCAGACTGCTGTGCTAGCAGTGAGCAAGGGTCTGTGGGCGTGGGACCTGTTGATCCAGGTGCAGGATACAATCTTCTGGTGTGCTGTTTGCTGAGACCTTTGGAAAAGCACTGTATTTGAGTGGGGGTGTCCTCCTGGTACAGTCAGTCATGGCTTCCCTTGGCCTGGAAAGGGAAATTGCCAGACCCCTTGCGCTTCCTGTGTGAGGCAACACCCCACCCTGCTTTGGCTCACCCTCCGTGGGCTGTATCCACTGTTCAACCAGTCCCAATGAGATGAACCAGTTACCTCAGTTGGAAATGCAGAAATCACCCGTCTTCTACTTTGTTCACGCTGGGAGCTACAGAATGGAGCTGTTCGTATTTGGCCGTCTTTGAACGGAACACAACAGAGATCAAGAAATAATATTTTTTAAAAGAACCATTTCGGTTCTTCAAAATGCTTACAATATAATACTCAATGAAAAAAGTAGGCTAAAAACAATCTAAAATCACCAGTGCTAAATTAAGGAAGAGAAGGAAGAGGAACTAGAGCTAGAGAAAGGAAATAAATAGAAAAAAGGAAGAAAAAAAGGAAGAAAAATCTTAACAGTGGCCCATTTGGGGGTGGCAAATTTCTTTTACAATATCTGTTCTGAAGATTCTACAGTGAGTATGTGTTACTTTATTTATTTTTTGAGACAGGGTTTCACTCTCAGGCTGAGCACAGTGACATGATCACAGCTCAGTGGAGTGTTGACCTCTCCAGGCTCAGTGCACATGTCTTTATGAGGTGGTAATTTCATTTTCTTTGGGTATATATCCAGAAGTGAGATTACTGTGTCATATAAACCAGTAAAGTTCTACTTTTAATTTTGTTAGGAACTTCCATACTGTTTTCTATAATGGCTCACCAAATTATCTTCCCTCCAACAGTGTACAAAGATTTCCTTTTCTCCATACCGTTGCCAACACTTGTTATCTTTTGGCTTTTGATAATGGCTGTCCTAAGAGCTGTGAGGTGATAGCTCATTGCAGTGTGGATTTGCATTTCCCTGATGATTGATAATGTTAAGCACCTTTTCACATACTTGTTGGCCATTTTTATGTCTTCTTTGGAGAAATGTCTATTAATACTTTCTAAAAATCACTGACCTAGCTTTTATAATTGATTCTTAGGAGTTGAGCTAGGAGAGGTCTGATTATATTAGTTCTTCACAATAAGAAACCAATGATGATTCATAACAAGTTTTAGAATTAATTGTATGTGGCAAGATATGTAGTGCTACCCAATTTTTGTCATTATTTAACTTTGATAGTGATGCAATGGTATTGTTTAAGAAGGGGCTTCTTGCCTTTTAGAAATTCATGCTGAGATATTTACAGATGATACGATATCAAGGACCTGCTGCAAAATAATTCCAGGTGATGGTGGGCATAAAAAATCCAACAAGACAGGCCTGAATTGATAATTGAAGTTGGTATATGGGAGTTCAGTATACCATTGTCTTCTTTTACACATGTTTAAAATTTCCAGTAATAAAAACAATTTTTTAAGGGAAAAATAAAATTAAGGATGGATATCAGTCAGGGTTTAGTTTCATTTAACAGAGATCTGTTTATGCTGAGGAAAACAGATTTAATACAGGGAATTCAGTGTCTAAAAATTTGTTAAAATTACTAGCAGTGCACTCTCTAGGCTGGGCCTCTAGGAGTAATTAGCATAACAACACATGCAACTGGCTTGCTAAGGTTAAATGCTATCTGTGCCTCCTTCAGGAAGTCTGGAAATCAGGAAGCCATTATCTCAAGTGCATGCTCCAGGAACACATCACTTAAGCCAGATCTGATGATCAGGAATCATAGCCACAACTGTTGGCGCCAGGGCTACCAGCTGCTGCTGCACCTGCTAGAATGGTACCAGCAAAGTGGATGCCTTGCTCTGGCCACCACCACTCTCCCATTGGTGGAATCTAAATTATATCTAGAACCCTAGCTGCAAGGGAGTGTGGGAAATGTAGTTTTCAACTTTGTATCCTTTATAGAACTGGGCTAAAAAGAGGTGGCAACAAATATTGAGTGGACCAATCCACCACAAAGTGTTAGCAATTAGGCTGTCAGTACTGTTCCCAGTGCAAGGAAAGTCTTCCCTCTCCTCCAATCAAATATTACCTATTGTTAGACACAGTTCAGGTCCTATTTCTATTAAATTAAGCCTTACCTGATCTCTCCTGGCCTCATTGATTTCTCCACCGTTCTACTTTCCTTTCTTCTTTCCTTCCTTGTTTCCTTCCCTCCTTCATGCATGTATGCACTGTGTAGGTGTGTGTGTCTCTGAACTGGGCTTATTCTTCATTCTGCCATGTAGTTTAGTCTATATCATGCAAATGTTTTGAGGTACAGTGTCATTTTAGATAGGTTAGTCTCGCTTGGTTAAATAGGCTCTAGGTGACTTAAGGCCAGATAAATTTCTTTGTGTATCCTTTCCTTTGATGTATAACACCATGTAGTATAAATAGCAAGATTATGTATTTTACATTGGTACTATTAATAAATTGTACCAATAAGCATACCAAGAAATTGATGCCTTCCTTAAGTACCTCACAAGATTGTGGTAAGGATCAGAAATGTTCTGTGCTAAATAAATTTTAATTTGTAACCTATTATAAATGTTGACAGATAGTAATTATGATTGTGTTAACACCAAGATCTTCATATGATGACCCTAGTCTGCCTTTTAATTAATCATATAGCTTGATGATTATTTCTATCTTTCAGTGAAACTATAGTTCTTTGTTTCTTGAACTCAATCTGCACTTCCCACTTCTGTGCTGTTGACCATGTTCTCCCTCCACTGAGAAGTCTCAGCTCAGGCCCCATCTCCATCTGTCAATCTCCTCTCCACCAACCAGTCTGAATGTCCAGCAATAACCGGTTAGATATCAATTTCTGGCAGAGTTAACCAAGTATCAACAGTAGTGATATAGATCTGTGCTTACTGACATAACTCAGGATAGGAAATGATATCTTAAGAGAAAAAAATGTTTTAAAAACTCAATGTTTGGTATAATTTCCATTTTTGTAAATGTGTATATATTTTTTATTTGTACTCATTCTTTCATTTGACAGATATTTATTGAGTGTCTACTGTGTGCCAGGCACTATATCTATGTGCATAGAAAAACCCTGGAAGGCCATACAACAATATATATAGAGAGTGATCGTCTCTGCTTGCTGAGATAACAGGTGAACTTTTTTCTTTTTGCTCATTTTATTCCATTTGAAAAATTGTATTTTCTAACTTTTCTACCAAACCTGTATTAATTCATTCATTTATTCATTTATTTTTAATAAATAAGTATTTATTAATAAATAATATTTTTAAAAGAATCACCTCTGTTCTTCAAAATGCTTATAATGTAATACTCAATGAAAAAAGTAGGCTAAAAACAATCTAAAATCAACAATGCTAAACTTAAAAAAGAGAAGGAAGAAGAGCTAGAGCTAGAGAAAGGAAAGGAAAAGAAAAAAGGAAGAAAAAAAGGAAGAAAAATCTTAACAGTGGCCCATTTAGGGGTGGTAGAATTTCTTTTACAGTATCTGTTCTGAAGATTTTACAGTGAGTATGTGTTACTTTTATTTATTTTTTGAGACAGGGTCTCACTCTGTTGCCCAGGTGGGAGCACAGTGGCATAATCACATCTCAGTGGAGCTTTGACCTCCCTAGGTTCAGGTGATCCTCCCACCATAGCCTCCCAAGTAGCTGGGACAACAGGCACGTGCTACACACCCAGTTAATATTTTGGTTTTTTTTTTGTTGTTGTTGTTTTGTTTTGTTTTTGTTGTTTGTTTTTTGTAGAGATGGGGTTTTGCCATGTTGTCTCAAAATCTTGGGCTTAAGTGATCCACCTGCCTTGGCATCCCAAAGTGTTGGGATTACAAATGTGAGCCACCATGCCCAGTCATTGTATTCCTTTTAGAAGTAGGAAAAAAAAAATTTCAAGGTCCAATCCAAATGTGACTTTTCTATGAAGCTGCCTGAGATCCCTGCATTTAACATTTTTCAAGCTTTTTCAATCCCTTCATCACTTAGTACTCAATAAATATATGATAAGTTGAATTTATACTATTTTTTCAAGTGTGGCCTTGGTGAGAGGTGTCATTAATTTTGTTAATTTTTCCCTTCAATTTCTATTTTGATTTTCAAGAACAAGTTAGGTTTCAGAGAGGTTATTTAATAATAATAATAAATTATTCTTTGTGATTAATTTGTACAAGCATTTGCATAATATTGACCTAATTTTAGTGGCCAGGACTTCATCTGTTGTTTTCATTCTTTTGCCTTCTTCTCTATTTCTTACTAGTTTTACACACACAGGCATGTGTGTGTGTGATATGCATACACACACTCACATATATATACATACATATGTATTTTTAATATGAAAATTTAAACAGTAGACTCAAGATCTATTATTAGTCAATCCTTTCTCACTGCAGACAATTTTTATCTAGTGCCCTATTTCCTTCCATTTTGTGGAGAGAAAAGTCTCCTTAACCCAGATTGGAAATGCCATCCACTGAATTAACTTTCTATCAGCCCTGTAATATCACTTCAGTAGCCTGGGATGTAGTCACACAGGAGGGAGTCAATGTGGCAAGACTTTTAGAAATTACCCAGTCTAGCCCATTTGGACAGCTTTCATCAAAGAGGGGCAAGGAGTAAGAATGGGGCTCAACCATTTTAAATTCATTTCAGCTTTTGCAAAATAAGGCAGGTGGTAAAACATCACCACTGCATGATGGTACCAGAAACAATCAGAGATGGGCCAGTCTCTAGCACCACCACTCTGGTTAGATGAATCAGCCTCAGACCAGGAGTCATGGGGCTCAAATCTCCCTGTCCTGGCTCTCTTCCTTCTTGAGGAGGTGCCCTGCCCTGAAGACAAGACGAGGCTCCTGGAACCTGAGATGTTATAAACATGTGTGTATTATGGCACATTACAGGATCCTGAAACCAGGGAAGTTTTATTCTAGATAGGAGACTGTGTGAATGAAGAGAATAATGTGTGGCCTGGTTACGGAAAGAGGAAAAGAGGGGGGTACCTGGAAAAGTGATCATTCTAGGGCACTTTCTGTGGATCTTCAAAATAATCGAAATAAGATGCTTCTTGAAATACTACTTAGTTGGGCACATTGGGGTTTGACCCTTAACTAGGCTACAGCCATCTTATGGAATTTAGGATCAGACAAAGTTCAAAGCATTGTCCAAGGGAATTTGCTAATGACATTAAAAAAAAAACAAAAAAACAAAAAAAACACCTCATTGACATTCTCCTTCATTCCATGGTCCCCAGCACTTTGCTGAGAGTATCACAGCGAGGCTTCCCATGCATTATAGGCCTTGCTTTTGAAGTTGCATTTGCCTCTGTGGCCATCTGCTTTTTAGACAAGATTGGGCACATTCAGGGTGGCATGGCCATAGACAAGCCATCTGCTTTTTAATTCGTGAGGCTGCTGTGCCCCCAAAATTCTTTTTCTCCCTCCCTACTTACTATGGGTGATCCCACAGAAACTTAAACCACAGTCATCCATATGGGAGAAAATGTGAACTCTGGAAGTTTTTCATTTCTGATGAGTAATATAGTAGCAGATGGATTAAACCAAATCCTTTGAGTATGAGTTTTTAATTCCCTAATTCCCTGACATAAAGTGATTTCATTGAAGAGATTGATTTAATCTCTTGCAGTTGATGGATACACTACTTGCAAAATTTCAAAACATAGATTTGTTGTTTACTGGTTGACTACCAGGTTGGGTACTTGATCCCAGGATTTGCATTTTTTTTTTAAGCTGGGATTGCTAAACTGAAGGTGCTTTTGTGTCTGTGCAGTCTGTACCCAGCTATATGTGTGCTCTGTGATCTGACACATTAAAATAACTGAATCACTTTCATTTTAAAAACACTGCTTCAGGCCAGGCGCGGTGGCTCATGTCTGTAATCTGAACACTTTGGGAGGCCGAGGAGGGTGGATCACCTGAGGTCAGGAGTTCGAGAACAGCCTGACCAACATGGAGAAACCCTGTCTCTACTAAAAATACAGAAATTAGCTGGGCATAGTGGCACACGCCTGTAATCACAGCTACTTGGGAGGCTGAGGCAGGAGGATTGCTTGAACCAGGGAGGCAGAGGTTGCAGTGAGCTGAGACTGTGCCATTGCACTCCAGCCTGGCAACAAGAGCGAAACTCCATCTCAAAAAACAACAATGACAACAACAACCCTGCTTCATATCATAAAAGGGAGTCTCTGTTACCTACAACTAACATGATGTTCTTATAAACCTGATCAGTAAGATTATGGGACATGATTCACTGTATAGTTTAAAGTGGAAGGAAATTTATAAAAGGCATAAAATCTAGATACACCTCCATAACTTGATAGACAAAGATTGCTTTAATGCATCTAGTAGCAACATGTAAAAGTTGTATAATCAGTAAATTAACTACTTGTTTATTTGTGGTAATTTATTTTTAATCAGTAGTGTTTTCATATGTTTAGTTATTTTTTTATTTTGCTATATTTTAGGGGTGTCAAGCTTCCATTTTTGGTATCTACTTCTAAATACACTCAGAACAGGAGAAATTTGGACTAATTTTCAAACTACAGATACTTTCTAACCATGATGCATTTCAAAAGTGGACTCGAATTAACTGAGTTGCAAAACATGACAGTGCCTGAAGATGATAACATTAGCAATGATTCCAATGATTTCACTGAAGTAGAAAATGGTCAGATAAATAGGTGAGTATTTTTCCACTAACACTTCCTACCTAGTGAAAGAAATGGTTCGTGGCTCACATCTGTAATCCCAGCCCTTTGGGAGGCTGAGGTGGGTGGATCATTTGAGGTCAGGGGTTCGAGACCAGCCTGACCAACATGGTGAAACCCTGTCTCTACTAAAAACACAAAAAATTAGTCAGGCTTGGTGGTTCATGCCTGTATTCCCAGCTACTTAGGAGGCTGAGGCAGGAGAATCGCTTGAACCTGGGAGGTGGAGGTTGCAGTGAGCCGAGATCATGCTGCTGCACTCCAGCCTGGGTGACAGAGTGAAACTCTGTCTCGGGAAAAAAAAAAAAAAAAAAAAAAAAGGTAAAGAAAAAGAAACGGCTATAAAAATTATTCTGGTTTTTAGTTATTCTGTTGAATTATTCATTACTAAAGTTATGTTCCATTTGAAGATGCAATTTGAATTTCTTATGTGACATCTGTTGGGCATAGTCTGCAATAGCAGATGAAGCAAATAGGAAAGTAATTTATTCATCTTTTAAAATCTTTCAATTGAGACTAATAAAAATGTATGAATACACTGAACCCCAACCAAGCTCTGTATTATGAATTAAACAGACTACTGGAATTTCACTGCATCCCATATTCAAACGTGTACTACAGTCATCTGTACATATTTTAATCAAGAAATGGTCAAAGTTGCATTTGCTAATGAATCTGTGTTAAACTACAAGTGTATCATCCTTATAAGCATCATTTGTAGTATGGATTTTAAATAATAATAATGGTTGAACCCAAATGACTCTATGAGGAACTATAATAGAGACATAGTACATAAAAGAGAAAGAGAAGGAAAGCGACCACGACTGAGGGGAGAAGCAATGGGGAAGAAGTAGAGGGTCAGGGTAGGAAGAGTGCTGGCCCGGAAGCTCCCAGCCACTAGCTGTGTCCTCAGGCAAGTCCTTCCAACCCTTGGGTCTTTATTGCTTACGTTACAAGAGTAGAACCAAATGTCTTTTTAAAAAAATGATTTGGGGCATTCTTAGACCCACCGATTGTCTAACTGGCTTAGCAGGAAGCCCTCCAGCTTGGGAGTTAGCGGCACAGCCTCCTAAAAGATTAGGAAAAGAGAGTGGCATATGCAGGACTGTTAGAACACCTATAATGTTATACTTTAGGAGGGTCAAAAGGAAATTGGGATGGGAAAGGATAAGAATATTATGCCAACTAACCAGGCATCTTTGTAGGAATCATTTCTGATAGTCTACATTCTGATAAAATGTGTGATTAAAAGTCCAGCATAGGATTTTCAGAAGTTCCAGCCTTGTCTCTCCTTTTTTCCTCCTTTAAATGTTCTTAGAGGTTAAGTTCTCAACTCAAACACTCTTCCTCATTATTATCCAAGTACTGTCAACTGTGCTAGGTGATGTTTCTTACTATGGGACTCAAGTGTACTTACTTCTTTCACCTTTTTTGAGTAATTATTAATAATAATACCCATTTCTTAAGTGCCAGATATTTTACATATGCTACCACAGATCCTTATAACTGCCATGCAAAGCAAGTATTCTTCTGCAAATAAGAAAAATGTAAAATTTCCGTTTACAAATAAGGAAACTAAGGTTCAGAGAAAGAAAATAACTTATCCAAGGGTACACAAAGGTCTGTCTAAAATTTGTGTATTTTTACTCTACCCTCCTCCCTCTGGTTATAATGCTTGGGCATTGGTAAAAAGCTAGTCTTTAATAATCCTATTAAATGCTACCAGGGCCATTTTATGTGCTGTACTCCTGGAAGGTTCAGTAGTCCCTACTGACCTCCACTGAACAGTGGAAGGAATTCTCACAAGTAGGACATTGTGGTTTTATAAAATTATCAAAGCAATCCATTATCAAAGCAATCCAAACCCCAAGGGCCTTAAAGGTGGGAGTCATTTATAATAGTCAGTTTAGAATCTCAACTTGATTTTTAAAAGTGTCACTTACTAAAAATGTCAAGTTTTTAGATGATTACCACTTGTGGTAGATGGGAGAAACATCCATTCTCACCTGCGACTTAGGCACCTTGCCCGGATGAGCTCACTTCCCTATAGTCTCCGACCAGGGCAAACGTTGGTACAGAGGGAGGTCTGTTGGCTTTTGGTTCCTGTATTGCAAATGCAGTGTGATGAGTTTTTTTTTTTTCCCCTCCTTCTCTGACTCAGTTCATGACTCTTGTTTCATTTCTGGCTCCAAGACAATTAAAAGCAACATGTTATAGCACGAAGCTAATAAAGAAAAAGACCCTTGCCCAGTTTTATTGAAGGTCCCTATTGGGTTATCTGGCTTACTGTATTGGCATATTTTAGTAGCCCATGATTCCTACAAAAACTGCACCTAAATACCCCTCATTCTTCCTACGGCTTTCTCAAATTTGTGAGAGGAGGGTAGGTCCAATTATATGAATCTAAGAAAACCACTTCTCCCCAAACAGTGAACTTTTAGGAAGCTGGAGAAAATGTTGAAAACAAACATTGATGTTGTGTTACTTGGCATCTAGCTGATAGCTCTGCCTGGAAACTTCGCAATTGGATACAATAAGAATTATTCTTTTAAGTGTGGTTGAAAATAAGAGTAGTGTCATTTGAACATTCAGACATCTGCCCTTATTCCAGTTCAGTTGTTTTATTTCATGCCTAAATTTTGGGGCTGTAGTCATAGAAACCTGTACCTGGAATGATAATACCTTTTAAAATATCCATTAGACCCGTGCTGCCAACTGGTGTTTTAATGTGTATATGAAACACTTGGAAACCTTGTTAAATGCATGTTCTGATTCAGTAAGCCTGGGGTGGGGCCTGCGATTCTGATTTCTAGCAAATTCCCAGGTGACGCCCATAACTGCTGGTCCATGAGCCAAACTTTGAGTAGAAAGCTCTAGACTCTTCCTCTAAGTGTGAACTTCTTGTGAGAAGGGACTGTCTTAATCATCTTTATATCCCTTCTGCCTATCCTAGTGTCTAGGCAGGGTGGACTGCCTATCCTAGTGTCTAGGTAATGTCTACAGGGTAGACATGTATTGGCTGAGAGAGAGGCAGAGAGAGAGAGTAAAGTACATGGCTTTGGATTTAGACTTGCGTTGAATTCTGGCTCTATCATAGATCTTATTGATCTTATGCTCTGAGCTTCAATCCCATCCCTTTAAGATGGGGATAATAATAATACCTTACCTCATGGGATTGTTGGGGAATGTTTAATGCACTATTATCTGTAGGTTAAGAACATAGGCTCTCCACTTAGCCTGCTTATGTTCAAACCCTGCCACAACAGGTTACTTAGCCTATTTATTCCTAGTGTTCCATTATTGGAACGCTAAGCTTGTGGGACTTATTTATATCCTACTGCTCAAGGTCATTGTCAAGGCCTAATTTTTCACACACAAAAAATGCAACCTCCAGTATAAATGGGTTAATAGTAATGTAACTTTGGTCAAGTTACTTAATTTTCCCAAACTGGGGCTAAAAATAGTACCAACCACATGTAATTATTGTGAAAATAAATGAGGAAATCCATGTAAAGTACTTGGCACAGTATCTGGCAATAGTAAGCCTCTTAGTATGAGAAAAGTCTGTCAGTAAAAATGCAGTCCCCCTTCTTTGGCAAGCACTTCTTTCTTCTCCACCTCAAGAAGCAATAACATTGCTCTAGGTTTTGGATGATTGCTAGTTTTGCTTCTTAAATTTGGTGAAACATTAGTAGATTATTCTAAGTATACCCAGACAAATATGCACGTATTTTAATATTTATCTGCTATTGCTCTTTCTGTATAGTTATTACTATTATGACCCAGGAACTATTTAACAGAATTTGATATTATTTCATTAAGATTTGTTTTTAAAAGAATTTGAGGCAACTCTTATAACTACACCCTGAATCCACTTGTCTTTATATATCTTTTGGAGTTTGTGGGCTAAATTTTTATCACTTGAGAGGACCCTTGAAAAGTTCTCCCTCTTCTTCTTCTGTGTTTTCTATACCTTAGGGAAGAAGATTCCATAACTTCTCCTTGTATTTAATTTTCATGTCAGGAAATTCTTCTCTTGTTTTCATTTCTCCTGTTACAATTAAAGTCTTTTTTTTTTTTTTTCTATTTTCAGTGGAATTTGTCCATCAAATAAGGCTTTGCTTACCTCTCAGTCTTCTCTTCTCTTTAGGTTCCTGTTTCTTCAATTCCCCCTTTTCATGTTTTCCAATCTCTTTGTTACTTGCTTCTTCCCTTTCATTTTTTTCTCTTTTTTAATACAATGTTAGCGTTTCAGGGAAAGGAGTGGGAAAGGGCATTTAAGTTCAACCACTCATCTCTTTTATGTTATGACTTCTCAGATAAAACAGTATAATCTAGTAAGAACCTGATGGGTAGGAGATTAAAATAGGAAGATTATCTTTCTGTTGTACAACTCATCCTTAATTAGATTGTTACTGTTGATTTGTTTCTGGTTTTAAATAACAGCTTTCTGCTGCTTGCCTCTCTTCACAATGTACCTGAGTATAATAGCTTACATCATTTTTAAGGCTTTGTCTGTTCAGGGTCATCCAATCACCCATTGTAGAGTTTGTTTTGTTTTGTTTGTTCACAGAGCAATTGGCTACCTAATGGTTAATTAGATTCTGTTTTATGGGTACAGACACAGTGAGAACTCTTTTTTAATAATACTTTATATCATCCTGAGATCACATGTCAAAGGCACCTTCATCCATAGCATATTTTAAGTCAATAAAGAGAAATATTACATCAATTATATTGCCAGAGGTCGTGCTTTGTAACAAGCAAGCGCATCTTTTAAATGGTGAGATAACAGAAACTTGTGAGAAGCTGCTTGACCTAGTTATTTTGAATGGAATTTTCCATTACAAAAAGTTGGTTTTATATATTTTTTAAATGTATAGAAATACAAAGCAAAGATGTAAAGACTTAAAGAGAAGAAAAAGTTGAAACACTATATAGAGAATAGGGAGGCTTTAAGTACTTCATTCTTATTGAGCTAAATTTCCCTCCAGCCTAAGCTACTCCCTAATTTCTAAACAGAAGATGCCTATTCAGCTTATGGAGAGCTCCTCTGAGTTGTTAATGTATGGGTAGGTACATATTAGAAGGAGCTGAAAGACAGCACTGGACAATCACAATTCAAGATGAGTGCAGTGTTGACAGTGCGGTACAGATAAAGCAGTAAGTAGGTCACAGTCCAAAAATTCCAAACCAGAGTGTGGAAGACTTGTGGATGATGAGGGTTTTGAATTGATAGGGAAAGATTGGCTGAGAGGAAGAAAGAGGACCTCCTCAAGGGAAAGTGAATTCCTACTGCCATCTTGCTTTTCATTCTCTGCTCTCAGAATGTGCTGGTCTTATCTCAGCCCTCAGCCCTCTTAGGAGGAGCAGGGGAAGCTAAGATTGGAACATTGAGCCAAAATCAAATTAAGCAGTACCTGGAATTGCAGGGCGAGGAATTTGTGCTTAAGGCTTATTCACTGGGGGAGCCAGTGGAGATTTTTGGGAAAAACTATTAAGTCTTGTTGCAGAAAGTGGACTGAAAGAGACAGAATCAAGGAGGCACTCTACAAATAATGTGTTTTAATGTACTATTTAATGGTTACTTATTAAAACAGCTCTGTCAGTCAGTATCATTATTCTCATTCTGCAGAAGTTCTGCAGGAAACAGCTGGCAGTCACACAGGGACTTACTCTTTATCCGCTTCAGCTGCACAATGTTTGACCTGGCTGAATGCGCCTTCATGTCACAGTGCCTGGATCTCTTTCTTCTCTGCTCACCTATGCTTTGCTATCAACCCAGGGGAGTGTTACCAGGCCTGGAATTTAGATCTTCCGTAACAGGCAGTTTATTGGTGTTTTGTTTGGTTTGTTTGAAAATGTTTAGGCTTTTCTATTAATTTAAATATAATGGAAATTATCTCTGGAAAACAAGTTCCTCCACAAGAAAGACAGAGGGAAATTGCTGGATAGACTTAGTAGGCTTGAGTTGGTTATGAAAATTACCCAGATTAGGTCAAGCACAGTGGTTCACACTTGTAATCCCAGTGCTTTGGGAAGGCAAGATTGGAAGAATCACTTGAGCCCAGGAGTCCGAGACCAGCCTGGTCAACATAGCAAGACTCCATCCATACACAAGTTTTTTAAAAAATTAGCCGGGCGTGGTGGTGTGTGCCCGTAGTCCCAGCTACTTGAGAGGCTGAGGCAGGAGGATTGCTTGGGCCTAGGAGCTCCAGGTTACAGTGAGCTATGATTGTGTCACTGCACTCCAGCTTGGGCAACAAAGCAAGAACTTGTCTCTAAAATAATAATAATAATAATAAAATTAGCCTGACGAAATACAGTTGGCTGCCCATATCCTTGGGTTCTGCAACTACAGATTCCACTGAGGACTGAAAATCTTTGAAAAAAACAAACACAAATTGACAATTTTAAAATGCAAATTTTAAAATATACTATAACAACTATTTACCTAGCATTCGTATTAGGTATTATAAGTAGTCTAGAGATGACTTAAAGTATACAGGAGGATATGCGTAGGTTATATGCAAATTCTATAGCTACTTTATGTTACGGACTTGATTTTAGTATCTTCAGAAGAGAGAGGGATATCCTAGAACCAATGCCCTAAAAATACCAAGGGACACTGTACGGTCTTTTGACAACAACACTTAAATATTTTGAGTCAATTTCATTTTGGAAAGTCCAGTGCCCACGTTTCTTAGGGCTGCCTGTGTGAAAGGAAAGGCTGCTTTCCCCTGACATTCTGCAGCCAGATCTGTAAATCTTAGTTCTGTGGAAGATTCAGAACTTTAAAGACAAAAGAAAAACCAAACCAGTCATTAGCAGCAATGCTATATACAACCACCAGAGTTTGCCTGCAAAGATACTGCTTTTATCATGTCAATCTCTTGCTAAGAACATTCTATATTATTTCTTAGGCTTTTGTCTTTTAGTTTCCTCTGGCTAATCCCAGTCTATGCTGTTTTTTTCCTTTTCTGGACTCCTTACCTCATCTTAATCTGCACAGCCTGACGTTCTTATACTGGTATTAGCTGGTATGGTCACTCCTTGGCCGGAATGTCAGCTCCTGTGTTTCAGGAGACCAAAGTTTTTCTTCCACATCCTTTTGATCCCCAGTAGGTCCTAGCCAAAAGCAGTGTCCGCAGATTGTATATCTTATACCAAGTAATGATCCCAGCATAAGTTTGTAATAAGTGTATTGCCTAACTTTGGTATATCCTGGTGAAATAACACAAACTTGGAGAAATAATGCCTAAAAGAACGAGATCCCTTGGATAAAGATGAAAAACATCGATGAATAAAATCAACATCAATAATACATATGTTTCATTTAAAAACATTTTATTGTGATATACAGCATCGTTGAAAAAAGTGTATTAGAACGGGTGCAGTGACTCATGCCTGTAATCCCAACACTTTGGGAGGCCAAAGTTCAAGACCAGCCTGGCTGTCATAGCAAA
The DNA here is from genome assembly GCF_043159975.1 of Macaca nemestrina. NCBI lineage: Eukaryota > Metazoa > Chordata > Mammalia > Primates > Cercopithecidae > Macaca > Macaca nemestrina. The sequence goes on from NC_092134.1 coordinate 87,332,636, forward strand.
ACTATGTATCTACTAAAAATACAAAAATTAGCTGGGCGTGGTGGTGCACATTTGTAATCCCAGCTACTTGGGAGGCTGAGGCACTAGAATCACTTGAGCCTGGGAAGTGGAGATTGAACATCTGCACTGCAGCCTTGGTGACTGATTGAGACTCTGTCTCAGAAAAAAGTATATGAAAATCTAATGTACAGTTTAAATAGTCATGCTTCATTAAACTAGTCCAGTTCAAGTGGTTTTATATTTATTAATGAAAAATTCACTGTCATTAGTTCTAACCATGATCAGGTAATTGAATTTCCAAACTAGAAGAGCCAAAAAGCATCCCTAACATATCTTACTAATATATGCAGCAGTTTGCCTATGCATGGACTTTTAATTTTATTTAATTTTTTATTTTTATGGATTTAGGAGGTACAAGTCCAGTTGTGTTACAAAAATATAGTACGTAGGCCGGGCGCGGTGGCTCAAGCCTGTAATCCCAGCACTTTGGGAGGCCGAGACGGGCGGATCACTAGGTCAGGAGATCGAGACCATCCTGGCGAACACGGTGAAACCCCGTCTCTACTAAAAAATACAAAAAACTAGCCGGGCGAGGCGGCGGGCGCCTGTAGTCCTAGCTACTCGGGAGGCTGAGGCAGGAGAATGGCGTAAACCCGGGGGGCGGAGCTTGCAGTGAGCTGAGATCCGGCCACTGCACTCTAGCCCGGGCGACAGAGCCAGACTCCGTCTCAAAAAAAAAAAAAAAAAAAAAATATAGTACGTAGTGGTGAAGTTTGGGCTTTTAAAATAGTAAACATTGTACCCAGTGGGTAGTGTTTCATCCCTTGCCGCCTCCCACCTTCCCCTTTTTTGGAGTCTCCAGTGTCTATTATTTCACTCTCTCTGTCCACGTGGACCCATTGTTTAGCTCCCACTTATAAGTAAGAACATTCAGGTTTTGACTTTCTGTTTCTGAGTCATTTCATATAGACTTTCAGCTCTATCCACGTTGCTGCAAAAGACATGTTTTATTAATTTTTTGGTGACATAGTATTCCGTGGTATACATCTACACTATATTTTCTTTATCCAGTCATCTGTTGATGGACACTTAGGTTGATTTCATGACTTTGCTATGGTGAATAGTACCGTGATAAATATATGAATGCAGGTATTTTTTGATTTAATAGTTTCCTTTCCTTTGGGTAGATACTCAGTAGTGGGATTGCCAGATTGAATGGTATTCTATTTTTAGTTCCTTGAGGAATATTCATACTGTTTCCCGTAGAGACTGTATTAATTTAAGTTCCCACCGATGGTGTATAAGCATTCCTTTTATTTCCACATCCTCACCAACATCTGTTGTTGGACTTTTCTTTGACAAAATCATTTGTTTTCTAATCGAGAATTTTTTTAAATTAGAAATTTAGGCTATAAAGTTTTGATATTCGCCCCGAATATATTTGATGATTCTCAAAGCATTTTAAATTCTTACTTCTGTATATTTGTACATCATTTACTCCATTTAGCCTGGCTGAATTGTTCCCATCTCAAGTCCCATTTCCCCCACGGAGAGAACTGTCTAACATCTATTGCTGTTACTATGTGCCAAGGGCTGGACTGATGTTTAACAATTGCTCTCTCATTTAATTCTCCCAATAACTTGATAAGATAATGTAATAGTGTTAACTTCTGTTTCCCAGATGAGGAAACAAAGGTAGAATGCTCAGGCCCTCAGAGATAGTGAGGATTTGAACTCAAGTTCTAAGTCCTTTGCTTTCTTAAAGCCCTGGCTCTGACCCTCACCATGGACCATATGCCCTGCCTCCCCACCATAATTTCCTAGTCTGAACTCCCATAGCCTCCTGTTTGCATCACTTATTACATACCCCCATGTCTCCCCAGTGCCTGTTCCAGTGACTTGCATATAGCAGGTGCTGAAGGAGTGTTTAATGGTGAAACAGTTGTTTTCTTTTCTGCAAGGGAGAGGGAATTTCTATTTAACGATTTTGTAGTCCAAGAACCTGAGCTCAAAAGAAAACCTGCCTTTAGTATCCCTTTAAATACCAGATTTATAGTAGTCTTGATATTATCTAATTTTCCACTTAGAGAAAAAAACTATACAAAAAGTAATTTGTTGTATATAGTGTTTAAATGTATTATTAAAATGATTCAAAATGTATAGCTGTTTTTGACTTACGGTTGTCTTTCATTTCATCTCAAGATGAACACCTGTTATTGGCATTGTTTTGTACTAGGTAGAGTGCAGGATATAAAAATGAATGAGGCAAAGTGCCTGCCCTTGGGGCACTTATAGTTTATGTGGTAAAACGAGAATATAGACAACCCATACTGGCAAAAAAAAAAAAAAAAAAAAAAAAAAAAAATTGGGAGGAGTTGGTGGTTGAATAGGGCTGTAAACTCTTAGAGAGCTGATTGGTAACTGCTCATGTATGTTTTGGTGAGTAATAAATCATTTAGTCAAGATGTCAAACTTAAAATCATTATCATAAGGTTAAATATATTACGCCTGTCTTTACAGCAAGTTTATTTCTGATCGTGAAAGTAGAAGAAGTCTCACAAACAGCCATTTGGAAAAAAAGAAATGTGATGACTATGTAAGTATCTTTAGAATGAAGTATTTTTTTTAATCATATAAATTGGGACAAATCTTTTTAATTCAAGTAGCATAATACCAAAAGCAAAACTACCTGTATTCACCAGGATACTCCTCATACCTTATGTATTTTCTCTTGAAGTCCATTCAAGGAAATAACTAGACAACTAAGAATGGATTTTCTTGAATTTTATTTCCATATTGGTTCCTGAGAGTGCCTTAAAGGCTTTGGCTTGATGAACTTTCTTGGGGATTATTTTGCTTAGTGTCAATGTTTGTTTCTTTGTTCAGATTCCAGGTACAACCTCCTTAGGCATGTCTGTTTTTAACCTAAGCAACGCCATTATGGGCAGTGGGATTTTGGGGCTCGCCTTTGCCCTCGCAAACACTGGAATCCTACTTTTTCTGTGAGTACTGACGTGCCGGTACTTTCCATTTTAAAACTGAACTTTTTGTATGTTTCTGTTATTACATAGAAGAAATGTGAAATATTTATAAATAGTTTTTTTAATTAACTTGGCTAAGTTACAAGTACATACTTTGATATTTATTGCTTGAGTGATTTTCCAAAATGTACCTAATGCTTACAACAAAGAGGAAGGAGAAAATAGTTTTATTAATCAAAAATACTGAAATAAGCATTTGTGAAAAGGATTAAAATATTTGAAAATAACTTTTTTTGGTATTTTTGGAGTCTACCTGTGACTTTAAATCTCAGTTAAAATATTAAGAGGTGTTTAACCCCAGCCAGTCACCACTTTGGCATTTGCATTGCTATGAAGCATGTACTACATCAAAGGGCAATTACAACTTTGTTTGTAATAAATATTCAAGAAGCATAGAAATTTTCAGTGTTTTGAAGATGAGAAATTAGCATGTACTTTACCGCTGAGATTCAATGAAAACAAAATGGGCAATTTTCTTTTAAATAACTTTATCTCAAACTGTTGAATGGGACTTTCTGCAAATGTATGGAGGGCTTATTTTTAGTGGGAACAAGATTAAGAGAGATGATAGAATTTGTACTAAGAAAATTATCACCCAGCCTGATTCCCTCTCAAATGTCACATGAGTGTCGGTGGTGAGGTGAGAGAGAAAGCACTTCTCCCAGGATCTTGCCTTTTGTTTCCTGACTTGAAACTCATGCTCTTCATTGGCCTGGCTAGATAGTCCTTGTTGCCATGTCTTTTGACAGGAGCATCATTTCCTTAGAAGCAGTGACCGAAATGGTTACTAATCCTACAAAGTGTGGATATCCTTTAAAAACACATCAAAAACTGAGATAAAAGAATATTACTGCCCATTCCGTTACTCCGGGAACAGAAATGCCCATCCATGTTACCCTGTATTAGGCATTAATATTTTTTTGTGTGTAAACTAATGCATCCTTTCTAAAATTAAAAGACTGTGTAAGATGGTGAATTTGATACATTGTCTTCCATATCGTCAACCTAATTCAGTGAACCTAACTCTAGCCTCCTCTCTTGATCATCCTGAATGCATCTTTCTAAGTTGTTTTTCTGCTTGAGCTGAGTGCCAGGTTTTAGGGTAATATGGCAGAATTGGACAACATATTTCTATGGTGATTTTGGGGGGTATATGTGAAATTCTGACTCTCTGAGTATAGTAGACAGCTTGAGGAGCTACACTTCTGGTTTTCAGTGCATTTACATGAGACACCTGAGTGCTACTCCCAACTCCTCTTCTAAATGGCTATGTAGTTTTAAGCAAGTTTCTTAGCCACTCTGAGCTTCAGTTCCTTCCTCTTCAAAACAAGGAAGTTGTGCAAGAAAAATTTCAGAACCAGGCCAGCCTCCAAAACGCTATGGTTCTGTGACTATTTTCAGTCATTCCAAAGCTGGGAATATGTTCAGTTCAGAATGTGTATTACATTGATTTCTTTTTTTAAAGTTATTGCAACATATCAAGTTATAAATTAACCTAGTGTAAAAAGTCAATTCTTTGATGATTGTAACAACAGTAACTCTTGTATCTCTACAAGAGATATAAGTAGTACCTAGTAGTGCCAGTCACTACTCCAAGTGTTTTATGCAGAATCCTTACAATAACTCTATGAAGTGGCTGCTATCATTAATTTCCTGCTTCACAGACAAGGCATAAAGGGTAACTTTACTTTTGGAATCTCTCTTGATCACCCTTCTGGGGATTTCCTCTACCTCTCTTCTTTGCTAGATCCATTGTTTCCTATATTCCATTTATTCTTCTTTCTGGATTTACTTACGTGCTGTTATTGTTCAGAAAAGGTGACTGAAAATAAAGTTTTTTAGACCTTTATTTCTGAAAAATATTTTTATTCGACTTTTACCTTTGATTGGTAGTTTAGTTGGATATTGAACTTTATACTAGCAATAATTTTCCTTCAGAATTTTGAAGGTATTGCTCTATTTCCTTCTAGCTTTTTTCTGTTGTGAAGTCCTATATGCTTCTGATTCCTGATCTTTTATATATATCCAAGTTTTGTTAGTTTTTTTTTTTTTTTTTTTTTGGGGGGGGGAAACTTGTCAAATCTCTTAGTTCCCAGTATCCTGCAGTTTCACATGACGTGCCTTGAGGTGGGCCTGTTTTCATCAATTGTGTTGGGCATTGGGCGCAGTCTTTTCTTTTAGATATCCATGGCCTTGGCTGGGCTCAGTGGCTCATGCCTGTAATCCCAGGACTTTGGGAGGCTGAGGCGGTTGGATCACCTGGGAGTTTGAGACCAGCCTGGCCAGCCTTGCCAACATGGTGAAACCCCGTCTCTACTGAAAATACAAAACATTAGCTGGGCGTGGGGATGGGCACCTGTAATCCCAGCTACTCAGGAGGCTGGGGCAGGAGAATCACTTGAACCCAGGAGGCAGAGGTTGCAGTGAGCCGAGATCACGCCACTGCACTCCAGCCTGAGTGACAGAGCAAGATTCCGTTAAGAAAGAAAGAGAGAAAGAGAGAAAGAGAGAAAGAGAGAAAGAGAGAAAGAAAGGAAGAAAGGAAGGAAGGAAGGAAGAAAGGAAAGAAAGGAAAGAAAGGAAAGAAAGGAAAGAAAGGAAAGAAAGGAAAGAAAGGAAAGAAAGGAAAGAAAGGAAGAAAGGAAGGAAGGAAGGAAGGAAGAAAGAAAGAAAGAAAGAAAGAAAGAAAGAAAGAAAGAAAGAAAGAAAGAAAGAAAGAAAGAAAGAAAGAAAGAAAGAAAGAGAAATCCATGGCCTTCAGTTTGAGGAATTTTTGTGTTGATGAATTCCTATTAACCCCCGGATTTTGCACCTTCTAGACTAGCCCTCAATTTTTTAAATCTTTCCTTTATTTTCATTTCTATAATGTTTCACTGTAATTTTTGGGATATGTCCTCAATTTTTCCCCTCTTTATTGAATGTTTTATTTCTGTTACTATTTTTTATTTATAGGAGCTTAAAAACTCTAAGAATGTTTCTTTTTAATATTATTTTGGTTCTGTTTCATGATTTCAATCTTCTCTGAGGATTCTAATGATAGTTTTTTTCTGCATTATGAAAAATTTAAAACGTAAAGTAAAGAGAATAGTAGAAAAAGATTTTTATGTTTGCTTCCTTCTATGGATGGTTGTTTTAGTCAATCCCCCACCAAGATTGTCTTGAAGCAAATCTCAGCTATTTTATTATTTCATCACTAAATATTTTAGTATATATCGCTAAAATATAAGAACTCTTTTAACTCAATATGTCATACCTAGAAACAAGTCGACAACAGTTCCCTAATATCATCAAATACACAATCAGTATTTAAATTGCTTTGATTATGTTATAAAACATTTGAGTTGTTCAAATCAATACTCAAATAAGGTTCATACAGTGCAATTGGTTGATATGTGTGTTTTAAGACTTTTAATTTATATTTTCCCATTTCTCTCCTTCTATTCTGTGCCATTTATTTAAGAAACTGGGCCATTTGTGTAAAGTTTTCCACAATCTGGATTTTGCTGTTTGTGTCCCTGAGGTACAAGCTGATTTTTGTTTGTTTTGGGGTCTTTCACCTTAGACTCTTCGCTGAGATGTCAGATAATTCCTCTTTATCTGCTATCTTCAAGAATGGGGGAAAAACAAGGCTGATTTGAGCCTGGGACACATGAGTGGGGCTTGTTCGCAATAGCTTCACTTAAGATGCTCTCGAGCCCTTTAGTTGGGAACCACCAGGGTCAGTTTGTCTAGGACCCTCTTCTTTGGCTGTTCAGATCACCCAGAGAACAGCTCCCAATCCCCTGTTCTGGGGGCCTGGACCTCACCACCATCTTTCTGGGAACCAAGTAGGGGGAAAGGGCTGGAATGATTATCCCAACAGGCATGTGTTCACTCAGTTCCCAATTTTCATTAGAGTATGCCTCTTCCCCACAAATTGTGCCTTGTCTCTCACCTAGAAACATATATTGTATACTTTCCAGACAACATATATTCAGATTGTTGTCAAGATGGGAGAGGACCAACCACTCGGCTTTATGGAGTAGAACCTGGTCTGGGGAATCTAGCTATTTCTTGAAAAAAGTTCAACAGATCCTCACTATTTTAGCTCACTCCTTTCATTATCCTCAACTTTCAATCATGCCAGCAGTGCCTTTTAGAGATTCTGAGAGGTAAACTGAGTTGGTCTTGGCTTTTTCCACTGCCAATTTATGGTTCAGGTCTTTCTGCTTTCCAGCTTTCAAAATTTCATTATTGTCTACTGTCATATTTTATCCTAGCAGCTTTATGCCTTAAAAAATCTTTTTACTGGATATCAAGGGAGAGGGAGTAAGTTCTTGTATTCAATCTACTATTCCTGGAATTCAATTGATTTTTAACTATACTGGCTGAGGGATAATTGATCCCCTATCTCATGACACTTTAGTGTCTGATTAAAGCGGGGAATTGTAAAAATTTGCTTTTGTAGTTGAAGGAAGATGTTTCCTGGATGAAACTATTATAGATCATTTAGTTATTTGTAAGATGCGTGGATAACAAGTGCAACACACCAAGTCTTCAGGCTAAATCTCATGAAGGTAGTTGTACAGAGACTCAAACGTTAAGTTTCTCACTAAACTTAGAACTCTCCTACCTCAGGACAAGGACTCACTCTGTGACTGTTGTAAAACCAGCTGCTCCTACAGCTGCTCAAAGCCAAGAAGCAGTTGGCAGGATCAAGATATTTCATCTGGTACAGGGCTCCATTCCAGACTCACATTGGCCAACACAGGAAAGGAGTCCAAGACTGTCCAGGCTTCTTTGGACCAGCAGCTGGGAAGGCTCCTTGGTGTCTCCCTGAGGCTGGGTGTGGAGCCTTCTCTGCAGTCATCTGGAAACTTGTTGGTGCGATTTCTTTTTCTTGGATGAGTCTGCGGCTCATTTTTTTAAAAAACCTATCCATAATGGCTGTCATCCCTGTTTAACACACTCTAATTCAGTTAGATTCAGTGAGTCCTGTCCTGTTGTAAGAGTGGTGCTGGATTTTGCATTTTTCTGAATTCTGAGGATGCTGGTGAGGACTCTCAATTTATCATAGCTCTGCAGGTATATACCCTCTATGGGGAACCAAGTGGGGCTGGACCCTGAGGCTGCCAGTCAGGGATGTACTGAGACACAAGTACCTCAGGGTAAACAGTACCTATTGAGCTGTTTTCCTAGCAGTGAGGACCCAAATAAAAGGCAATAGATGCTAAAGGAATTTCCTGCCACCGTAACTGCCTCTTTATCTGAGTCTTACCCATAACTCCATCATAGCAGAAGTAGGGATTAAAAATCAATATTGACATGGAAGAATGGTAGGTTTTGTTTTGTTACATTTTGTTACATTTTCTAGAGATTTCTATTAAAGGCATACATTTTATAGGAAATTAATCTCTAGAACACATCTCATAGTACTAGGTAAGTGTGACGTTTATTACATTACACAGAATCTGATAAAGCAATAAATGCTTTTTATTTTTCTATAACTTCTTAGCATTTATTATTTTTTTATTTTAATAATGTAGACCTTAAGTTGAAAACCATGAAAAACGAAAGTAGAATTCACGACACTTCTGAGATATCAGTTTATTATTAACACTGAGTTTGTGAACAATTTCTTTGAAATGTTAATTGTGAAACAAAAGTACGATGTGTGTAAAACAATAGTTTAAATTTTATTTGGTTGATTATAATACCAGACCTTTTGGATTCTTGTTTTCCATTTTCCAACTCATTTGTGCTGTGGTTGTGGGAATGAAAAAGATAATTTGTCTAAAAACAGACTTTGAAAAGTGGTATGCAAGAAGACTTTTATTAGTACCAAGGCATAAAACTGCTAGGAGGAATAAATGCGTGGTGTGTGTGTGTGTGTGTGTGTGTGTGTGTGTGAATGTGAGAGAGAAAGAGAGATAGAGAGAGTGATAGTAGAGTGTGGTGCATAGTACACACTGTAGGTATTTGTTAAAATATTATAGTTAGTATTAGGTAGTCATTAAATAATGGCTAACATTTATTGAACTGTATCTATATATGCTACACTATCTTAATCCCCACCAACAACATTATGAGGTAGGTATTAGCCCCATTTTACAGATAAAGTAACTGAGTCTTAATAACTTACCTGTGATCACACATTAGAAAGCAGGGGAGTCAGCATCCCATCCAGACTTGCTTGACTCCAGAGCCAGCATGATCGAAAACACCATATCGCCTTTGGTGATGCCTTCTTCAGACACCAAAGTTGCATTATTACTCTACAACTTGAGAAAAACGTTATTCTTATCAATGGATGCTTGTAAGTTAGTACTTACCTTTTATTTTCCAATATAATGTACTTTTAAAGTCACCTTATAAAATCAGCCAGTGTTCCTGAATTATCTTGCTAGTGTTCCACCAATAACCACCCCCTTTATTGTCATGAAAACAGCTTGGCAATATCAAGTGTACCAAACTGTAGACTGAGAATGTCAGGTTCCTGTTCACAAGTGAAATGTATGCCTAAGGTATATTGCGAAACCAATAAATCTCTCAGCTGCTTCATATTTGTCATGTGGGTTCCTGCATGTGCAATTTAAGATTTCCCATTGCTTTCAGGAGTCCTTGAACTCCTGAAAGAGGTAACTAAACATTTTCTAATTCAGAATTAAACACCAAGTAATAGCAAAATCAAATAATACCAAGTCTAACCCTAGGAAACTTGTTAAATAATCATGGTACTTTCATAAAATAGAGTATTAGACTACTACTTAAAAGAGTAAAATAGACTTACATGGGCAGGTGAGGAAAAATCTCCTAGGTTGTAACTGGGAACATAGTGTGTAACACTATGTTACTGTGTAGCATAGTATTATTAATACCGTGTAACATAGTACTATTACATGATTACAAACTGAATATTGGGTGGAAGTGAGCATAGAAGGAGGGTGTGTTTATATGTATACATTATATTGCCCAGAATGTTTGGGGAAGGTACACAAGATAACTGTTGACAGTGGTTACTTCTGGAGAGTGAGAAAGGGTCTAGAGGTGGAGTGGAGATGGAAAGTTTAGAGTCTTTCAATTTATTTTTAACATGTTTTTAGAGGAAAAAAAGCTAGTTGAAAAAATTGGTTTTTTGAAGAACTTAACACCAGTGCAATAAGATTTTTTCCTTTTCCTCTTACCTACTAAAAACTTGAGAGAGAAAATATATTTTTGATGTAGATAGTTAGCCCATGAAGCTAGAATGAGGACTCTGTCAATGCTGTGCCACTTGTTCCAGACTGTATTTTCAATCTCTTCTCCCTTCAGATGACCTTGGCTTCTGCCACACTAACCTTCCTTTTTCTGTACAGGCTGCCTGCCTTGAAACCCTTACTTCGGTCTTTCCACCAGCCCACCCCTACCCTATCTCGTTTCTGTCTTCTGAATCCTTATGGTCCTGGAAGACCTAGATCGGATGTTATCTCCTCCAAAACTGGTTGTCTGATCCTCCCAGGTGGAAGGGAGGTCTCTCTTCCTTTCCTTTTCAGTGTAATTTGTATTTTTCTAATAGTAAGTATCACTTCCATTATTTAGGCATACATTTTACCTTCCCTATTGAACGCTGAGCCCTACAAGAGCAGGATTAATGCCAAATTCTTCCTTGTTGAAATCATCCTCCTCCCCCTAACAAGTTCTAGAACAGCGTTTGCATGTAGCTGCTTCTCAGCAAAGTTTTACTGAAATGAGTGAATGGATATGTAAGAATTAGATTTTGCAAAACCAGAAACAAGGCTTTAGGACAAGACAGTGGCTCTCATTATTGTTACGAATTTATCAGAGAGGAAAAACATCAACTGAAAGATTTAGTTCACCCTCAAAATTTTAGTAGGCTGTGGAGATGTGCTGATAATAATCACAAAGTCAGCATGGCTGACTTTGAATCACAAAGTCAGCATGTAGCATGGCTGCTCATTGTCTACTTTCCTAGGAATGCCTCCTTCATTTGAAAATTCAAAATAGTTCTGAGACTGCTAAGAAATACTGAGGTTGGTATTGCAAAAGGGCATTTGTTGTTAAATTACTATTTGGGAAAAGGACAGTAATTGTCATTGTCAGTTACAGCAATTACCTTCACTTTGGTGGATTGTTTACTTAATTGTAGGTGAATTCTCTGGCCCTCTCTCCCTCCCTGTCTCTCTGTCTATCTCTCAATATTTGCCTTTGTGGGCCGTTTGTAATTATCCTACCAGCAAAACAATGCACCACTGTATTGTCAATGATCCATGTTTACAAACAAACCAGTAAGTACCCCTTCCAGTAAGGATAAGTCTAAAAATATAAGGGTCTGTGTAAACTGAGATCAGACTACCAGGTTCCTTCTCTCTTTAAATTTAGTGTTTTACAATTGAGCCTACATAAGGAGCAAATAGAAATAGAATTAGAACTATAGATCCATCAGCACAATGCCCTAAGTCCTTGCTCATATATTATAGGAATTTGATCTTTATTATCCCATCGCAAAAAACAGTCTTCTCATTCTATCAGAAGAATCATATTCTTAACCAACTGCACCAGCATCACTTTCTGATGTCTCTAAATATTTTTCAGCAAATTCTACTAAGTTGCAGTGAGATTGCAGCATACCTTTATACAAACTGGGCCTATTCTTAAGCTATCATTGCTTTATTACTTTATACATATGCCAAACAGTTTGAACGACACCTACCAAGATAATAATTTTGCTCTCAGTGGCAACGAAGATGGTCTGTGTGCTATTTATCAAGTTATTCCTTATAAATGGTAAGTCCTCTCCTCTGTGCATTCCTAAGTGAGCAGTTCTTTGCCTCCTTAGGAAATACCAAACCAGACCTTGTGATCTAAAGACAGAGCAGTTAAGAGGAAGTCAATAAGGAAACCCTGCTCTTCCGGATGATCCTAGGAGGTCCACGGGGCTAGTCACATTCATCTTTCCTCTTGCCAATCAGTTTCTTGTTTTTAGAATTCTTTGAGTTATAGTCACGGTTCCTTAGAAATGATTTGAAGAGAAAATTGTCCTTTGGCTGGCAACAAAAATCATTGGCCTCAGAGTCTGTTGTTTGGGAGTAATAACCCGGGAGAGGGAGAAATGGCACATTCAGGCTTGCCAACATTTGAAATAATGGAAAAGGGACAGTGGCAGTGCCATTGAACTCTATTGAAATCCACTGGATTAAGAAGCTTTTCAGAAATAGGGAAATGGGAAAGTGGTTAGTGTTGCGCTAACAATGAGTGCCTATTTTGTAAACAGAAATAGTTGGCATGCGTAGATGCGTAGGAGATGAGTCCCACCCATTGTTTTTAGAAGTTGAGCAGCTATTGCTAGTTTATGAGTCATCTGTGATGCATCGGATAAGGGGCTTCCAAGAATTCAATTCTCTTGGCCCCAGAAAAGTAGGGGTGTGTGCGTGTGTGTGCACGCACACATGTGCACGCACAAGAGCGTACACCCTGAGTTCACTCAATCCTATTTATGCTGAGTTGCATCAGGTGCCTTGGTCCTATCCAGGGACAACAGTGTGACCTCTGTTTTGGTACAGTGTTATTTTTCTTAGCCTGCAACAGACAACTTAACTATACTGGCTATGGTTTGACAGCATTATTCACCTCATGATTTGTAGAATGCCTTCACTCGTCTGGTTTACGGTAGGCCAGGTGTGTGTTAGCACAGTAGAGCAGGTTAAGTATGGTGCATAGAGTTGGATTTTCAAGGTTAGCTTGAACTTTTATTACTCACGTAGTGGTAGTTGGTTTAATTGGAAAACTGCTCCTTTGTGAGCCAGTTAGTTTTGCTTTGTTCTCTGGCCACAGACTTTACCTTATGTCAGGCACATGATATCAAAGATCTACATCTGTATCAGGGGTCAGCAAGGGACAGCCTGCAGACCAAAGCCACCCGCAGCCTCCTTTTGTGTGGCTGGCTAGGTAAGATTGATGACTTTAAATTTTATAAAGGACTTTAAAAAAGAAAAGATAGTTATAAAGTGTACATTGTTCCATCAGATCTTTATAACAACCCTGTTAATCACCCCCATTTTATAGATAAAGAAACTGAAACCGCCTTTGCAAAATCATAACTGAGGAAATTATGACAGTGAAAGAAATCAGACCTAACCGACTCTATCTTGCTTTAACCCTTAAGCTGTCCTTGTTCATTCCTGGGCATAGGCCGAACTAACTTTGGGAAGGAATTCAGTTCATGGTTTGACTCTGAAACAAAATTGGTAACAGCCCTTTTCCAAAAAGACCCGCTTCTTGCCTGGGGTCCAGTCTGCCTTTGCAGGACTAACAAATTAACTACACGGTTAGAAATTACAGTTTAGGAGTCATGCAGCCTCTGGCTCCAAGAGTCTGAACCGCCCCAAATTGCTTCTGGGGGTAACATCACTATTGTGAAACCTAAGCTCAGTGCTTGAGAGATTTTGCAGAGCTGTGCTCAGTGGATCAGCTGACACCACCCAGACTGGTAATCTGGCCCAACCAGTTCTGCCATCGCACCCAGGAACAGAAGACAGCAAGAAAATCTCACTTCAACCCCCTATGATTTCACATCCAACCTAACCAATCATCACTCCCCACTTCCCAAGCCCCTAGCCGCCAAATTATCTTTAAGAACTCTGATCTGCAAATGCTCAGGGAGACTGATTTGAGTAACAATAAAACTCCAGTCTTCCGCACAGCTGGCTCTGTGTGAATTACTCTTTCTCCATTGCAATTTCCCTCTCTTGATAAATTGGTTCTGTCCAGGCAGCAGCCAAGGTGAACCCATTGGGCGATTACAAAACTAAAATTAACAGAGAGGCTGAGTAACTTGCCCAAGATGACTGATATCTGTGGGGAGGAGAGCAACAAGTTTATTGGGTGCTCCTCTTAAGCCTCCTGCTTCTCCTTAAATGTGCTTTGTTACCACAAAAGCAGAAAGGGAAAATATGAATGAAGCCCCCAATCCACCTTTCTACTGAAACAAAAGTCCCATCGAGAACAGCATATTCCTTTATTTCAAGTCACATGGGGTTTTTCTGTCACTCAAGAGTTAACGTCTTTAGAGTATGATAAAGAGTAAGGATTTAGGTGTGAGGAGAAGGGAAACGACTTGTCCTTGTGGAATGGGAAAAGAGGAACGAGGACACATCAAAAGTGTCAAGAGTTATAAATGGAGCACCCACAAAACCCACAACCCTCTACCCACTATAGGTTAAAAACAGGAAGTGGTAGTGGTACATGGCTCTCTTTCTTACTGGTACAACATCCTCATTTAAGCTCAGAGCTCTCTTTAACTTTTTTACAAAGAACCAACTAAACTAAAATTCTATTTTTACCAGCATACTTCTTTTAGATTCCTCTTTCTTTTTAGGATTATATTAGATACTATTTGAATTGGCCATCAGCAATGCATATTTCTTTTTCTAGACAAAACAAAATACCTAACTGACAGTGAGGCTAGTTTAAGAGAAGCTTTGCGCCACAAAACTTAGATTTACCTACAAGGAGAGAAATGGAATGAACTGTACAAATAATTGGTCTCCACCTGTTTCCTGCCTGGCCTTTTAAAACCACCCATTTAATTCCCTAATCTAATTTGTAAGCATTATACACGATCACATGCTACAAGGTCACTGTGTGTTGGTCTTCTGACCCTCAGAATTTTGAAATTTGATCAGAATTTAGTGACTAGGAAGTCCACTTTGGGACTGAATAATTATAGTTTCTACTCTTTTCTGTAAGTGTTTTGTGATCTCCTTAATCAAACAGGGACTATATTAATGATCTTGGGACTTAACCAAATGCAACTCTCCCCTAAAAATGGGTTAAAATAATAATACGATCACTTGAAAAGTTCTTTATATTTTTATTGTAAAACTAAGATAATCATTAAACCATTTTGAAAATGCATAAAATAAATGAAATAAAGTATAAAGAAATCACTCAAAGTCTCTCTGTTCAGGGTGTTCAGGCTCACCTTAGACAAGCTCTATTAACATTTCAACGTATTTCATTCTAAGATTTTTGTTTTGTGCTTAGGTCTTATTTTTTACAGTGTTATTCCTCTCTGGATGTTTGACTTTAACAGACAATGCAACATGATGGGTAGGGACTTTGGAGTCATACTACCAGGGTTTGAGTGCTCTGACACTAGCTGTGTGACCTTAGACAAAATATGTAACCTCCCTGGTTACCTTATTTACCTTATCTGTAAAATAAGGATAGTAATAGTACTACTCATAAGTGAAGCGTTTTAAAAAGTGCGTAGAATGGGCCTGACATATAGTGAATACCCCAACATTTGATATTATTAATGATCAGTAAAGTGTTTTATTAATTATATTGAATACTTTAAGGTAAATTAAAGAGCTTGACAAAACCCATTTTCATATCAAAGATCCTTTTGAATTTTTCAAACTATTTAACATTTTCGTATGAATTTAGGGACTCAGAACACCTTGTCCCTCTCTCTTCGCTTTTGGGCCTGCCTCTTTCCTTCTGAGCTCTCATTAAACAAAAGATTTTTTTTTTTTTTTTTTTGAGATGGTGTCTCACTCTGTCACCCAAGCTGCAGTGCAGTGACATGATCTCAGCTCACTGCAACCTCCGCCTCCCAGGTTCATGCCATTCTCCTGCCTCAGCCTCCCAAGTAGCTGGGACTACAGGCGCAGGCCGCCAAACCCGGCTCATTTTTTGTATTTTAGTAGATACGTAGATATGGGGTTTCACCATGTTATCCAAGCTGGTCGCGAACTCCTGAGCTCAGGCAATCCACCCGCCTCGGCCTCCCAAAGTGCTGGAATTACAGGTGTGAGCCACCACGCCCGGCCAGGATTCTTCTTCTGTGTCTCTTTCCTCACCCCTTAAGTCTCCCATTGGCATTGCTTCCCTGGGCCAGAAACCACTATTCCTGTCCTTGAGCCTCACTGAGAGCCTCTGGTCCCTCACTTAAACCTTCTACTCATGCCCTACTTCCTGTTTCCACTGGCTGGCTGTCACACTGGCCTGGAAAACCCCTGAAGCTGAGCTTTCCAACCGCATAGACAGGGCGACACCAAATTCTTGGTCTCCATTCTCAGTTGGGTCCTCCCCACTGTCCAACCCCTCCATCATTTTCAGCTAGTGTTCTAGTCTCTTCAACAGTGTTTTCAAATCTTTATACAGGTATTTCCCCTAGAATAATTGGGGGTGGGATGGAGAAGCAGGGAGAGTTGGTGGAGTTGAAAGATGAACAGGAAAGTGCAGGGTGAAGATGCAGGAGGGTTGAGACCCTTGAGAAAGGTAGACAGGAAGTAAGAGGTAGAAGAGGGTGAGGGAGAGGCCAGCAACAGCAGAGAGGAGTGGAGAAAGATAGTTAAACTAGCCCAGAACTGATGCATTTCCTATGGTTTGTCTAAGTTCCTTGTCCCGGATTCTAAATTTTTCCTTGTAAATACTCCGCCTCAACCAGCAGCATGTCTGAAAGTTTTGGATTGAGGGCTGTGGGTTAATAGAAGACAGTGATAGATCAAAGGAGGACTAGTAATAAAGACCACTTTTACCCCAGCTCAAGGAGTTTTTATATGTACTAGCCTGCTTGTTTAATTGAGGATAGTAAAAGTTTTATGCTTCTAGCTGGATTTAGAAGAGGAAGAAATACATATTTTAGTAAGCCTCAGATCCCTTTTGGAAGGAGTGAAACATGGGGGAGGGGTGGTTGAAAATAATATTTAAATATATTTCCTGCTGAAGCAAATAATGCTTGAGGTGGGCGGATCACCTGAGGTCAGGAGTTCGAGATCATCCTGGCCAATATGGTGAAACCCGTCTCTACTAAAAAAAATACAAAAATTAGCCGGGTGTGGTGGCACGTACCTGTAATCCCAGCTACTCAGGAGACTGAGGAAGAATTGCTTGAACCTGGGAGGCAGAGGTTGCAGTGAGCCAATATTGCACCACTGCACTCCAGCCTGGGTGACAGAGCGAGACTCTGTCTCAAGGGGGAAAAAAAAAAGTAATGCTTGAGGAAGTCAGCCAAACGAAGTAGACGAGACCTTACTTTTCATACTGGAAGCTAGTCAGCATTGCACAGCAATGAGAATGATTCAGCTGTAAGTGATTTCTTCACTGCCACCTTACCTGGGTAGCCGTGGGGTCTGTGTTTACAGGTAACTGAGCTGCAGTGTTGGCACAGCACCTCACCACAGACAGTGTGGCAGATGATGCACACAGCACAGTGGACTGAGAAACAGAAAGAACTGGGATGTATAGGCCACATGGCCAGAACTCAGCGCTTTCAGCCTTGCTGCTTCCAGGGAGGTCCATGGACCAGTAGCAGCAGCAGCATCTGGCAGCTTGTTAGAAATGCTGAATCTCAGGTCCTGACCCATGACTTGATCCATTTTAACAAGATCCTAATTCGCACACACGTTAAAGTTTGAGAATAGCTGCTTTCAACTTTGCAAGGGAGAGTCATGCTAGGAAGGGCTGCTGGTAACGGTTCCCTCTTCTTTGGGGGAGGAATGGGTCCTGGAGGAGTTGAAAGCACTCAGCTGCACAGCAGCCCCAAACACCCCCATCCTGAGCTATTTCTGGATCTGAAGCAGTGACGGCTGCTTTACCTCCACCCCTACCAAAGGCTCTGATGCTGTGTTGGGAGGATGTCATATGATTTGTTGCTGTGTAGCTAGGCTTTTAAAATACAGTCTTGTCTCCCTTAAAGTGTCCTGAGGTTGGTTTTTGTTTGTTGGTTGGTTTTTTGTTTGTTTGTTTGGGGACATACTTTATATACAATAAAATTCCCCAATTTAAAGGGTGAGATTTGTTAAGTTTACCCAAATACAGTTGTGAAATCACCACCACAATCACGGTATAAAACATTTCAATCACATTAAATGTTTTGGTTTTATTTGTTGTCATAGCTTTCCACTTTATTAGCACATGGTACTTTTAAATATGAAAATACTAACAACATTATTCATACAATCTTTGGGTAAATTATGGAAGACCAAGTAATTACGATTCTGTTAATATGATTCAAAACATTGATAAATAACGTTTTTTCAATAGATGTTTAGATGTTCGTTGTTTAAAAGATGAGTCAAAATTTTCTTGCAGCAAAAAGAGTAAATACATCTAGGACCACTGTCAGAAATCTTTTTCTTTTTTTCCTCATGCCACTTTATCTAAGACACTATCAGAAATCTTTTTAAAAATCATAGAAAGCAAGAGTATCCCCAGAGGATTAGAAATAGGCTAATTTAATCCCAACTTTCAAAAATGGCAAAAAGTAGATGCCAAGAAATAGTGTAGAGAAAATTATTAAATGGCTTGTTTATGTGCAACGACTGAAGAAAAGATTGCTCTGTAGAGACCAACAGAGTTTTTCTAAATAGTCACTAAACTAATATCATCTTTTGAGATAAGGTGAGCTAAGTAGATCACAGACCTATCTTCATAGAGGGAGACTTGATTTTAGTTAAGATATTTGGCATAGTCTCATATAACTTGCCAATGAGGTTCTAATGTTTGTAAATTCACTGATTCTCAGTGAAGACTCTGTTATGTGTGTGTTTGATGTTGAATGTAAATAGGTAAATAGGTGAATTAAACTGTCATGGTCTGTCTTACAGTCTAGTGATGGAGACACATAATAACACAATAAAATAAAAAGATTACTCTGGCTGCTGGGTGGAAGATGGATGTGAGGAGACAAGTAAAGGGAGACAAGTAAAGATGATCACAGTTATCCGGAAATTAAAGATGATGGCTCACACTAGAGTGGAGATGGGAACAAAAATCCACACTAGAGTGGATTTGGGATAAATTTTGGAGGTAGAAATGATAGGGCACTTGCCAATGACTAGATATAAAGGATGAGGGAATGGGTGAGAGATAAGGTCGACTTCCAGGCTTCAAGCAGTTGACTGGACAATGGGCCATTTCCAGATGGTCTTGTTCTATTCAAAGTTGATGCCAGTGACTTGGATGAAGGTACACTGAAGATATGAAGTTAGATGCAGTGGTTAATATATAAGTAAAAAGGATCAACAATTTAAGAAGAGATCATGAGACTTGAAAGATAAAATGTAATGGAGACAAATATAGGTCTTGCACTTAGCTTCAAAAACAAACAAAAAAAGTACACAAGATAGAATTAGGAAGACAGTCTAGTAGCATTCACACCAGAAGCTCAAAAAGAATGAAAAGTGTGTGGTTGCCATAAAAATGAATTCCAAAATAGATCATCTTGAAAGAAGAAAGATGTCCGACTCAAAGAATTTAAAAATCCTATCATGCTTTGCACTGTTTGGACCAAATCTGATGTTATAGCATTGTGTTCATCTCAGCACATAGCCTTTAAAAAGGATGGTTGAGGAACTGGACCATCGCTGAGATGTAAACAGCCCAAACACTTCATCACAAGATGAACAGTTCAAAGAATTAAAGATGTTTGAGTTAAAGAGCACAATCTTAAAATGAGCACCCTCAGGACTGTTAGGTAGGAGAGGTGTTAGATTTCAAGTAGATTCAAATAGGTCCAGAAGGTAAAATGAGGACCCAAGGATAGAAGTAGCAACAGTGATTTCAGCTGAGCCTCAGTTCCAGGCACAGAACTTTTCAGAAACAGAATGGGTTGCATAATATGTCCCCTTTTAAAAGACACTTTGTAGACCTGGATGCCTGTGTGTTGGCATGGAGTATAAGGGTTTCCTGTCCTGGGGAAAATGCTGTGCCAGACTAGGTCCTCTCTGAAAGTCTCTCCCCGCTTTAGGAGTCTAAAATTCTAAGTTTCTTCTCA
Organism: Macaca nemestrina; assembly: GCF_043159975.1. NCBI lineage: Eukaryota > Metazoa > Chordata > Mammalia > Primates > Cercopithecidae > Macaca > Macaca nemestrina. The sequence continues at coordinate 87,352,439 of NC_092134.1, forward strand.
GGAGACTCAAAAATCTACTAGAATGTCCTGCACCACATCTTTCATAATGTTGCTGACACAAAGACTCTTGAAGGTTCCTGACCACATTCTTCACAATTCTAACTGTCTTGCCACCCCTTCCCCATGACCCATGTACAGTTACATGCTCTAGATCTTCCCCTCAAAGATGAACATAAGTCTGAAATATCAACACCTTGGCAGCCCTATTATCAATCACTGAGCTGTAGTCCCCATGTAAGTACACCTTTTTTAGCAACCGGTTTTTGTCCCAGCCGTATTAATACTTGTGGTCTGTGGTTAACAATGTTGAAGCTTAAATTACATCCAGATGAAATTTTTTTTTTTTTTTTTTTTTTTTTTTTTTTTTGAGACTGAGTCTGGCTCTGTCGCCCAGGCTGGAGTGCAGTGGCCGGATCTCAGCTCACTGCAAGCTCCGCCTCCCGGGTTTACGCCATTCTCCTGCCTCAGCCTCCCGAGTAGCTGGGACCACAGGCGCCCGCCACCTCGCCCGGCTAGTTTTTTGTATTTTTTAGTAGAGACGGGGTTTCAAATTTTTAAAAGGAATCACTTGTGTTCCTCTGTGTTAGCACAGGAATCCCAGCATGTGTTTCTCTTCCAGGAAACCGTAATTATATGTACAGATATCTACCTGGACAATTAGGGGCATAATCATGCTCTAAACAGAAGTGTTCAAACAAGTCAATACGTTCTGTCCAGTTATTCCTCTTTCGTCTTTCTCTTAGGTGTCATGGTTTCTGTGTCTCAAGACATCTATGATTTGATTTTTCTAACCCTTTCTAGAATCTATTAGAGTCAACTAGACAACATAGTCCTTCTTTCTAAGAATCTGAACAAGGAGGCAAACTTTCTAAATTTTAATCCTATTAATGCCAGATTCTGGTATAGGCTAAAGTATTCTTAGAATTTTACTTTTACACTTTGCCTCTTAGTGATCTGATAGAAAAGGGGGTTTTGCTTTATAGTAGTTTTCAGTCTTTGAAGAGAAGATCTACATTTGGGAAAGGACTAAGAAGAGAGTCTTTGCAGATCAGACAGTTAAAGGCAAAACTGTCAGACTCTGAGTACTCTGAGGTGCAATGTTATGTCTCTTAAACATGGGAGGGGGTTGTTTGCATCACTGTGGGAGTACCTCATTCTGTTGTGTTTAAGTGGGGTGAGGAAGATAAGTGAACACTTCTAAACTCTTCCCTAATCAATACTTTTCTCCCACTTGAAAAGGGGGTATAGCAGTTTAGGGTGCTTAAAGGGCCAGATGCCACAAGCATCATCTATAAAGAGATTCAACACATAGATTGTGTTAAGACACAGCCATGTGCAAGAACCATGTGGTTGCCGGGGCTACTGACTGAGGGAACACAGCAAATGTTTCCTTAGAATATTTCTTTTGCTAATAAATACGGAGTTCTCCAGGGTGAGGGCCTTTTGTAAATCATTAGGTAAATATTCATAATTATCCCCTCCTGCTAGGCACATAGATAGTTCCTACAAGGTCATACTCTTTATACATTAGCCTTGGGCCCATGGGAAAATCCCTTTGGTCACCTTTGGTCCCAGCAGAGTAGACCCAGTAGGGCACATGGTCACTCTCGAATAGCATCTGGCTCATCCTAAGATGTCACTCATTTTATCCCCGCTAGGAAGCCTGCGCTCTTCTGTGCCACACGGAAATCCTCTAGGGCCTGTCACATGTTCATGTAGAAGTGGCTACTTAGTGTTGTGTCCCTGAAAACACAAATGAACTCTGCAAGAAACCCAAAACTTGCTTCTTTGACATAAATATTGCTTATCTTACTTGATGGAAAAAAAAAATCATGCCACAATTAGGTCCTGTATCTTACTCTGTGACAGAGCATATCAAATCCTGTTCCATTATGTATCTCAGAACTACTGGGTTGGTTAATAAATGCTTGCTCTCCATTTCTCACATCCCTCAACCTGAAAAGATAATAAGTGACCTAGCCTCTTAATCAGTGTATTAGTCAATTTTCATGCTCCTGATAAAGACATTCCTGAGACTGGGTAATTTATAAAGAAAAAGAAGTTTGACAGACTCATACAGTTCCACGTGGCTGGGCAGGCCTCACAATTATGGCAGAAGGCTAACGGCACATCTTACTTGCCCACAGATGAGAGAGAATTGAGAGACAAGCAAAAGGGGTTTCCCCTTATTAAAAAAAAAACCATCAGATCTTGTGAGACTTATTCACTACCACAAGAACAGTATGGGGGAACTGCCCCCATGATTCAATCATCTTTCACCGGGAATTATGGGAGCTACAATTCAAGATGAGATTTGGGTGGGGACACAGCCAAACCATATCAATCAGCCTCCTCACTCAAGGATTTTAGGGAAATAAGTCCAGATCTGAATGCACTTCCTTACCAATCATATCTTAACTTAAATTCCCCTTTATTGGCAGATCAGCTGGGCCTTTACCCAAAGTGTTAGGTCTTTTGTTCTTTTTCCTAGTGCTTGTTTTGCCTCTGCTGAGCTCTGCCCCTCATTTGCTTGCTGGCCAGTTTCTGGCAGTTCATCTGTTCTGCTGCTGACCATTCTGTACACCTGGTTTATCTCCTCATGGCTGCCTCGTATGTGGGAGAAACAAAATACAGTAGGATCATAGACAGCTGAGGAGCAGTCATTCTGCCTGGGGCCAGGGAAGGCGACTGAGGGGTTGGCATATGAGCTGGGGCCTAGAGCAGCCTTCAACAGGTGTGCTGGGAGGGGGAAGGGCCAGGTGGAAGCAGCCCACGCAGAGCGAACAGCGTGATGTGCCAAGTGCCTCTCAACAGCACTTGGTGGAAAAATAATTGCTTTTAATGACTCAAACGTAGAGTCAATTGCAGTAATGTATTGTTCTAGGGATATATTTTCCCACATCAGGAAGTGAGTGGTTTCATTTGGGGACTGGATTTTTTTTCTTCTTTTTTAATAAATAGGCTTTATTTTCAATTATCATGTCTGTTTTAACCAAATGTTTCAGAAATCATCTATATAATCTCCCACATCATTTTAACTGCACTTTTTCTTGAGAAGCGTTTGATAATGAGCCAGATGTACTAAAACAAAAACATGAGTTCATCATTCAAAAAAGTCTTTTCATTATACTTGATTGTCAAATTTTCCCACTAGTTAGCAAGGGGTGCTTATTCATCTAAGAGGAACCAGGTGCAAAAAAAGTAAACTACATTATTAGCCCAATATATAGATGTTAAAATAGCCATGAAGTAATAGATGAACAGAACCCGGGACATCATTTGGCTTGTATCTTTATATTATGGGCAAGGAATCCAGAGATGGGAAATGTTAAGCAAGTTGCCCAAAGTCAGGTGGTCATTCTCCTAAGGTCACTGCCAGCCTTTCCCTTTGCTCCTCCCACCCCCCGTTCTCACACTTTCTCACCCGGATGTAACAGAGAGTGCAACATAGACTACAAAAGCTTTCTTTCATAATGTTGTTTTAAAGTCATCTCAACTGAAATGCTCCCAGAGAGCTGTTTGGGCTTTGAATTACATGAAGAATTTGAACTGCTACTCAGATTCTAATGACCACTTCTTTATTTGGTAGGACATTTTTATTGAGGAATTTAAAACAGGGATGACTAATAGGTTCCAAAATTTGGATACTATTAACAAATTGTGTTAACCATACAAATAAATCTTTGCCCTTCTAAACTGTAATGTCAGAATATATTCTTTTCTAGTTATTACAACAAGATTTATTTTCTTTGCCTTAGGGTTCTTTTGACTTCAGTGACATTGCTGTCTATATATTCAATAAACCTCCTACTGATCTGTTCAAAAGAAACAGGTAAGCTGAGGACATGTTTGATTTTGTTAAAACCAGGGTGAATTATTTTTATGGTGACATTATGGAGCAAATGATCTTCTCTCTCTGTACAGCAATTTGATTATTAAAAAGAACGACTACTTTGACCTAGAGTGATTAGAAGACCTATGGGAGTAAATACTAGATAAATTCTAGACAAATTCTAGATAAATTCTAGATAAATTCTAGACAAACAGTTGCAGCAAAATATAAATTAAATTGTCATGGACAATGAGGAAAGAATGTTGTCACTTAAAAAGTGAACCCTCAATTATATACCTGTTTTTCTAGTTTAAAATGACTTCATTTTAAAAGCTTCGGTTTTTCCTTAGGTCTTTATAAATCCAGAACAAAGATTCCATGTTTTTATATTACAGCTTCCAAGGTTTTAAAAGTAAGCAGACCTTTCATTCTCTTGTGCATATTCCAAGCAGAAAATTTTACTCCTGAGGCAATGTGGGAGTGAGCAAGCTATGAAGAGACTTCAAGTACTCTGGGCAGTGTAATACCTGAAGTGTTTATTTTCTATTTCTGGGACACTGAATTATGTTTGTAATTCTTTGACTTTTACATTAGCTAAAACCACACTGGCCAGCTATTATTATATATACATGACTCCATTTAACTGGAACATTTTATAACAAATTGAGGAGCTAACCATTGTCTAGTTTAAACACCAGTCTTATGAGAAATTAAACAAAGGTTTAATTATAGCCTGCCCCATATTGCTCTCCATGAACCTTTTGAAAATATGAACTGAACAGTTATAAAGAAATAAAACACTTTTTAAAAAGTGAATACTTTAGAATTTTAGTATTTATTGAGATGAGCTAGTTGAACATTTTCAAATTTTGCTACAGACAAATTATGCTTTTGACAGTCTTCCACTCTCTTTTATGAGTTGCACGTATTTGAACTGCATTTTATGAATGATTAGATTTTGTATGTAATGGTTATTAAAATGTGTCTAAGCTTGTTATTACATTTAGAACACGGAGGCATTGATGGGATGTTATTAAGATAATTCCTTATTAGCTTAATCAGTCATTAATTCAAAAGGAATCTTTTGTTTCAACTATTAGGATCTTTTTAAATCAAATATGTGTTTTAATGGTATGTACCAGACCTGAAGACAAAGATCACAGAAGGAATTTCCCCTTTGTAAGGTAGAGGTAGTTAAAAATAAGCCTTATGACCTAATAGGTTAATTGTAATGCTCTGGTAGCCAACTTGAAAAAGGAGAAATGATGGTTGCGTCTCACATTTTAAAATGTCAAGAGTTTGTTTTGTAATGAGGATACCTTAAACCCTGCAAAGCCAAAATGACTATTTGTGTGAGTTTGAGAAAGGCACACAGTAACTTGGGGAACTGTCAGTAGAATGACAAAATCTTGACTATTTTAGCTTTCTGAACCCTGTCATTTCTTGTGTTCTCAAATTTGATTTTTAAATAGGCTGCATGGTGTATGAAAAGCTCGGGGAACAAGTCTTTGGCACCACCGGGAAGTTCGTAATCTTTGGAGCCACCTCTCTACAGAACACTGGAGGTAAAAAGAACATGCTTTTCTATACATAACTTGAAACTAATTCTGGTGGCTAAGCGGCCGCATGAATTTTAACAGAATTCAAGCAGTTATCATCCTCATTGCTAAAATGGCACAGGGAAAGTAAAGCAGACAGCAGTCACTTATTTAAAGCCACAAATCCTGCTAGAGTAGCTGAAGTTGCCTTTGTGTCTTATTGACGGTTGGTCTAAGAACGGGTTGATAACTTTTTATATAGCTTGCAACGTAAGCCTTCGTATCTTCTTTCTAAAAATGTTCTCATTTGCCTTCAGCAATGCTGAGCTACCTCTTCATCGTAAAAAATGAACTACCCTCTGCCATAAAGTTTCTCATGGGAAAGGAAGAGACATTTTCGTAAGTTATAGACCATTTTTTAAATGATATAACTAAAACGTTTTTAATTTAAATATGGGCAAATCAAAATTCTTGCTTTATGAATATTGCAGAAAGTTTTTCCTAGGCTGGTTTTTGTTTGTTTGTTGTTTCAACAATAAATTTCTTTGGGGCTACATAAATGAAAAAAGTAGGAGATTCTTTTGAATATGAACATTTGAAAAGTAGATTTGTCTGTCATGCTGTGAGTGGTAGATACTGCATTTTCCCAAGAGCTTGAAATCTATATCTAGTTTTGGTGAAATAGAACAGATATGGAATATTTTTAACACAAAAGTGGAACATGAAAAAAAAAATTAAGACCCTAGCCTCTTGCTTAAAGAAGGGACATAGTATTTTGGAAGCAAAATTTACATGAGCCAACCTCACTAAAGATATAGATAACCCTGGAAAATGTTGCAGCTACATTTGGCACAATTGTGTTTTGACTCCCTCTTGTTTAACAGTTCTTGTCAGTCTTAGTTTCTCTGTTTTCTTTCAAGGGAGAATCATAGAAGCCAGAGTTTCTAGTGTTCTCAGGATTCAAGGTCAAATCCAAGGGATCAGGGAGAGAGAAATGCCTACCTGTGGTGACTTGTTTCTCGCTGATACTAGCCCAGCAAAACAAAAAGGAGCTTTCTCTTTAAATAATTGGTAGGACAAGTTGTAATCTGACAGAATACAATGTATGCATTCAGTTTTGAAACCATGTAAATAATTCAAAAGAATGCCACATTTAGCCATGGGAAAGAAAAAACAACAACAATATTCCTTCTTCCATTACATGGCAGTGAAGCTGTAGTAAATAAGTAGTGGTTGGGGTTAAAGTGTTTGGATAAGATCTGAATAATGATTTTAAAAATTAATGGATATAGTAAAACTTAATAAAAATATATATCATGAAATTTTACACTGGAGGGGGAAAAAAGTCACTTTCTAAAAAAATATAACCTAACCCCTGAAATGCCTTTCAGAGCCTGGTACGTGGATGGCCGAGTTCTGGTGGTGATAGTTACCTTTGGCATAATTCTCCCTCTGTGTCTCTTGAAGAACTTAGGTAAGGACAGGTTTTGTTTTTATCATATTCTGCAGTGCCCCAGTGAATCAGAAACTGAGTAAACATGGACAGCATTGCCCTCTGCTTCCCCTCTGCATGCGCTCAAAGATTAAGTGCATGATAAATTGCAAGTATTAATCGGTCCCAACTTTAATATGGGATAAAAACAATAGTCAGTATGTGACCTCCTAAACAATCCCTCTACTGAGCTGTGGAGGGGAGAAGGGAGGTTCTGGGGCCAGGACAGACAGGGCTATTTTCAAAAGTACAACTTATATGCTACTCTGAGAAAAGTCCAAAAAATGGAATTCTCTTCATACGAAGTCTTAACTACCATCATTATTTAGATAAATATATTTTCAAATCTAATATGAAGACAGAAAGCTGCCTAGATTTATACCCACAAGTATTATAAATTTAGAGAGTCTAGCCAGCCTCAATTATTTCTCTTCGAAGTGGGAGAGATAAATCAAAAGTCAGAAATGGTGGATAATCCCCAAGTCATATCCATTTGGCTTTGATCTACCACTTGTTTTTATGCTTGTATTTGAAGACAAGGATGCCTGATGTTAGGGGAATTTCATACATTGAATAATGTGGCCAGACTGCCATCCAGTCAAAAACCTGTAAAATGTATTTACTTTAATTCTGGGCTAATTCAAACAAAAGTTTGGATAAAAGTTCTTCGAACAACAATTATGAGCCTCAGTTTTTTGTTTTGTTTTGGATCAAAATATCAGACCTCTGTAGCTGTTCCGTGAGGTTTATAAATAGATTTTTTTTTAACTACTTAATTTTCCGGTTTCTGCATCTATGTTTTCCATACCTATAGAGGTAGCTCTTTTCAGTTAAGTAGAGAAAAGGTCTTCCCCAGGGTTGAAAATAATGCAGTCCTGAGAGGCTACTTAACTCTGCCTTTCTGGAGGTCATGGTGGCAATTGGAGATCGCCTAGGCATTCTACAGGGAGCTAGCTAAAGATCCCCAGATACTCAATTTACCACTGGAAATTCGCTTCATCTACTTTCTCTCATCTGGGGAGAAAAGTATTATAACTGACATTCAGTATGCACACAATAAGTGCATAATAAAGAGCTATTGAGGGGATCAAGGAGTAAATGGGTTTGCCCATAGGAGTCCATCAGAGTCCACCAATACAGACTTACAACAAAAATTGGAAGGCTCTTTTCGGCTGGATTCTGGGAGTCTGTGTTCTCTAGTGTGCAGGGAGAGTTGGAATCAAAACACATAATATAATGTTTTTATTCAGAGCCCCATTTTTTTGCCAAATAAAGTAGCACTGTCAAATAATAAATCTTGTATTCGCTTGGGCATGTATGTTTATTATTGGAGCTCTAAAATATGCTTGAAATAATGCATTGAAATAAATGAGGTGATGAATTTTGAAGTAATAACAGTTTATGATGGGTAGCTCCAAAATTTTTAAAAATGGAAAAAAAGAAATAATTTATTTTTTACTTTTTTTAAAGGGTATCTTGGCTATACTAGTGGATTTTCCTTGAGCTGTATGGTTTTTTTCCTAATAGTGGTAAGTGCTGATTGAAATGGCTGGTTTGGTTTTGTGACAGTACAATGGCATGTAATAATTATTCATTATTTGGCTTTACTAAAGTCCATACTGCTTCTACTATACTTCTTAATACCAGGTTATTTACAAGAAATTTCAAATTCCCTGCATTGTTCCAGAGCTAAATTCAACAATAAGTGCTAATTCAACAAATGCTGACATGTGTACGCCAAAATATGTTACCTTCAATTCAAAGGTAAGTTTCCTGATCCTTTGCAGATGAAACGAGCATTTTTATTAAGGGCATTCTATTTCTCATACTTGTAATTGCACTGTTTTGAATGTATTAGTTCTCAAAAGAACACATGGTACCATTGCTTCTAGATTACACATCTATGTAGAGATCCTTGAGAAATATACAAATACTGTATTTTACACTCTCTCTTACCATTAAGCACTCCCTGTCAAAATCTCATTCTGGATAATTGTCTCAGCTTTTCCTGTGTAGAGTGCTAGGTGATGCTTCAAAAACAGATTAGGAACATCCTTTGCCCCCTGGTTCTGGTGATGACAGAAAGGAATACTGCAGACTTCCTCAGCTTACACAGTTGAAATGTAGATGCCACCACAAACTGACACTTAAAAGACTCTCATACTATTAAAATATTGTTGATACCGATGAGAAACAGAGGATTATAGAGTCAGTCAGGCTTGGATTTGAATCCTCAGGCAAGTCACCCAACCTCTTGAGTAAAAATAAGGATTCTATTCTGTATCTTACAAGGTTTTGTTAGAATACGCCTGGCATAGTGCATCAGCAGAGTTAGGGCATAAGATGGGCTAGTTTTCACTTCTTTTTGCATAGGAAGTTAGATTGAGTTTGAGAGTTTCAAAGAGCCTTATCTAAGAAAACTAAATAGATTGGATTATCTCTCTTTCTCTCTAATTGTAAGGATATAGCCAAAGTAGTACAATATGAAACAGATTTTCTTTTCAGAGGATATCTTTTAAGTCTGATTCCATGCACCTGATGTAGAGCAAAGAGCAGTAAACTAGAGGTGGGAGTGCTGGGCCAGTCACCTGACCTGTTGGAGGGAGCCAGGAGAATAGCCATAGTCTGCCTACTGCTTGGGATTGCTGTGGGGACCCAGTGAGCTATCCTAGGAAGAGTGCCATGTAACTGGCTCATGCTGTATAAACAGGGGTGTTGTATACCTGGAGTATATAAAATACGCCGTAGGTGAGCCAAATCCAAAGTCCCTCTGTGACAAGTGGCTAATGGCTCTAGCTAGATAAGCTCTCTTAGAAAAGCTGCTTCTATTTTGGAGATCAAAACCCTCCTAATAACCGAATAATCCAGGGATTCTGAAGAGCTGTCAGATGAAAAGAGCTCAGAAATACTGGAGCTGTGTCATTTTTATGGTAAAAGTGTTTTTCCTAATGTCTGTTCTTTTCTCTCAAATAGACCGTGTATGCTTTACCAACCATTGCATTTGCATTTGTCTGCCACCCATCAGTCCTGCCAATTTACAGTGAGCTTAAAGAGTAAGAAATTTGTTTAATTTTTTAATCTTAATCGTTTTACATCTCCTCATTAATAGGCAAGTATGGAATTAAAATAAACAGACTTGTCTAATGAACGTAGGTGGATTCATCACCTAGCTTCAACATTTACTCACATCCTGCCATTCTTAAACAAGCATTGTATTTTAAGAATCAAGAAAGCAAGAAAAATCAGAAACTTGCAGCATTTGGGGGGGTCATAAACATAAAAAGTAGCCAACCATGTGGGCTTTTTCATTAATTGGTTTTTAGAATATTGTATCACCGAGGACAGTTTAAGTATTTGTGTTGCTTTCCATTATGTATGCGTATTTTACAAGTGGGTGATAATCTTCAGATTCATCTGTAAACTGCTAAATACATTGTCTCTGATTGCCTGTTGGTTTGGGTGAAAAGGCTAGTAAATCAGACAATAAGACATCAATGTTAAGGCCACAAACTAGGAAAAGAGAATATTGTTGTTCATTTTTAACTATTAAGAAAATTCTATGGATTTATTGATTTATTTTTGATTGCTGGTTTTGAGAAAATTAAGGCCTGCTTATAAACTTCTTCATGTGTTCTCTTTTTAGCCTACGGTTATCAAACATAAACAAAAATAGTCACCATAGCATAATCTTAAAAACTTAGAAAAGATAGACAATATTGGCATTTATTTCCATTTTGAAACAAAGTTGATGTCATTTAGAATTGAATCCACTCTTTTTTTCATATTTAATTGATACATGGCTAAATTTTAAACCATCTACATCTATGTATATATACATCACTCCTAGTTTGTGATCCTCTATTTGGAGAATTTAAATATATCTTTGGCATCTTTTTTTTTTCCTGCCACAATATTTTTAATTACGTACGAAGGTCTGATATGTCACCCAGGGACCCATTTCACCCACTGCTCTGTTTGGCTGCCAGTCTTTTGTCTCTCTCTTCAGCAATGGTGAGGCAGATACCCTTTCCTCGGGGAAGAGAAATCCATGATTTGTTGCCCTTGTCTTTGGCATCTTTTAATAGTTCAGCTTTTCGTTTTAGTTTTTAATTTTCTCAAGTGTATACTTCTCAATTTTTCTTTACTTTTTTTTTTTTTTTTTTTTTTTGAGACAGAGTCTCACTCTGTCACCCAGACTATAGTGCTATAGTATGATCTCAGCTCACTGCAGTCTTAACTTCCCAGGGTCAAGCAATCCTCCCACCTCAGCCTCTCAGGTAGCTGGAACTACAGGCACATGCCCGCACGCCCAACTAACTTTTGTATTTTCTGTAGACACAGAGTTTCACCATGTTGCCCAGGCTGGTCTTGAGCTCCTGAGCTCAGATGATCCGCCCGCCTCGTCCTCCCAAAGTGCTGGGATTACAGGCGTGAGCCACCGTGCCCAGCCTACTTCTCAATTTTTCTTGTTTCCCATACTCCCATGGCATCCCAGATTCCTTGTTATGACATAATCAAATGTTATGACTATCTGTGGTCTGTTATTTATGGAATACCAGTCTTGCAGATTAATTGTTTGGGCAGTTAAAGAAACTTAGAGGGTCATCCCAACCCCAGAGTGAACTTGACCTGAGAGATGGAGCCCTTCATCATTCCAGCTGTGATCTCTTGGGCGCTTGGTGCACTGGAGACCTGCAGACTTCCAGGTGCATCCCTGAGGCCCCCCAATGGGAAAATCAGAACCTAAAACAGCAGCTTTAGAGACAGAACACCTTAGGTCAAGTTCCAGCTCTGCCGCTAATCTCTGGAGCTAGGAGAACAGCACTGATTTTTTTCTGCATGTTTTCCTTTGTCCAGCTAGTGTGGAGATAATATCAAGGCCAAATATTTTAAAAATGCTGTCTGCCCTTCCGATGAGAACTTGATATTCTTTTAAAAGAATGGGGAAGAACACTTACGGGAGTGTAGTTCCATGAATCTCCGTGGATCAATACCAATTCGGTGTAAGACAGGTTATTTTCAACTGGCATAACTGCCAGGGGTAATTTCAGCTGTTCAGATCTTCCCGAACCTGATAGAGGCAAAGTTAAATTAGTATTCTTCAATGTTAACACTGGCGCTTAAATTCAGTGATATGATTTTTAATTTTTAACATTTATTTGTTTTTAGCCGATCACAGAAAAAAATGCAGATGGTTTCAAACATCTCCTTTTTCGCCATGTTTGTTATGTACTTCCTGACTGCCATTTTTGGCTACTTGACATTCTATGGTAAGTAATTTCTACTGGTACATAAATATAAGTATTTGTAAACAAATTAGTAAAAATCAATGTTGAAATAACTTTTAACATGAAAGGCAAAGAAAGCAACAAAGCTATCCATTGGTTTTTCTAGTTTTTTCTTCTACTTAAAGCAATGGTGATCTTTACATGTTCATGCAGACTGCAGAATAAAATATTTACTAAAACAATATTTATAATTTTTTTCTCCTAACAGTGTCCTTAAAAGAAATTGCATTTTAGAAGCATGCTAACTTTACTGAGGAAGGTTTAAAACTACATCAGACAAGGCTTTCCTAATTGACACTGCAAATTGGGTCAGATTCCATTAATAGAATGGAGAGACAGAGACAGATGCTGAAAGTGAGAAAGAGCAGAGTGCTACACTCATGACACTCTGAGTTAATTAAAAATGAAACTCCTAATTGTTCACTGGAAGTCGGAGCCTTGCAAAGATCTGAAGGAATGATATAGAAAATTTTAAAAAATGAAATCTGAAAAAGGGAACAAGGTTTCATATGTAACCTTTACTGACCCTGAATGAACAGTTTACCGGCTTTTACTGCTTCTTCATCCTCTCCTATTCAAATTATCCTGAAACTTTATTTAATACCTTTCATTATCTTTATAATTGGGGACCTAATTTAAATATATATATGTGTTTATATATGTGTGTGTGTGTACCTATATATATATGTATATCTGTATGTATTTCACAATCTTCTCTACTAAATAATAATGCTTTGGAACTTTTTATCATAAACACAAATGTCTCAAAATTAAGCACATTTAAAAATTATTAATTCAGCCTGGAGAAAAAGGCTGCTCTGATTATACAGATGTTATTATTATCATTTTCACTAGCAATAGAGAATAGCATTGTCTAATGAATTCATAAATACCATATTTAATTTTTACATAAAAATGGTGTTGCTAAGGTGCCTACAGAGTTTCAGGGCTGCAGTGGGTATAGGGAGAGAGAGGCGGAGAACTTAATGTTAGTTGAAGTCTCACCGTTGTCTTGTTCAAGCTGTAATTTTTCTTTCTAAATGCATTATTTTCACATAGAATAGAACACCAAACACTTTTATTACTCTTGGATTAAATAAAAAGGCTTAGCTGTTTTTAAGTGGTTAGTTATTTTGAATTAAGGAAATTAGAACTAGTGAGATTCGTATTATAACTTATGGTTCTGTTTTGGAAACTGAGACCAAGCTCTATGGTACAGATTAGCATTTGAATTCCATGCTGAGAACCTTGAGACTGGTGCAGTGAGAAGCCCTTGCAGGAGACAGGAGGGGAAATTATCTCTCGTCAAAAGACTGAGCAGTTTCATACTCTATGTGACTGCCATTCTAGCTTTGTTAGTCTTTAAAATAACACTTTCTGAAGTTCTAAGTTGAGAAAAAGTTCAAAGTAGTACATAAGGCCAGGTGTGGTGGCTTATACCTGTAATCCCAGCATCTTGGGAGGCCTAGGTAGGTGGATAGCTTGAGCCTAGGAGTTCGAGACCAGCCTGGGCAACGTAATGAGACCCCCATTTCTACCAAAAAAAAAAAAAAAATACAAAAATTAGCCACACATGGTGGCACACGCCTGTAGTCCTAGCTACTTGGGAGGCTGAGGCAGGAGAATTGCTTGTGCCCATGAAGCAGAGGTTGCAGTGAGCCAACATGGCACTACGGCAACCACACTGCAGCCTGGGTGAAAGAGCAAAACCCTGTCTCAACACACACACACACACACACACACACACACACACACACACACACACACAGTAGTACATAAACTAATTTTTTTTTTTACAAGAACAATATACATGAAAGAGTGGAATTATTTCCTGATGGTGAAATTTCAGCTAGTGCCTCTGCTGCTTGGCCACTTGAAGTTGACTTAACAAGAGAAGAGTTTGAAACAAGCTCCAAGGTGTTTTGTAGCACCCCCCACCCCACCCCCACCCTCCCTGAGCAAGCCTGTGGTCGTTTGGCATGGTTTGAAGAGTAGAGGGAAAGTCTAGATTAAGAGCAGCTTCGTGCTTCAACTGTATGTTTCATTTTCAAGCCCAGTGTACTCCTAGGTTTAATTTAGTCTAAATTAAGCATTCCCACCCCATGTAGCTTCTTCTAGTGATTATTTTAAATTCCTTTGCTAAGTTGCATATGCACAGTGGAGCATGTCTTACATAGAGATTTTTCTTTCCAACTTAATTGTTTTAATAGACATTTCAAAACATTACTTGCCCTTTAGTTTACAAATTCTTTGTTGTTCAGAAAAACTGATATACTTTATCTCCCTTTAAAACCCTCTTGCTTTTCCCTCATTTCAGACAACGTGCAGTCAGACCTCCTTCACAAGTATCAGAGTAAAGATGACATTCTTATCCTGACAGTGCGGCTGGCTGTCATTGTTGCTGTGATCCTCACAGTGCCGGTGTTATTTTTCACGGTGAGTAAGGGCCTCGGTGCAATATGAGAAAACCTGAGGTCTCAGCTTTCCTTCTGCCTGCAGGAGCCCGTTGCAGAGAAAGCCTGCCCCAGGTAACTTTCCTCGGTTATTGAATCTGCATCTGGGAAAGATCCCAAGACTCAGTTCAGGCTGTTTGAAAAGCAAGTGGCATTCAGTGCATCAGGGAGCCTCTGATGCAGTGAATCTTCATTCTAATTAATCTGACCCTGTTCCTTACAAAGAAATGACAATAGAATGTTCAAATCTCAGTCAGACATGAAGAGAGAATGTAAAAAATCAGAAATGAACACTCAAGTCTTAGATAAATCAAAGACAGAAATTACACCCCCCCACAAAGGAAAACTCTACTATTCTATAAATAAAAATACTTTCCCTCTTAAGTCAAGCCCCAGAACTTCCAAAACTGTTAAACTATCTATAAATTCACTAGGCATTACGAAACATTTCATGAATTCATGTGCACCAATAAATCAGTTACTCTGTGGAGAAATGTCAGTGTTGGCATGCTGTAGGCATTTACAGAACCTTTGTTTTCTCTTCTTGCAGGTTCGTTCATCTTTATTTGAACTGGCTAAGAAAACAAAGTTTAATTTATGTCGTCATATCGTGGTTACCTGCATACTCTTGGTTGTTATCAACTTGTTGGTGATCTTCATACCCTCCATGAAGGATATTTTTGGAGTCGTAGGTATGGCTTCATGACTTTGTGCTTCTCATTCTACAGTAGCTGTTTGGAGGGAAAATTTCACAATAGCAATGCTAAATTTTCTCTTTTTTCTTATTTTATAGGAGTTACATCTGCTAACATGCTTATTTTCATTCTTCCTTCATCTCTCTATTTAAAAATCACAGACCAGGATGGAGATAAAGGAACTCAAAGAATTTGGGTATGTCTCTTGCCAGCCACTCTAACTTTTCTGATTAGTTTTCCATTTAAATTTACAAAATAAATAGTCCACCTTTCTATCAAGACTACTTTCAGTTGCCTTGAAAGGAGGCAGAAGCCCTGTAGCTTTGCTACTTGGGAGAGATTTAAAATATCATATCAGAATCTTCTCCCGTCCCTCCAAATATCTTTTCTGATTTTACTCTTTTTTTGTTTGAGACGGAGTCTCGCTCTGTCACCGAGGCTGGAGTGCAGTGGCATGATCTCAGCTCACTGTAAGTTCCACCTCCCAGGTTCACGCCATTCTCCTGCCTCAGCATCCTGAGTAGCTGGCAACCACCACCATGCCTGGCTAATTTTTTTTTTTTTTTTGTATTTTTTTGTAGAGACAGGGTTTCACCATGTTAGCCAGGATGGTCTGCATCTCCTGACCTCGTGATCCGCCCGCCTTGGCCTCCCCCATGGTGGGATTATAGGCATGAGCCACCGTGCCCGGCCCTCTGGTTTTACTCTTATTGTGCCTCAGCTTTTGTTCTGATCCAGGGTATGGCCAGTCAGAAGAATGGACATTCATCCTCCTGTGTCTCTATAGGACAGTGTCTAGTCTTTAGCAAGAGAGGAATTGACGAGGGACTCACAGAGGTTATGCAGTCCACTGTTTCCATATGATTTCTACTCATGTAACTCCTCCCTACAGCCCAGGGAACATGCAATGCCTTAATTAAAATGTCTGAGTTAGCTTAAATAGTCTTTTTATTATTTGACAGATATGCTTTGGAACAACAGACCTGGATTCAAAAACTGCCTTTCTATGTTGGGATCCTTGTTTCCAGGTCTGATGAGGTTCAAGGGCATCTTGAAGGTGGTGCACTTGGAGACAGTGAGGGAAGCAGGGGTGAAGTGGCTGGTACCTGAGTCCCTTCTGGAGCTCCATTTTGCTTGGCCTCAGAGAAGGCTTCCTACTTGCCCTCCCAGCTGGTGAAAGCACTGCAATTGTACCTGTTACCTGAGTCAACAGATCCAGATGAGAAGTGTAGGCAGGAGGGTCATCCCTGTGCATTTAGGAAAAGCAGCACTGATGCTATTAGAGCATCCAGTTCTCCAACATGATCACCCCTGAAACCTTAATTCCCAAATCTTTCCAAGACTTACCTGTAGGGGCTTAATGAGGACAGAGAGGATGAAGCAGTCACTTTGGCACAATGGGACAGTATATTCAGACTAAATCTGAAAATGGTGGAGGCCTGCTGTCCATGAATTCTGAGCTTCTCCAACCCTGGTCCCATAATAAAATGAGTAGTAGGGTCTGCCAAATGGCATTAGACAAGGGCTCCATCTGTGTAGGGATCACTGGGAGTTAGACTGAACCCAGGATGATATGCCATGTGCAGCCATCTCAACCCCCAATTCGCTCCTCTCCTTCCCTAGCTCTTTCTCCTCCTCCAGTTTCCAGTCCAGCCCTGTTGGCTCTCAGAATGCATCATCCTTCTCCCTGCAGCGCTCTCACTGAACATGCTCAAGCACAAGGAACATATAATCTTGTGTTCTCTGGATTCTGGATTTAGTAATCTGTATTAGTCTGTTCTCACACTGCTAATAAAGAAATACCCGAGATTGCTTCCAAGATAGCCAAATAGGAACAGCTCCAGTCTGCAGCTCCCAGCAAGATTGTAGAAGATGGGTGATTTCTGCATTTCCAACTGAGGTACCTGGTTCATCTCATTGGGACTGGTTGGACAGTGGGTACAGCCCACGGAGGGCAAACTGAAGCAGGGTGGGGCATCGCCTCACCCAGGAAGCACAAGGGGTCAGCGGATTTCCCTTTCTTAGCCAAGGGAAGCCATGACAGACTATACCTGGAGAAACGGTACACTCCTGACCAAATATTGCACTTTTCCCACCGTCTTAGCAACCAGCAGACCAGGAAATACCCTCCCATGTCTGGCTCAGTGGGTCCCATGCCAGTGGAGCCTTACTCACTGCTAGCACAACAGTCTGAGATCGACCTGCGAGGCTGCAGCTTGATCCAGGGGTAATCCACCATTCCTGAGGCTTGAGTAGCTCACAGTGTAAACAAAGAGGCCAGGAAGCATGAGCTGGATGGAGCCCACTGCTGCTCATCAAGGCCTACTGCCTCTATAGAGTCCACCTCTGGGGACAGAGCAGAGCAGAAAAAAAGGCAGCAGACAGCTTCTGCAGACTTAAATGTCCCTGTCTGACAGCTCTGAAGAGAGCAGTGGTTCTCTCGGCACGGCATTTGAGCTCCAAGAACAGACAGACTGCTGCCGCAAGCAGGTACCTGACTGGGAAACACCTCCCAGCAGGGGCTGACTGACACCTCACACACATAGGTGCCCCACTGGGACGAAGCTTCCAGAGGAAGGATCAGGCAGCAATATTTGCTGTTTTGCAGCCTTTGCTGGTGATACCCAGGCAAACAGGTTCCGGAGTGCATCTCCAGCAAACCCCAACAAATCTGCAGCTGAGGGGTCTATTAGAAGGAAAACTAACAAAGAGAAAGGAATAGTATCAACATCAACAAAAAGGTCATCCACACCAAAGCCCCATCTACAGGTCACCAACATCAAAGACCAAAGGTAGATAAAACCACAAAGTTGAAGAGAAACCAGAGCAGAAAAGCTGAAAATTCCAAAAAGCAGAGCACCTCTTCTCCTCCAAAGGATCGCAGTTCCTCACCAATAAGGGAACAATACTGAATGAAGAATGAGTTTGACGAGTTGACAGAAGTAGGCTTCAGAAAGTCGGTAATAACAAACTTCTCCGAGCTAAAGGAGGATGTTCTAACCCATTGCAAGGAAGCTAAAAACCATGAAAAAAGATTAGATCAATGGCTAACCAGAATAAACAGTGTCGAGAAGACCTCAGATGACCTGATGAAGCTTAAAACTACAGCACGAGAACATCATGACCCATGCACAAGCTTCAATAGCCGATTTGATCAGGTGGAAGAAAGGGTATCAGTGATTGAAGATCAAATTAATGAAATAAAGCTAGAAGAGAAGTTTAGAGAAAAAAGAGTGAAAAGAAATGAACAAACCCTCCAAGAAATATGGGACTATATGAAAAGACCAAATATACGTTTGATTGGTGTTCCTGAAAGTGACAGCGAGAATAGATCCAAGTTAGAAAACACTCTTCAGGATACTATCCAGGAGAACTTCCCCAACCTAGCAAGGCAGGCCAATATTCAAATTCAGGAAATACAGAAAACACCATGATACTCCTCGAGAAGAGCAACCCCAAGACACATAATTGTCAGATTCACCAAGGTTGAAACGAAGGCAAAAATGTTAAGGGCAGCCAGAGACAAAGGTCAGGTTACCCACAAAGGGAAGCCCATCAGACTAACAGCAGATCTCTCGGCAGAAACCCTACAAGCCAGAAGAGAGTGGGGGCCAATATTCAACATTCTTAAAGAAAAGAATTTTCAACCCAGAATCTCATATCCAGCCAAACTAAGCTTCATAAGTGAAGGAGAAATAAAATCCTTTACAGACAAGCAAATGCTGAGAGATTGTGTGACCACCAGGCCTGCCTTACAAAAGCTCCTGAAGGAAGCACTAAACATAGAAAGGGCCAACCAGTACCAGCCACTGCAAAAACCATGCCAAATGGTAAAGACTAGTGATGCTATGAAAAAACCGCATCAACTAATGAGCAAAAAAATCAGCTAACATCATAATGACAGGATCAAATTCAAACATAACAATATTAACCTTAAGTGTAAATGAGCTAAATACCCCAATTAAAAGACACAGATTGGCAAATTTGATAAAGAGTCAAGAACCATCAGTGTGCTGTATTGAGGAGACCCATCTCACATGCAAAAACGCACATAGGCTCAAGATAAATGGATGGAGGAAGATCGACCAAGCAAATAGAAAGCAAAAAAAAAAAAAGAAAAGAAAAAAGAAAAAAAATGGGAGTTGCCATCCTAGTCTCTGATAAACCAGACTTTAAACCAATAAAGATCAAAAGAGATAAAGAGGGCCACTACATAGTGGTAAAGGGATCAATTCACCAAGAAGAGCTAACTATTCTAAATATATATGCACTCAACACAGGAGCACCCAGATTCATATAGCAAGTCCTTAGAGACCTACAAAGAGACTTAGATACCCACACAATAATAATGGGAGACTTTAACACCCCACTGTCAATATTAGACAGATCAATGAGACAGAAGGTTATGGAGGATATCCAGGACTTGAACTCAGCTCTGCACCAAGCAGACCTAATAGACATCCACAGAACACTCCACCCCAAATCAACAGAATATATATTATTCTCAGCACTACATTGCACTTATTCTAAAATTGGCCACATAATTGGTAGTAAAATACTCAGCAAATTTTAAAGGAACAGAAATCACAAAAAAACTGTCTCTCAGACACAGTGCAATCAAATTAGAACTCAGGATTAAGAAACTCACTGAAAACCACACAACTACATGGAAACTGAACAACCTGCTCCTGAATGACTACTGGGTAAATAATGAAATGAAGGCATTAATAAAGATGTTCTTTGAAACCAAAGAGAACAAAGATACAACATACCAGAATCTCTGGGACATATTTAAAGCAGTGTGTACAGGCAAATTTATAGCACTAAATGCCCACAAGAGAAAGCAAGGAAGATCTAAAATCGACACCCTAACATCACAATTAAAAGAACTAGAGAAGCAAGAGCAAACACATTCAAAAGCTAGCAGAAGGTAAGAAATAACTTAGATCGGAGCAGAATTGAAGGAGATAGAGACACCCACACAAAAAAAACCCTTCAAAACATCAGTTAATCCAGGGGCTGGTTTTTTGAAAAGATCAACAAAATAGATAGACTGCTAGCAAGACTAACAAAGAAGAAAAGAGAGAAGAATCAAATAGACACAATTAAAAAATGATAAAGGGATATCACCACCGATCCCACAGAAACACAAACTACCATCAGAGAATACTATAAACACCTCTACGCAAATAAACTAGAAAATCCAGAAGAAATGTATAAATTCCTGGGCACATACACCCTCCCAAGATTAAACCAGGAAGAAGTTGAATATCTGAATAGATCAATAATGGGTTCTGAAGTGGAGGCAGTAAATAATAGCCTACCAACCAAAAAAAAAGTCTAGGACCAGAAGGATTCACAGCCGAATTCTATCAGACATACAAAGAGGAGCTGGCACCATTCCTCCTGAAACTATTTCAATCAATAGAAAAGAAAGAATCCTCCCTAACTCGTTTTATGAGGCTAGCATCATCCTGTTATCAAAGCCTGGTAGAGACACAACAAAAAAAGAGAATTTTAGGCCAATATCCCTCAGGAACATTGATGCAAAAATCTTCAATAAAATACTGGCCAACCAAATCCAGCAGCACATCAAAATGCTTATCCACCACGATCAAGTCAGCTTCATCCCTGGGATGCAAGACTGGTTCAACATATGCAAATCAATAAATGTAATCCATCACATAAAGAGAACCAATGACAAAAACCACATGATTATCTCAATAGATGCAGAAAAGGCCTTTGACAAAATTCAGCAGTCCTTCATGCTAAAAACTCTCAATAAGCTAGGTATTGATGGAACATATCTCAAAATAATAAAGAGCTATTTATGACAAACCCACAGCCAATATCATACTGAATGGACACAAACTAGAAGCATTCCCTTTGAAAACCATCACAAGACAGGATGCCCTCTCTCACCACTCTTATTCAACATAGTGTTGGAACTTCTGGCTAGGGCAATCAGGCACAAGAAAGAAAAAAAGGGTATTCAATTAGGAAAAGAGGAAGTCAAATTGTCTCTGTTTGCAGATGACCTAATTGTATATTTACAAAACCCCATCATCTCAGCCCAAAATCTCCTTAAACTGATAAGGAACTTCAGCAAAGTCTCAGGATACAAAATGAAAGTGCAAAAATTACAAGCATTCCTATACACCAATAATAGACAAACAGCCAAATCATGAGTGAAATCCCATTCACATTTACTCTAAAGGGAATAAAATACCTAGAAATCCAACTTACAAGGGATGTGAAGGACCTCTTCAGGGAGAACTACAAACCACTGCTCAATGAAATAAAAGAGGACACAAACAAATGGAAGAACATTCCATGTTTATGAATAGGAAGAATTGATATCATATAAAGGGCCATACTTTCTAAGGTAATTTATAGATTCAATGCTATCCTCACCAAGCTACCACTGACTTTCTTCATAGAATTGGAATAAACTACTTTAAAGTTCATATGGAACCAAAAAAGAGCTCACATAGTCAAGACAATCCTATGCAAAAAGAACAAGCTGGAGGCATCATGCCACCTGACTTCAAACTATACTACAAGGCAACAGTAACCAAAACAGCATGGTACTGGTACCAAAACAGATATATGGACCATTGGAACAGAACAGAGGCCTCAGAATTAACACCACACATCTACAACCATCTGAGCTTTGACAAACCTAACAAAAACAAGCAATGGGGGAAGTGTTCCCTATTTAATAAATGGTGCTGGGAAAACTGGCTAGCCATTTGTAGAAAGCTGAAACTGGATCCCTTCCTTACACCTTATACAAAAAATTAATTCCAGATGGATTAAAGACTTAAATGTTAGACCTAAAACCATAAAAACCCTAGAAGAAAACCTAGGAAATACCATTCAGGACACAGACATGGGCAAAGACTTCATTGCTAAAACACAAAAAGCAATGGCAACAAAAGCCAAAATAGACAAATGGGATCTAATTAAACTAAAGAGCTTCTGCACAGCAAAAGAAACCACCATCAGAGTAAACGGGCAACCTACAGAATGGGAGAAAATCTTTGCAGTCTACCCACCTGACAAAGGGCTAATATCCAGAATCTACAAAGAACTTAAACAAATTTACAAGAAAAAAACAACCCCATCAAAAAGTGGGCAATGGATATGAACAGACACTTCTCAAAAGAAGATATTTATGCAGCCAACAGAGATATGAAAAAATGCTCATCATCACTGGTCGTCAGAGAAATGCAAATCAAAACCACAATGAGATACCATCTCACACCAGTTAGAATGGCGATCATTAAAAAGTCAGGAGACAACAGAGGCTGGAGAGGATGTGGAGAAATAGGAACGCTTTTATGCTGTTGGTGGGAGTGTAAATTATTAGTTCAACCATTATGGAAGACAGTATGGTGATTCCTCAAGGATCCAGAACTAGAAATACCATTTGACCCAGCCATCCCATTACTGGGTATATACCCAAAGGATTATAAATCATGCTACTATAAAGGCACATGCACACGTATGTTTATTGTGGCACTATTCACAATAGCAAAGACTTGGAACCAACCCAGATGTCCATCAATGATAGATTGGATTAAGAAAATGTGACATATGTACACCATGGAATAGTACGCAGCCATAAAAAAAGGATGAGCTCATGTCCTTTGAAGGTACATGGATGAAGCTGGAAACCATCATTCTAAGCAAACTATCACAAGGACAGAAAACCAAACACTGCATGTTTTCACTCATAGGTGGGAGTTGAGCAACAAGAACACATGGACACAGGACAGGGAACATCACACACCGGGGCCTGTCATAGAGTGGGGGGCCTGGGGAGGGATGGCATTAGGAGAAATACCTAATGTAAATTACAAGTTGATGGGTGCAGCAAACCAACATGGCACATGTATACCTATGTAACAAACCTGCACGTTGTGCACATGTACCCTAGAAGTTGAAGTATAATTTAAAAAAATACCTGAGACAGGGTAATTTATAAAGGAAAGAGGTTTAATTGACTCACAATTCCACACGACTGGGGAGGCCTCACAATCATAGTGGAGGGCAAACAAGGAGCAAAGGCACATTTTACATGGTGGCAGGCAGAGAGCATGTTCAGGGGAACTCTCCTTTATAAAACCAACAGATCTCATGAGATGTATTCACTATCACGAGCACAGCATGGGAAAGATCTGCCCCCAGGACTCAATTACCTCCCACCGGGTCACTCCTATGACGTGGGAATTATGGGAGCTAAAATTCAAGATGAGATTTGGGTAGGGACACACCAAACCATATCATCATCTCTCCACCTATGGCCTTCATCAGCCCTTCAGGTAACTTAGTTTTTGACACCTGTTTCCTATTTCACTTAAATCTATTTTGCTTTTGTATGTTTTTTTCCACTTTTTCATACAGAAATGTTTGCTTGCCAGTGATAAGCTAGGTTGGTAGGTAATGAATAACAAAATGACCTGGATATTTTCTAAGGCCTTTTTTTCCCCTTTGGTTGTAATATTAGTTTGAGAGAAGCCATAAGGATACCCAGTCATTTGTAGAATGGATACATACACTTGAAGTGACCATGAAGTCAAAGAATGGGACATAGAGGACTACTCTGCTTAGCTTGTTTTTTTTTTTTTTTCTATTTTCCCATCCTTGCAGAATCAGATTCATACAATTTTAGAAAGATTCTCACAGTTCAGCCATGGTTGTGACAAACTCTGAATACCAGGGGACACAAAGGGAGAGGGAAAACCATTCTATTTTTTTTTCCCCAGGTACATGTGGAAAATTTTTGCTGCACTGAAAATAACCGTTGCCTTTCTCTTGCTCCAGGCTGCCCTTTTCTTGGGCCTGGGGGTGTTGTTCTCCTTGGTCAGCATTCCCTTGGTCATCTATGACTGGGCCTGCTCATCGAGTGGCGACGAAGGCCACTGAGACCCGCCAAGAAAAAGAAACAGCCCTGTTGTCTACTCAGTCAAGTCCCCACACATCAGCAATCTCTCACCACTTATTCTGCAAGTTTACAGAAGCAAACAGAAATGTACAGAATACTTAAAATGGAATAATACTTTGGTTGCAAAACAGAGACGTGTTTCTATAATGCTTCATGTCCCTCCAAGATTTGGGATCAATTTAGGGATTGTGAATTTTTTTTTCAGTTTTCATACAATCATATTTCCCAGTACTTTTCGCAGTCATTTTTTACCCGTCTAACTCTATGTTTTGTGGCTTCCCAGTCTCTTAGAACTTTGGAAACATGATATGCAATCATGTTTATTTATTATACATCCAGATTCTGAAATAATTTTCCTACTGATGTTCAGCTCACACTATCTGTACCTTTTTAGAAGAGAAAAGAATCTTGAATTGTATATATTTATTTTGCTTTACAGAAAAAAAATGGTTTCGTAAATAATTTGCCTATTTTGGTTAACATAGCACACAGAGATAATGATCTGAAAGTTATAGGGCACTGCCACTGCTGAATCAGAGCATGCCCAATATTTGAGGTGGCTCTGATCACCTGGCAGCTGAGCTCGGGTAGTCCAGTGGACTAGCTGGTACCACATCCATTCCCATCCAGAGACATTCTCTGGCAAGTGTTCTCAGCTGAAAAGTCATTGGGGATGATTCTTACCTTGGTAATTAAATGAAGCTACACATTTGGGTAATCTAGCAAATGAAGTATTATTTCCCTCTTGGCAACTTGTGTCAGAGTTACTCTGGTCTGAGTCAACTTTCGCTGGGGAAAACCTATAGAACCTACTGCAAAATGATTGTCCAAAATGCCTAAGAAAATACTACTCTGATGCGTTTAGCCTTCAACCCTGTCTCGCTGAAGGGAGAAAAATGTTTTAGTACATTACAGGCCCAGCAGCTTTTATTCATGTCCACCAGCTAGTTGCACAGAGAATCATGTGTACCTAAGTAAGGATGATCTAGGATAAGTAACTCCTGTTTTATATTGAGTACTTTAGGGAAGTCTTTAAAAGACTTGTTTTATATCTATAAATCTAGGTTATTACAAATACAAGATTTTTGTACCTTAAATAAGCCTCATTTCCATTTCTTCTTCATTAATTCTCCATCTAGTCTTGTGGGAAAAAAAAACCCCTGAGAGAAAGTCTTTGTGAAGAGCTTCTGACAGAATCACTGAGTACCTTCCTTCCGCCAGATGAGGAAGACAAGGGGGTCTCAGTGTCTGTGCCGTCTCCTCTTCTCTTCCCCAACCAAGGACTGTGCCATTACTGCCCATCTCAACTGTCCATGCAGGAGGACAGAGTTGCCTGGTACTCTTACCCTAGTCCCTCTCCTAAAGGGAGCACGAGGAAACTGAAGAGGCTGAAAAAGAGGAGAGTTTGTAGCTGAAAAAGGAATAGGGATAGCAAGGAAACCCAGAACTGCATTGCCCTAAGTGGGGCCATGCCCTGTGACTGAATTGTCCGTAGCTTGCATATGGTGAGAAATGTGCATGCTCCGTGAGCTGGCCTCTTGAAACAGGACTTATGTTTCCTCTATATTCTGGTTGAATTTTCCAAACACATAATTTCACTGAGCACAGATTTCTTATCCAGAGATAAGTAGAATCTAACTGCAGACTGTTGGCAGAGTTTCCAGGCACTTAGCCATGTTCTCTTCCTGACTCAAATCCCCAAAGGCCTTCACTCTCACTGAGAATCACACTAATGTCCCATAGATACGGCAGGCATTGAAGCACCTGTCGTGATCCTCTTGGGGGGAGAATGAAAGGTTACTTTCTGCATTGCATCATCATAGCTTTTAATATAATGCTACAGAATCATATCCACATTAGGTCAGAGTTCAGATATCTAGATATGAATACCTACCCTAGCCATATCTATGGTCATCTCTGTCCTTTTCAGCGATGTTTTCCATATTATATAAGCAATGACAAACAGAACAAGCCAAGATTCAGTCGGTTCTTGGGAGCTTGTCTAGAGCACCAGTAATGAAATAGCCAGGTAGTGGGATGACCTTACCTTTAAAAATACATAATTTAGTTCACAAGCTATATTATGCTACTTTGTATTTTCCTTGTTACTTTATAGCAATTCATTTTACACTCACAAAGTCAATTTAGAACATTATCATTAACTGGGATGTGTAGGATATTTTTGGGCCTCTGGGTTTCACGTGTCAATACAAGGAATATTTATTTAAAATAGATTTGTTTAGAGGAGGCACACTGTTGTTGCTGTGTGTGATACCACACATATTTTTAAAAACCTTTGTATGTTTATCTAAATTTGTTGTTGACTGAATGTAATAGACCTACTGTGATTTGTCAAATATCACTGATTAGTTACATCCTTTGTGTGGGATTAGCTGTAAAGTGTACTGCTCTTATTCTTGTTCAGAATAGTGAATTGGTAGCCAAAAATACATATATCACAGATGTTAGGTCGAATTTAAACAGCACAGTCAAGTGCTCTGGAAGTTTTTCTGCTAAATTAGTAGATTAAAGAATACTATACCTTAGCCATGGGAAGCAGCACGTTTTCCTTTGGTAGGTAGGATCTCTATACTAGTGAACAGTGCCAGTTTCACACTTTGGATTTAGAACTGTTCTCTAGTTATTGTAACACAGAATACTGTCAATCCCTAATTTACTTAATGTTACTTATTGGAAGTGGGGCTGTTGAAATACGCACAGGAGGGAAACCTACTCTGTTTAGGCACAGGGAGCCCCAATATATAAGGAGATCATATTCCAAAGGTTGTCAGTTGATCAGTTGATTGTTTGCAACCTGGAATGTATTTTCCTTTAGAGACCACGTTATCCACGGTGGTTAGGCCCCTAGAGCAGCTGGAAAAGATGATCAAACCCATAGTTTAGCTGAAATCGAATAATGTAATAGGTTTGCTAAAGAATCTAACCATCAAATATAATATTGTTTCCAGGGAGGGTGTTTGTTCAGAGTTGCCTGTTAGTAGAATCTGGACTGTCCATCCCAGCCACATCCCACCTACTGGACAGTGGGGGTAGAGATGCCACCAGACTACAGGTGACCAGAGTGGCCTGAAACATGGTGTCCAGCAAAAATGGGGAGGAATAAGTCCATAACTGCAGAGAGCCTGATGGTAGGAGGAGGGTGAAGGAGGGTGAAGGGGCCTCTCATGGGTCAGAAACCTCCAGGGACATCCGTCAGCTGCTACCTCTGCTGTTGTCTGGAAGGTTCAGGCATAGTCTGCCTTCTTCTGCTTGTCTGACTTTTGGCTCCTATGGCCCATATCCTGCCCTGCCCACCACAGAAAAGGATGCTGCTGCACAGCTTCCCCCATGTACCAGTCATTGAGGCCAGCGCACAGCACTTTTAATGTTTTTAGTGCTAGTAACCATGTTTGAACTCTCCAGGAATCAGCTGGGAGGTTAGAAAACAAGAAAAAAGAAAAAAAAAAAAAAAAGCTTTCCACCCACTTTCCTTTTTCACAGGTACAGACCCTGTTGAGAAAAAGAAGCACCCAGATGGGTGATGGTGATAGGGCTTATGGTGGACACAGGTTGTGGTAAGATTCCTCAGTGTTTCAGAGAGCACCTAAGACTGTTACCCTGAAACTGACTGCTTTTTGGAGCTTTATTCATGCCTCTAAGCCAGTGGTTCTCAAAGTGTGGCCCCTAGACCAGTAGCCTCAGCATCATCAGGGACCTCATTAGAATGCAGATTCTCAGCCCCCTCCCAGACACGGTGAAGTCAGAAGCTCTCAGGGAGGGACTCAGCAGATGATTCTAAAGTGCATCAAGTTTGAGAATCACCCTACGTCAATGAGTCTCACTTTTACTTCCCATTCATCCTACCTCACAAGATGATTCCTAGGACTCATGGTGCAAGATACAGGAGAAAGGCTTTAGGGAGGGGAGGAAAGGAGCCTGGCGGCAGGGGTCTCTGCAATGGCAAAAAAGTGAGTGAATCCAGGGATGCCACCTGGTCATCCCCTTCTCGTTGAAAATACCAGTGCAGGTGCACATCCCTAAACACAAGCTGCTTGCACTCGGTGTTACCTCGGGCTGAGGCATGATAATATTTTATTTTTTAAAGCTGAGAGGAAATGAAAGTGAGGCTTTAGTGGGGGCGGGGCAGTTGTGAAAGAAATGAAAAGAAAAGACCCTTTGTAAATGCAGACTTAGAAGAAATACTAAATTTGCCAGAAGTAAGTTCTCCAGTGTTTGTGTTAACCGTGTGATGATAATCCTGTCCTCCTTTTAAAGCGAATTCTCTACTGAAAGGTCTGCTCTGCTTAAGGAGCTACAAACTGCTCTCAAAAGAATGAAATAGTGAGTTCCAATTCAGTGGGGCACGGTGTTGGACTATGGCACATTTAGTTGGAGTCGGGGGGAGGTCAGGAATATGATCAGATATTGGATTTTATACCTTAGAGTGAAACCTGTTTGTCTCTCTCAGTTTATCAATTTAAATGGCTTTAGGCTTAGAGGGGGTGTAAACTTTAAGAATATAATTTAGGCTGAGAGGGGGTGTAAACTTTAAGAATATGATTCTCCCATTCAAATTCACAGCAAACATCTAGCCACCTTCAAAACGAAGATACAGACCATCATTTAGCAATACTAATACATGATTTTCCTTGGGGATGGCGGGTTTGAAAATTCTTTAGCAACAGGACATACTTCCCCTAAATTACAGTGAATTATTTATAATGAGATAAAGCTTTCAGGTACAAACTGAAGGCAGGTGTCTAACAACTAACAACTATCACTAAATCTCAAAGAGAAAGTTCTTGCAAAATATGTAAAGTTCACAAGGTGCAGACATTTTCCTTCTTTAGGTTTTTATCTAAGGAAGGGCTATGAAACTGGGCCCATCTGTATACAGGCTCGAATTTACATTTTTAAAGGAAGAATCTATGCAGCTGAGGCTTATTGCAGGAAATACTTCATTTGTATGTAAATATTATTGTAAATAAACAGGAGGCTGTATATTTTTGCAGTTGTTGATCCACACTGAAATAGAAGTCTCTAGGATCTGCATATAAACAATAAATGTTTCCTAGATATTAGTGGTTTTGTTTGGGAATTAGAAATATTTACATTCTCTCCCAGGTAACATAATTCTCTCAATGTAAACTTGGAACCTAAAACCCTACTTAATTGTTTAGAGAAAGAAATGTCTGAGAAATAGTTCCATTGATTTCTTGTGCTGGCATTAAGATCAATTATTTAACAGATAGTCCTCTGAGATACAAATAAGGAATATTTAGACACAAATCCTTGTCATATAGAAACAGATATACCCAAAATGACAAATTGTTTCTTCATAATGATCTTCCATTGTTAACACTGATACCACTACATAGTACATGTGAAAACAGAAGTTGGAGAGAAGAATGTTTTTTTCACAATTGAATTGCTGCATTTCTCAAACTTTGGGATCTATGAAAGCGGGGAGAGGGAACCTGAATATGAATTATGAGCACAAATTTGAAGAAAAGAAAACAAAGAACCATTATCTAATCATGCTTTGAAAGTCCTGCATGTTTGCCTTTTATTTTAGTGTTGACGCCAACATAGACTGTCTTAGGTAATTTCTTCCCCAAACACTTGAATCTTGGTCATTGGTATGTAATCCACTCTCTAGAGTCCAGTGTACTTTAGACTTCATCTGAGTCCGGTACGTGTAGCACACTACTGTTTTATTAATGTAAAAACCTTGTAAATGAATTTCAGATGGGTGATTTAAGTGAGTCACAAGTCACAAAACTTTGCTATTCATAGTTAATCAAATAGAATTGGGTTTTTTTCAGGGTGTGGTGTAAATAAAGAAATGTAAGAAGTTCTCTTCTATAACTGCTCTGTTAACATAGTTTTTAAACATTAAAAAATGTGAACTAAAAATATTTACAAATTTTGTACTTGTTCTTTTGCAATGCAATACTAAACTGGGGCAGTTGAGTACTATATACACTATTCAGGATTTCTGGAGAAGGGTTGTACACATTTGTCATCTATGTTCTAGATCATAGAAGGTTATATATTTAAGAACCCTAACATAAATATTTTTAAAAATACTTCTGATAGAAATCTATCTGGCCTGAAATATATCCTACATTTCTCCATTCTTCATAATCAGAGTAGATTGACCATAATATTTTCTTTTTTAAGTCAAGTTTATGTTTATAAGTATAAATTTCTGCCCTATGTTGTAGGAAGGAATTGAGTCTTCCTCTACCCACGTTGCTGCCACCTATAAAATAGGAAATTCTATCAACGCTTTCTTTTCTCAGTAACTATTGGGTCAAAGCTAGTGCAGCCTCTTGTCTTTTCTTTATCCATCATCAGCTCCTCTCCAGCATCTTAGAAAGGCTTTACCAGATCAGCAAGATGGCCAAAGTCTGCTATCCAAGTTCTTCTTGTGGACAGGGCTAGCACAGGAATAGCCTGGGTCTTTTACGGTGTGGCTGGGGATGAAGACCCCCTTGATGAACTCCTCTGGCCTGCCCAGGTGACAGCAGCGCATTCTGCGGGGCCTTGGTGGCACACATGCAAAACTCAAAGTAGAAACCTGGGGCACGGGAGTCCAAGTCATGTTCTCCAACCTAACTTCATTCAGAATAAAGCTGATATTTTTATCCTTACATGCCTCCTATGCCTACTTCTTAATTGATCAAAACCCCAAGGGCAAAGGGTGTGAGTAATTATCACTTTTAAACTCAAGCAGTGGTAAAAGTTAAAAGACTATTGAGAATCTGAGCAGATTTTGTTCCAAATCGAAAGGACCAGTCCTGCAGTGCCTTTGATAGTTCTGGCTTCTTCCTTCTACTCTCCCTCCACGAGTCTTTGCTAATACTGTTCTATTCCGTCCTTTTTTACACAGAATTGCCAGGGAAGAACTATTCTCCCCCTTTCCCATGGAATAAACTGTGGGCTTGTATTAGTCAGGGCTCTCCAGAGGGACAGAACTAATAGGATATATGTATATATGAAAGAGAGTTTATTAGGGAGAGTTGGCTCACACCATCACAAGGCGAAGTCTCACAATAGGCCATCTGTAAACTGGGGAAGAAAGAAGCCGGTAGTAGCTAAGTCCAAGGCCAAAAGCCTCAAAAGCAGGTAAGCTGACAGTGCAGCCTTCAGTCTGTGGCCAAAGGCCAGAGAGCCCCCGGCAAACCACTGGTGTAAGTCCCAGAATCCAAAAGCTGAAGAACCTGGAGTCTGATGTCCAAGGGCAGGAGGAATGGAAGGAGGCACCCAGCATGGGAGAAAGATGAAAGCCAGAAGACTAAGCAAGCCAGCTTAGCCCATCTTCTTCCGCCTGCTTTGTTCTAGCTGTGCTGGCAGCTTATTGGATGGTGCCCACCCACACTGAGGATGGGTCTTCCTCTCCCAGTCCACTGACTCAAATGTCAGTCTCCTCTGGCAACACCCTTGCAGACACGCCCAGAAACAATACTTTACCAGCATCCTTCAGTCCAATCAAGTTGACACTTAATATTAACCATCACGGGGCTTAATGATAACTTTGCAAATCAGATGTCCTGCTTTCTTACTTTCTAGATTTGTAATTGTGTTTTGCCTAGTTTGGAAAGGGTGGATGAGGCCCAAATAACTATGCCAATTTTTGAATATCAATTTTTAAAAATCTTTTATTAGTTTACATGTTAGGCTAATCCAAGTTGGTAGAAAAATCTGCTCATTGGAAGAGTCAGTACAACATCAGAATAACCTGCCAAATTATCCAAATGTATTATAAAGCCATAGCACTTAAAACAGACTTGAACTGGGTGCAAATAAATAAATAGATCATAGTAGTGAATGCATAAATGACCCAAATAATACCAGAAAGGTGGTCTTTCAAATCAATGGGGAAAAATAAAGATTACTTAATAAATGATAGGAAAAAATACATAGTTTTTGAAGAAAATAAAACCAGATTTCTATATTACCCCTTATGTCTAAAGAGAACTTAGATATATTAAAGACTTTAAATAACACATGATAAATCTATCTATTTTTATAAGCATGAAATCATGAGTCAAATAAAGTATGTGTCAAAAGATTGAGTTAGCTTATTAATTAAGAAACAAGTAATTTGTTTAAAAATTGGTCCAAAGGAGAACTCAAAGAGCAAATACATATATCAGCAATCAGGAATGCTAAAATGAATTTGCTAGTAGATGCAAGACTGGCCTGTCCACAGAAGGAAATTAATTGCATCTTAATCAGACAGAATTATTCTGTATGTCTGGACAATAATCATTTCCATCTCTCAGTTTTCCACAATTTAGAGGGTTATAAAGTAGCTCAAAAACCAAAAAAAGGGGGTGCGAGGCAAAATTCTTATAGAATCAGATAACCCAGAAGCAGCATATAATATTTCGTTGAAAGTACACCTACCCAGTAATCTTTTTTGCTTCTTTTAAAGTCTTTCCAGTTTCCCTAATAACTTCCCCTTTGTGACTATAAAAATCTCAAAGATTATTCTTGGTCATAAAAAGAATGGTCTCATTAGGCTTGGCCTGATTATTTGCATGGGTGTGGCAAGAGTGTTAATTAACCACATAAGCTTCCTTGAATTTGCTTTGCAAATCTACAGCTATGTACTATTGAACAGCTACTGGAACCATAGAACTGCACTTTTAAAAGTCTCTGTGGGGTAAGGGGGCAGTGGGTTGAGGGGGGAAAAGTCTCCATCATTTGCTAGCTCAGGGCTAGGAAAGCAAGCCTGACACACTCCACCATATTCACCTATACCATCTGTAGATTTGGATGAATTCCTCTGGACTTGAGTTCCCTTAAATTTACTAAGGTTCATGACCTGCCAGGAAGTGCTCTTTGTCACCACCCTTCATAATAGGATCCTATAGACCAGTTTAGGTACTAGGCTATAGGTTACAACCCTAGGAGGTTGGTACTAAGCCAGGGTTTTGTAGGCATTGGCTACGGAAGTAAAATTAACCTTTGTTCCTTGGAGTTGTTTGACATACCTGTTAAATGACCATCATCCTCACATAACAATCTTCCAAGTAAGGCCATGGTGACATTCGATTTTGTCCAGTTATGTACCGGGAAAGCAAAAGACTCTTGTTGAACCTGTGCAAATAACTACATTGCTGTGAAAAAGGTAACTCAGTCACAGTGTTTAAACTCAGGGTGGGGGAGAGTTCAGTGAGAAGCAAAAAAAAAAAAACAAACAAAATGTTTAGTTTCATTTTACAAAATCAGAGTCTACTGAATTGTTGTAGACTGAAGATAGCCTAAGAAGAAAGAGAAATGGCTTCCTTATATATCCAGCAAATATAGCCTTAAAACAACATCAATACAACCACAGTAAACATTTTCCTCATCAGCTCATTCTGTCCTTTGTAATTTTGTTTTGCTGAATTTTGGATTAGCATTTCTGCATTCAGAAAGCTATGTGCTTCTGCATTGAAAAGACTCCTGTAAATTCATACTCATTACACAGGTACAGACTGAAAATTGTCTAAATACCATCAGCTCAGGGTTTGTACACAAGAGTCTATTCTTTGAATAGACTTTGATAGTTTTAAGTTTTAAGCGCAGTCTTTTTCCATGAGACTCAAGAACCAAATTTTGACTTGTAGTTAATAGCAGAGACTAAGGAAAGTTTCAGAAAGTAGAAACCTGTTTGATAATAAGACCAAAAGGTTGTAGTTAATTTACCTCAGTAACTAATAGTTATCCATCATATCTTAGGTATCCTTATCGATAACCTTGAAGGACCGTGTGGTATTCCACTGAACAGTCACCTAATAATGTGTTTTGCCCATTTCAAAGTCCTTCGCAATTTTTCTGTTGCAATATGTATATATATATATATCTTATATAGATAATACCTTGGAGTGCAGAAGACCTTTCTTGTTACAAAACATAGGAGCCACAGAGGAATTAATTGATCAGTAAATATTTTGAAACTCTGTATGACATATAATAGTGCTAACAAGTAAAAAAATCTGACAATCCAAATGGGATGCAAAACTAACATTTGCCACTCACATGTTGCAATGGATGGGACCTGCCTCTTTAGTTTGAGGTTCAAATTATTCAAAGTATTCCCCTGGCCAAATTGCCAGGATGCCTAACACCTCTTTCTTTCCCACTTCCAAATGGTGCAAGAACCCAGAGGTGTCTGCTTCCAAACTCCAGGCAGAGAGAGAACTGGTGAATGTAATCAGTTCACGGCAGGCTTCTTTCCCACCTCAGTCACTTCTGTCACTGTCACATGATGTCCCTGTTGAACACCGGCCCTGTGCAATGTTACACCTATGTCTGCTGCTGCAATCATGTCCTCACAGGTCCACAACTCAAGGAGGGCTGAAGCAGCAGAGGAAGGTTGACCCCAATCCACACAGTGCTATGGTAGCTGTCACTTTCGGAGCCCAAGCAAGGAATGGCTCCTCAGTTTGCCACCAGCTCGCTCCCAATCCATGGCCTCCATTCTGTCTGGCTCAGGAGGGACTTTTGTTTACAACCGCACACTGTGTTAAAACCAGCCTCTCTCTTTCCCCCAACCCATGGGAGTTGAAACTTGATATTGATTCCAGGTTCTACTCCTGGTGTCCTCATGGTGAGTTCCCCTGTAGAGCTGTTAGGACTGTTTCCTGCTCCTTCCACGATTATCTTCATCCACAAGTGAAGTATAAAAAGTAGCAAAACCCAAAAGGGAAAAAATTGAGTAGGAGACAATATTATTTTCCCAGGAGCCATCCTGGTGCCTCTTCAACTTTGCCTGACTCAATAATCTTTGGTGCAGAAATGTCTGACTTGGGGCACTCATGTTAAACCACAGAAACACTGTCACATCCTTCCTTTGGAGTGATGCTTGCCTGATTAGCTCCTTTTTTAAAAATCCCCTTTTCAAGAAAATTTGGCTCCTACTGTCTCCTTTTTTAAAAATCCCCCTTTCAAGAAAATTTGGCTCCTATTCAGAATTTAAGGGCCATTCGACTTTTCTCTTGTTTAAAAGTGACTAATTGTCTTCACAAAGAAGCACCTAGAAGCTTCTTCAAGTTTCCCTAAGCAGCCCTTGGCTATGTAGCATAAAGCTAATCTCCTTAAAAAATCAAGAGCTTCTAAAAATCACTAAGAAGGAAAAAAATAAGCTGTAGAAATATAAAAAAGGAGCTACCAGAAAAAGAAATACAATAAACACTTGAGATGTGTTCAATCTAACACTCTAACTCTTAAATACATGCAAATTAGAATATCTGTATGATACCTTTTTATTTATTTTTCATATTGGCAAAGACCAAAGTGGTTGCTGTTATAGTTCTGGTAAGGATGTAAGAAACAGGCATTTGTGTATGCAGTCGGTGAGAATGTGAACTGTTGCAAGCTTTTTGGAGAGCAATTTGGCAATATCTATGAATATTGTAAATGCTCTTTACTTTTGTCCCATCAATTCTGTGTCCGTGAATTTTTCTAAACTCACAAGAAAGTATAAGAACACATGAACAATAGAATGTCGATTCTCATCTTGTCTCTTTACCTCAGTTCATATTCCAGCCTCTCTTCTTTTATGTTTCTGTAGTCCTCCTAACTGTTTCTTCACCACTTCTCTTTTTTCAATAAGCTCTTCAACAGTCCTTAATATTTATACTTCCCCCAACTAAACCCAGCCCCAGTCCTGTTTTCCATATTCAGGCTCCCAGTTAGCCCAGCTCCCTACCACAGATAGAAACTAGAGATGATATTTTACCATATGCATCAGAAAATATTAATTGGTAAATTCCTTTTCAACTCCAGTTTGTTTCCTCATAGCCAGTTTCAAAATGATAGTGGTAGTTTTTATGAAATTCATGAATTTAGGACAGCTTTAAAAAATAATTATGCTAGGGCCCTACCTCAGACCAATTAAATCCTAATCTCTAGTGGTATAGTCAGAGATATTTTCAAAATCTTCCAGGGTGGAAAGTGGGAGGAGATAGAGGATCAGGAAAAATAACTAATGGCTTAATAGCTGGGTGTCAAAATAATCTGTACGACAAACCCACATGACACAACTTTACCTATGTAACAAACCTGCACATGTACCCCGGAATTTAAAAGTTAAATTTAAAAAAATTATTTTAAAAAATTACTCCAAACTTAAGATGAAGAGAGGATATAATATGAAACTGGGAAATTGTTTACCAGTCCTAGCCAAGGATTATTTAATTATCTAGAGGAATGTACTTTTGTTTGTTCAGATTTTTATCTGGTAGAGATGCAAATGATTTCTGCCCAGTAGAAAAATAACCTCAAAGATTTGTATCTAATTTGACAATTTTGTTATATTATTCTATTATTTCTATATGCCTGTAAACATCCAGTTCTTCAAAATACTCTGAGGTTTTTCTTCTTTGAGACAGGGTCTCACTGTCACCCAGGCTGGAGTGCAGTGGCTAGAACACAGCTAACTGTAGCCCTGACTTTCCGGGCTCAAGTTATCCTTCCACCTCAGCCTCTTCAGTAGTTGGGACAACAGACACCACTACCACACCTGGCTAATTTTTTTTTTTTTTTTTGTAAGGATGGGGTCTTACTAACTTACAAGAAGGTATAAGAACAAGCAATCCTTCTGCCTCTGTCTCCCAAAGTGCTGGAATTACAGGTGCAAACCACCACACTGGGCCTCAAAATGTTCTTTGAACCAGTTTTACCATCCTACTTCAGATTGCCTGTGTGTGGCCTTTGTCATATCATTTTTGTTAAGAATACTATCAGCCACGCACAGTGGCTCATGCTTGTAATATCGGCAGGAGGATCGCTTGAGCCCAGGAGTTTGAGACCTGCCTGGGCAACAAATTGAGACCCTGCCCCTACAAAACAATATATTTGTTAATTAGCCTGGCATGGTGGTATGCACCTGTGGTCCGAGCTACACCGGAGGCCAAGGCGGGAAGATGGCTTGAGCCCAGGAGGTTGAAGTTGCAGTGAGCTGTATTCACATCACTGCACTCCAGCTTGGGTGACAGAGCGAGACTCTGTCTCTTAAAAAAAGGAAAAAAAGAATACTATTCACAGGATGTGAAATTCTCATCTCTGTTGTGATATTTGATGTTGTCATACTTGCTGCCCCCATGGGATTTATTATCTTTGATCATCAGCTTTTTATTTTGTTCATGATATGGGTACCCTGGACATAGAGTAATTTTTTGATATATTCTTGATGGGCAAAACATGTCTTATATGAAGATAAACATTGCAATTCCAATTTTTGAAAACAACAGGCAGGCCAAACAAAAAGTGTCTGAGAGCAGCACAGGCCCCCTACCACCACCAGTTGGTGACTTTTTCTTCAGTCAGTCACACTGGAAGCAAACTAGATTTGTATGAACAGCGCAGCACTTGGAAATTGGGCATTAGAAAAAGTGTTATATATCATCCCTACCTTTTGAAAGGATAGCTCTTCTAAGTAGTTTAGAAGCATACCTTTCTGCCTGGGGAAGCCGCTCGCTTTTACTTTTCAAACATCAAAGTTTTTATTTGAGGTAAAGGTTTATTTTCCTGTGGAATTCGGATGGTTTGGAACAGCATGAAGGAAAATCTACTTTCCATTCAGAGTTTTCAAAGACCCTTTTGACAGTCAAACGATGTCCTTATTCCTGGATCTGTTCCCTAAGAGATTTTCAGTGGAGCCCACTCTGTGATGTACGTGCCGGGTATTTAGCATTTCCCCCCTTACTTAACCGGTGACTGACAGGCGTAAATGGCACAGCAGCCCCGCCACTGATGGGGACGGTGTGGAGATGTGTTTGCGTGTCTGCACTGCTCCCCCGTGAGATGGAGCCAGTTTCCCTTTCGGCTTTGCTGGATACTGCATCCTTCCTTGCATGGCTCCTTCCCTTCCCAGCCTCATTCCCTGACCCTCTGTGAATTCCTCTTGGGAACACTTCCTAATAAATCACTTTCACATACATTCTGTCTTGGGATTTGCTTCTGGGAAACCCAACCTAAGACGTTAAATGTGCCTCAGTCCACAGTACCTATAGGTTATATTTAAAATGATCATTTTCCCCTTATTGTTTTGAGCTTTCTTTTAAAAAAAAATCCTGATTATGGGTTTTGTTTGTTTGTTTGTTTGTTTTTTAGTGTGGGGTTGGTGCCGGCCTTAGCTAAGTCCTTTGGACCTTCTTCCCCTTGTTCAACATCAAACATATAGAAAATGCTCCTTTTGGAATAAAATTCCCCTACCAATATCCCAAGGTTCTTTCTCTGAATGACATAACCACGTAAACCATGTAAACAGCATATTCTGTCTGCAGTGTCTGTTCACCTGGGACCTAGCATGGGATTTCCAAACTGTTCTCAGGAATACCCCATAGTTCCCCTCTCAGACTTCTCTGAAAACTCTTGCAGACCACATCCTCTTTTCAAATAATGCTCTCAGGGGACACTCACTGCATTGTTTGTGTGTGCTGTGTGGAATGAATGGCAAATACTTTACTACCTTCACATTTGAAATGACCAACTAAATAATCAATTCTTCCAGTAGTAGGTCAGTAAGTCATATCATGTGATTGTACAATTCCTCCATGGCTCCACGACTTCCCATATCACTCAGAGAAAAAACTGAAGCTTTTCCCCAGATGGTCTTCCCGTGATCTCTTCCTCCCACACCCTGAAACCCCCCACCCCGGCCACCATCACCCAAACTGGCCTCGTTCCTGGAACATGCCAAGCAGACTCTGACCTCAGGGCCTGTGCACTTGCTGTTCCCTCTGCTGTCATCCTCTTCTCATGCTTATTTATGTATAATTTATTCTCACTGCCCTCAGGTCTCTTCTCAGATGTTACCTTCTCACTAAGACACTCTCAGAGTATTTCATAACAAATAACAACTTACCTACCCAGCCCACGCATACTTCACTCCCTACTCCCTATATCCTTTCTCTTGCTTTATTATTATTATTTTTTTAGTCAACTCTGGTCTTCATCTGAAATGCTTTAGTTTGCTTAGTTATTTGTTTATGGTCTATGCCTATCTAGAATGTAAACTCTGTGAGGAAAGGGTTTATTTTGTTCACTGCTATCTCTCAGCACCTGAAACAGGGTAGATGTTCAAATAAATATTTGAGTGAATAAATACAAGAAAGAGTTTACACTAAGTCACATTTCATCTTTAAAGTGGAATAATTAGACACAGGATTCAACATCATGTTTCCAGATTTATTTTTCTTTTCTCTTTACAATTGTTTAATTTAATTTAAAAATATATTTCTTCCCAGGGTTTCAAAAATTATAGGTTCCTCCTTGCAAGATGTCAAATATTACAGAGATATATTAAGAAATGACCAATAATCTTCTCTCTTATTATCCCACCCACTGAAACAATCAAAATTAATACCCTTTTCCCCACTGCTCACACAGCAATACATATCTACCTAAAGACACATAGATGTAGGGCTGGATTTGTTTGGTTTGTCATTAGAATATTAGACTGATACTAAATATCAATAATATGATTTTCAGGGTAGTGGTTACACAAATGGATTCTAAAGTCAGACTGGTTGGATTCAAATTTATTGGATTGGCAATCTTAGACATGTTATTTGATGCCTGGTTTTGCCTTTGTAAAACGGAAATAATAAGAGAAGCTTTCCATAAAATCGCTGTGAGAAGTAAATGACATTAATTAAAACAACAGCAACAAGTTAGAATGGTACACATCATGTTTAAGCATAAGTAAATTATCTGATTCTTTTCCCACTTAATAGATTTTGGATATACCTCTGAAACAGTACCTACAGATTTAATTCACTCTAGGAATACTTGCATAGCATTCCCTGGTATGGATAAACCAGGGATATAATTTTTTTTAATCTCTCCTCTATTGAGAGACATACAGATTTTTATAGTTTTAACCAGTACACACAGTGCCGCAACAAATATCCTAACCATAGGTGCTTGTAAATTGCTGCATTGTTTCTCTAAATATCCCAAAGTAACTCATAAAATCCTAAAAGTGAGACTGTTTTTGGTATTCAAAAGGTCTGTGCTTATTTAACATTAATAGAAATTATCAAATTACTTTTTAAAACTATTAGTAATAATCCACAAATACACAAATAATAAATATTTGCCCCTTTTCTTGCACCCTCACCAACACTAAATGCTGAGACGCTTTTAAAGTTTTGCTTAGTGATGACAAAAACATGGAATCTTGTTTTCATTTTATTTTAAAAGTGTAAACCATGACTGATCATTGCTTCATGTGTTTACTGGCAATTCTCATTTCCTTTCCTGTGAAATATCTCTTCATGTTCTTCATCCATGGTTTAGCACGGTTGTCTTTTTTATTTTAAACTCAGTTTATATAAGAGGAACAAAGGAACACTTTTTTCTTGTTGTTTGTTTGAATTTTTGTTTTTTGAGACAGGGTCTCACTCTGTCACCCAGGTTGATGTGCGGTGGAGCAATCGTAACTCACTGCAGCCTCAAGCTCCT
The DNA here is from genome assembly GCF_043159975.1 of Macaca nemestrina. Classification (NCBI taxonomy): domain Eukaryota; kingdom Metazoa; phylum Chordata; class Mammalia; order Primates; family Cercopithecidae; genus Macaca; species Macaca nemestrina. Next base: position 87,393,154 of record NC_092134.1, read on the forward strand.
GGGCTCAAGCGATCCTCTTGCCTCAGCCTCCTGAGTAGCTGGGACCACAGGCACATACCACCATTCCTGGCAAGAACATTTGTTTATGATTTGTGTTACGAAATATTTTTTTCCCAGTCTACTGTGTTTGGTTTTAGACTTTGTAATATCTCTTGCATCCTTTTATTTTATGTTTTCACGTAGTCAAATTTATCTATCCTTATTTTAGGGTTTGGGGTTTTCTGTATTTCTTGTTTTCGTAAAGAAATTCTTAGTATCAAGTAATAAGAATATCTTCCTAAAATTTAATCTAATGAGTTTATTATCTTGTTTATAATATTTAAGATCTTCAAGCCATCTGAACAGTATTTTTGTATGTATATGAGGTGAGGGCATAACTTTTCTTATAGATGGATGGATAATTGAGTCAGCACCATTTATTATATAAGCCACTCTTTGCCTGTTTGTTAATGAAGTCTTCAAGTATATTTTGATTTGTTTCTTGGCTTCCTCTTCTAGCCTTCTTACTAATCTTTCTAGTCCTGTGCTAACACTGTCTAGATTACAGTCATTTCATATTATGTTTCAATAATTGATATAGCAAAGCTCTCTCAACCCTTCTTTTAAAAAATTATTGGTCACTTTTAAATATATAATCTTCTTTCTTGGTGCTAAAATAATTTTGTGCAAGCTTTTAAAGCCTGTTTGGATGCAGCTAGACATGGAAATAAATTAACCTTGTTTATTTGGGAAAAAGAGACATTTTTCTTATATTGAGTCTTCTTCCCATCTAAAACATGGCATGTCTCTCAATTTATGTAGATACTATTTTGTATCTTTCAGAAGGAATTTAGTCTGCTTCATATAGATACTATGCCTTTCTTTTAAGATTTATTCCTGAGAATTGTGTCATTTTTGTCACAATTATAAACTGAATATTTTTCTCCTTCTCCATTTCTAACCGATTACCAGCAGACTCTAGATCCTTTATGTTATTATGCCAGATAGAAGAAGCATCTTACTTATTTCCAACCTTGTCAACTTATCACTGACATTCTTTTTTCCTTTAAAATTTGCCATTATTCCAGCTCTAAACACTTACAGCAAGTTTGAAAAGCTAGGTCTGCTTTATATTATGTGCTTTATATATAACTCAAGTGATTTTCCCTTGCAAGAAAGTTTAACAGAAGGCCGGGTGTAGTGGCTCACGTTTGCAATCCCAGCACTTTAGGAGGCCAAGGCAGGTGGATCACTTGAAGTCAGGAGTCTGAGACCAGTCTGGACAATGTGGCAAAACGTGGTCTCTACTAAAAAGTACAAAAATTAGCCAGGCATAGTGGCACATGCCTGTAATCCCAACTATTTGGGAGGCCGAGGCACAAGAATAGCTTGAACCCAGGAGGCGGAGATTGCAGTGAGCCAGTTAGCGGAGATCACACCACTGCACTCCAGCCTGGGTGACAGAGCAAGACTCTGTCTCAAATAAATAAATAAATAAATAAATAAATAAATAAATAAATAAATAAAAATTAACAGAGTATTTAGGTTTTATCTATGAACCAAAATGGTATGTTACAAATATTTATGAGAAGAAACTCTAAGAATGCAGGATTTGGAGTTGGACATAGGATTACTTTACATCACACAATGTGGTTAAAAAGACTATTATGTGACTAGCACCTGTCACTTTGCTGTGTCCATTTATAGATCCCCTTCAGTAGTATTTTTATAACTCAGCCCCCTAATTCAAGCCATAATGGCCTCAGCAGCAAGAGCAGATGGGAAGGGAAAGAGATTCAGCATGAGGATTGGTTCTTGGGGGTAGGCCATCCAGCTGTCAGTGGAGGGGAGGTTCAGGAGGCCCATAGGGACTGTCATACCAGCTTCAGGGGTGATGGCCTTCTGTTAGAGGTACTGATTTCAAAGGAAAGTGGCTAGGTTCCTTGTAGTGATGAAACTGCAACAGAAAGTCAGAAGCAACTCCTAGGTCAGGATGACCATAAGCATTGGCAAGGAAACTTTTCCAAAGACAGAGGGTCCACAGTCAACCATACTGAACCTCAGGGCAAGTCTCCAGTCCTAGAAGGGATGAGAGTAGTCAACAAGGTACTGATTGGAACTTAGAAACCGAGGCTGAGGCAAAAGCCAGTGCCACCAGCTGAGGCAGCAAACAGGTACAGCAATAGCAGGATCTGATAACAAGGTGGTCTGGGAGAAACTCTGGACACAAAGGCTGCCAGTACGCCATCAGACCCTGGGTCTGGCCTCTTAGTTCCTTGACCTCCTCTCCTTCAGTGACTTTGTACTCCATGCTAGTCACTCACTTGCGTATAATATCTAGACCTTGTCAACACCAACAATTGCAACTCCTCCATAATCTCAGTTCCATATATCCTACTTTCTGACCACCACTTCCCATCTGCATAGCTTATTCTTTCTGTTACCTGAATGCCAGTTCTCATTCATTTTTACCAGATGACACGTTCACTGCATTCTCACTGCCCGTTACACTTTTTATGCCCTTTTTACTTCTTTATCCAGCTTAAATTCCACAAACAATTATTATACAAGAGTATCTTGTTTTATTACACTTCCTTTTATTGCACTTAGCAGATAGTGCATTTTTTACGTATTGAAGATTTTTGGCAACTCTGCCTTGAGCAAGGCTATCAGCACCATTTTTTCAAAAGCATGTGTTCACTTAGTGTCTCTGTCACATTTTGGTAATTCTTGTACTTTTCCAATATTATTACATCTGTTACCATGATCTCTGGTTACTGATCTTTAATGTTACTATTGTAATTGTTTTGGGACACCGCAAACTGCACCCTTATGAGACAGTGTACTTAATTGATTAATGTGTATGTTTTGACTGTTCTACCAACTAGCTGTTCCCATTTCTCTCCCTCTCCTCAGGCCTCCCTCTTCCCTGAGACCCAACAATATTGAAATTAGGCCAATTAGTAACCCAACCTCTAAGTGCTCAAGTCAAAAGAAGAGTTGTGTGTCTCTCCCTTCAACCCAGTTAGAATTGATTAAGCTCGGTGAGGAAGGCATGCTGACAGCCAAGATAGGCTGAAAGCTAGCCTTCTTGCACTGAACAGTCAGCCAAGTTGTGAATGCAAAGGAATAGTTCTTGAAGGAAATTTAAAGTGCTACTCCAGTGAACACACCAATGATAAGAAAGTGGAACAGCCTCATTGCTGATAGACAGTTTTAGTGGTCTGGATAGATCAAACCAGTCATCACATTCTCTTAAGCCAAAGCCTAATCCAGAGAAAAGCCCCAACTCTCTTCAATTCTATGAGGGCTGAGATAGGTGAGGAAGAAGTAGAAGAAAAGTCTGAAGGTATCAGAGGTTGGTTCACGAGGTTTAAGGGAAAAAGCCATCTCCCTACAATAAAAGAGCAAGGTGAAACAGCAACTGCTGATGGAGAAGCTGCAGCAAGTTGTCCAGAAGATCTAGTTAAGATCATTGATGAAAGTGGCTACACTAAAAACCCATTTGCAGTGTTGACCAAACAGCCTTCTATTGGAAGAAGATGCCATCTGAGACGTTCATAGCTAGAGAGGAGGAGTCAATGCCTGACTTCAAAGCTTCAAAGGACAGGCCGACTCTCTTGTTAGAGGCTAATGCAGCTGGTGACTTTAAGTTGAAGGCAATGTTCATTGACCGTTCTGAAAATCTGAGGGCCCTTAAGAATTATGCTGAATCTACTCTTCCTATGCTCTATAAATGGAACAACAAAGCCTGAATGACAGCACTTTTGTTTACAGCTTGGTTTACTGATTATTTTTTAGCCCACTGTTGAGACCTACTGTTTAAATGAAGACTCCTTTCAAAATAGTACTGTTTATTGCCACAGCACCTGGTTACTCAAGAGCTCTGAGGGAGATGTACAAGGAGATAAATGTTGTTGTTTTCATGTTGCTAACACACCATCCATTCTGCAGCCCATGGATCAAGAAGTCATTTTGACTTTCAAGTCTTCTGATTTAAGAAATACATTTCATAAAACTATAGCTTCCATAGATAGTGATTCCATGGATACATCTGGGCAAAGTAAATTGAAAACCTTCTGGAAAGGATGCACCATTCTAGATGTCATTTATAACATTGGTGATTCATGGGAGGAAGTTAAAATAATAACATTAGCAGGAGTTTGGAAGAAGTTGATTACAACCTTCATGGATGGCTTTGGGGGGCTTAAGACTTCAATGAAGGAAGTAACTGCAGATGTGGTGGAAAAGTAAGAGAAGTGGAGCCTGAAGGTGTGACTAAATTGCTGCAACCTCATGATAAAATTCGAACAGATGAGGAGGTGCTTCATATGGATGTGCAAGGAAGTGGTTTCTCGATATAGAATCTATTCCTGGTGAAGGTGCCCTGAACATAGCTGAAATGACGACAAAGAATTTGGAGTATTTCATGAACTTAATTGATAAAGCAGTGGCAGGGTTTGAGAATATTAACTCCAATTTTGGAAGTTCTATGGTGGGGAAAATGTTATCAAACACCATCACATGCTACAGAGAATTTTTTTCTGAAAGGAAGAGTCAATCAGTGAGGCAAACCTTATTTTCGTCTTATTTTAAGACATTGCCACAGCCACCCTGATCTTCATCAACGACCATGCTAATAAGTCAGCAGCCGTCAAGGTTGAGGCAAAATCTTCTACCAGCAAAAAGATTACAACTAGCTAAGATGATTGCTAGCATTATTTTTTACCAATAAAGTAATTTTCAATTAAGGTATGCACATTTTTAAGACATAATAATATTACACACTTCCTATACTACAGTATAGCGTAAGCTTTTACATGCACTGAAAAACAAAAAAATTCATATGACTCATTTACTGTGATATTTGCTTTATTGTGGTGGTCTGGAACCGAACCCACGATACCCCCGAGGTATGCCTCTAATCACTCTCTTGCATACTTGCATATAATTCCCTTGCCCCTCTTTCACTTCATTGTACTCATTTGGCAAAAGCACAACTCTTGTCAGACTGGATGTTCTTCTCTGTTCACTCCTCTAGATTCTCTCTCTATCCTTCTTTGCTCTGTGCCCTAGGAGGCTGCCTTTTATAGATGTCTTAACAAGATTCTCCCTCCTTTAGCTATTAGTTAGGTTCAGCCAATGAGAGGCACCACTAGGAGCATGGAGGGCAAGAGAAAGAGAGGTAGAGGTATTGATCTTCTGCTCTTCACAGTCAGGCTGAAGTTTCGCAATGGCTGAGTTTCTTTAAGGCCACAGATCTGAATGAGGGACCTTTCTCCTACAGGGTTCTGATAACTGCTCTTGCCCTTTTGGCCTTGTGGTGGAATGTCTCCCTGCTGTTGCTAACCCTGGAGTGTTTCATCATCCTTGTGGGATCCCCATATCACACTCCTTACCTTCAAGAATTGTCCCTTCATTAGATTCTCTTCCATTTTAACTCCTCTTGAAAGTGTCTTTTCTTTCCTCCTTGGGTTAACTCCAGTTTTCAGATACTCTGTGCCTGCTCCTGTGCATCCAAATATGGCTGGAGAAAAACTACAACCTCCTAATGAGTTGTAGTTAAAATTTATGACCAGGAACTATCACTGTGCCCCTAATGGCTACAGGTAATGATACCACATATGTCAAGTTCATTAATTCCCTTACTCTCTATTTCATACCTTCTTCTCTTTTCTTAAACCCCCAAATTTCATCCCATCGTCACTCTTAACAGATGATTTTATTTCCTACTTTCCTGAGAAAATTGAAGCAATCAGAAGACAACCTCCCCAACTCACGCCATCTCATGTACCTAACAAGCAGCCTCATCTCCCACATACTCAGCTTTTCTCTCTGGTACCACAGATAATCTATTTGTACTCTATATAAAGCTAGTCTCCACACTTGTGGACTGAACTCCAACCCCTCTTATCAAATCAAGGACATTGCTCTAGCAATTTTCCTTTGTCTCTCCACAGCAACAATCTTCTCTCTCTCCCTTCTTCTCTCTCTCTCTCTCTGATCATTGTCATCAGTCATATTAGCATTTATATTTCTCTCATTTAAACAACAACAATAACAACATCTCTCTTATTCCCTACTGTCCCATTTCTCTTCTTTTCCATTGGCAGCAAGATTCCTAGAAAGAGTTATCTATGTTTACTGTTTTCATTTGAACCCATTCCATGTTATTAACTATAACGCTCAAACTTGGGCCTTGACATATCAGCAGCTTTTGATGCTCTCCCTCTTCCATAATACTCTCCAAACGTACCACCTTCTTGGTTTTTGTCATACCTCTTGGGTTGCTTCTTCTTTCTTTTGCTGTTTGCTTCTCTTAATTCATCCTCTTAATGTTGTAGTGCCCCAGGGCTCAGACTTGGACCTCTTTTTCATCTACATTTTGATAACCTCAAGCAATCCCATGTCCTTTAATAAATTCTATATGCTAATGATTGCCATTGTTATGAATCTGTTGAACTCCAAGCTCATATGCCCAAGTGCCTACTCAACGTCTTCATATGAATGTCTGATATTTCCAAAACAAGCCTCTTGATTTCCCTGTTCCCTAAACTAGTTCCATCCATAGCCCTCCCTATCACAACTAATGCCAACTCCAATCTTCTAGTAGCAGACAAAAAGTTGTAGTTATTCTTGACTTTCCCCACCAGTGCCACCTTTTTTTTGTCTCCTATTATCCTCCTTGCTCAATTGGTTCCAGTTACACTGGCTTCTTGGCTGTTCTTTAAACATGCCAGGCATACATCTGCCATAGAGACTTTTTTGTAACTTATCTCTCTGGGTAGAATGCTTTTTGGTGTGTGTGTGTGTGTGTGTGTGTGTGTGTGTGTGTGTGTGGTGTACATGTGTGTTTTGAGACAGAGTCTTGCTCCGTCACCCAGGCTGCAGTGCAGTGGCATGATCACAGATCACTGCCGCCTCAATCAAGTGGGCTCAAATAATCCTCCCACTTTAGCCTCCCAAATAGCTGGGACTATAGGCATCCACCAACATACCCAGCTGTTTTTTAAATGTTTTGTAGAGACAGGCCTTGCTATGTTGCCCAAGCTGGTCTCTAACTCCTGGGCTGAAGTGATCCCCCAGTGTCAGCCTCCCAAAGTGCTGGGATTAAAGGTGTGAGTCACTGCACCCAGCATAGAATAGAATGCTCTTTCCACAAATATCATCTGGCTACTTCCTCTTATCCTTTTAATCCTTACACAGCTCTCACTTTCTCAATAAGACTTACCCTGACCATTCTATGTAATAATGCAACTTATGCATACAGAGACACACACACACACACATACATATCCTTAGCTCTATTTTGTCATTTTCTCAGAGAAAATGGTAAGCCACCTTAATTATAAATATTGTTTGTTGTCTATCTCGTCTGCTGAAATATAAGCTCTACAAGGGGATGGGGGATCCTTCTGCTTTGTTCACTGATATATCCCAAGTTCCTGGAACAGTTCCTGGCACATAGTAGGCACTCAAATATTGAGTAGGCACAAAAATATTGTTGAAGGGATGGAAGGTAAATTAAATATTATTAAATCCTGCTGGTATGGAGGAGGAATCTAAGTCTGTTTGTATCCTGCTTATTTCAGATAAAATGGGATCAAGGACCAGGTCAGACCTTATATAGAGATTCTACCAGGATAGGTCTGGATAGGAGAGTCTAGCCGAGGTAGAGGTAGGTTTAGAGAAAGGGAAAAAAGGCCAGCAGATCTTTCCAATCTTGGAGCAGTGTAAGGCTCAGCTAAGAAGATCCTTTTTCATGCTGGTTGAAATTTGGAGAGTTCTGCAAGGTCCAAATGTGGAGAAAGTAATAGGTAATAAAGTACTAGGGTTTATTCACTGACATGACTAGAGAAAGCTTTTGCTAATGATAAGATACACAACTCAATGTGTGTTTGCCTAAGATATTCAGGAATACAGAAATCAGAGGGGGGTGTGTGTGTGTGTGTGTACATGTGTGTGTAGAGAGTGTTTTTGCTCCCACCTTTTCCTGAATGTAGCTTATATAATCTAGAAGGAATGAGACAATATGTAAGTCCTAGACGAAAGATGAGTTCCAGAGATTCTCTGTTCAGGCTTGTCTGCCCAACCCTTTATGACGTTCCACTCCCTGAGGAAATCCAGCCTGTTACACCAGCATGTACAGATATTAATCTATACTAGTATAGCTCAGTGTCTTTCAAAACATGGCCTGTGGATCACCTGAATCAGAATAGTTGGGTGTCTCTGACAAAAATGTAAATTCCTGAATCCTCCTCAGACCTATTAAATCATAGGATAGGGCCACGAATCTGCATACGCAAGAAGCTCCCTAGATAATTCTGGCACATAGGTTGAGAACCTCTGCTACAGATGAAGAGATGTGCTTTGCCCTACTTTCATTGGTCTATACTATTTCATCTTTTATTCTATGTCTCATCCTTTTTTCATTTCACATTTTAAAAGCATAAAAGGAAGACTTTGTTCTGAAAATAATCCATTTTGGGGATTAATTGGGAAATTACAGGTAAAGTTTACTTGATTCAATGATTCCTGTGACTCATTTTCTCTCCTTCATGTACTTTTAGGTGGGTGATAAGAAGCACTAATCCATATCCTAACCAGGCACATAAATTCCCCTTTTTCTCCCAGTTAGAGTTTTGTTGAACTTTTAAATTGCCTTATCTTCAGCTCTAGACCAACAATTCCTTCTAAGTTAAGGACTGCTTTCCAGAGAAAGTGGAAAGTTTCACACCAAATACAGGAACTGAGCAGAATTTGAGGCTAAAATATCCCCTCTGAATGTCAATTAGCCCAAGGCTGAATTGTAGTAGACAGACTACCATCTGTAGCATCATCCGTGATTTAGAACAATGCAATCATGAACTGCAATCTGTGAGTATGCTTTCCTTGCAGAACAATCCACTGTCTGGTACCAAACAGGTAGGAAGTCATGTCTAAGAGGTTCCCCAAACAGTATAATCAGATGATCTTAAGATCTTCTAGATTATTTCTTAAATGGAAATTCAATAGAGGAAATTTAGCTAATAGAATACCTATCCTTCCAACTTCTCTCTAAAACAAAATGATTTGGCTTTTATCAAAGGAGACTTCAAAGCAAACTCTTTTTGCCCAGTTCACCTTCATTTTCACTGAAGCTAAAGAGAATTCAGCAGATATTAGGATAATTCCAAAAGACTCTTTTTTGCTCTTGGGTTATCTTGCTTTCCATATGATATCCCAAATCCCCAACAATCAAGTGGAATTCCAGAACGATTTAAAAGCACAGGAAACTTTCAACACACCCTGTCTCTTCGGAACCCAGTTGCTTTTAGAAAGAAGAATTCTCTTTCTCAGTATTTTAGAAGGACATATAAAAATGCTTGTCATTTTGAAATTTCTGTTAATTTTGTATTACTTTTCTTACTTTTCAGTTCTCAAAATAATACTGTGAAAATGACTATTTTTTTAATTTTCCCAACTTAGGCAGGGGAAGGGGAGGCATAAAATCCAAATTTATTAAATCTAGGCTAGGACCTCATAACACTATTTCCTAGAGAGGAATTTGGTAAGGAGGGTCTAACTTATATGGCAAGTGGGTGAAGAGAAGCGTTAATTGATGAAGGAGTCTGTCCTCATGGGGCGGTTTCACCTATAACCAGTGAGACAACACTGCCCACAAGCAAAGCCTTATATCAGACCTCCACAGAAAAATGGAAATAAGATGAGAAACAGGTCTTACATCCTGCCCAAAAAGGCATCCAGCATGCCCTGCCTTGCAGTGAACTGGCTTTGGTTCTTGTACTCCTGTGGAAAGTAGTCCTTAGGTAGGTAAGGTAGGAAGCAGAGCTCCATTTTTGGGGTGGAGGACCAGCCTGAACAAAACAGTATGTCAGGACCTCCCACCACTGGACGGGGCTTCAGGAAGTGGGCTGTCTTTTACAGAGATTTGGTGTCCTAGGCAGGTAGAGATATCCCCAGTCAGCTTTATGAGCACTAGTCCCATGTCTGATGGGAAGCAAAGCTAGCCTCTGGAGTGTGTGTGTGTATGTCTGTGTGTCTCTCTGTGTGTGTGTATAATGCCTGTTCTTCTGTTCCAGGATTCCCTACAAGGCCCAAGAACAAGTGTATTATCTAGGAGAATTTGCAAGGATGTAGGAACATGGCTCTGGACTCAGACTGACCTTGGTTGGAATCCTGCCTCTGCTACTTAAAAGCTAACTGACCAACCTACAGAATGGGAGAAAATTTTTGCAATCTACTCATCTGACAAAGGGCTAATATCCAGAACCTACAAAGAACTCAAACAAATTTACAAGAAAAAATCAAACAACCCCATCAAAAAGTGGGCAAAGGATATGAACAGACATTTCTCAAAAGAAGACATTCATACAGCCAACAGACACATGAAAAAATGCTCATCATCACTGGCCATCAGAGAAATGCAAATCAAAACCGCAATGAGATACCATCTCACACCAGTTAGAATGGCGATCATTAAAAAATCAGGAAACAACAGGTGCTGGAGAGGATGTGGAGAAATAGGAACACTTTTACACTGTTGGTGGGATTGTAAACTAGTTCAACCATTATGGAAAACAGTATGGCGATTCCTCAAGGATCTAGAACTAGATGTACCATATGACCCAGCCATCCCATTACTGGGTATATACCCAAAGGATTATAAATTATGCTGCTATAAAGACACATGCACACGTATGTTTATTGCAGCACTATTCACAATAGCAAAGACTTGGAATCAACCCAAATGTCCATCAGTGACAGATTGGATTAAGAAAATGTGGCACATATACACCATGGAATACTATGCAGCCATCAAAAAGGATGAGTTTGTGTCCTTTGTAGGGACATGGATGAAGCTGGAAACCATCATTCTTAGCAAACTATCACAAGAACAGAAAACCAAACACCGCATGTTCTCACTCATAGGTGGGAACTGAACAATAAGATCACTTGGACTCAGGAAGGGGAACATCACACACAGGGGCCTATCATGGGGAGGGGGGAGGGGGGAGGGGGGAGGGATTGCATTGGGAGTTATACCTGATGTAAATGATGAGTTGATGGGTGCTGACGAGTTGATGGGTGCAGGACACCAACATGGCACAAGTATACATATGTAACAAACCTGCACGTTATGCACATGTACCCTACAACTTAAAGTATAATAATAATAAATAAATTTAAAAAAAAAAAAAAGCTAACTGACATTGGGCAAGTTTTCTTAATCTCTTTCAGTCTCAGTTTCCACAACCAAAAGGTGGGAATAATGATAGTCATCCCACAGAAACGTAATCCAGCACATAAACAGAACCAAAGACAAAAACCACATGATTATCTCAGTAGATGTAGAAAAGGCCTTGGACAAAATTCAAGAGCCCTTCATGCTAAAAACTCTCAATAAATTCTGTATTGATGGAATGTATCTCAAAATAATAAGAGGTATTTATGACAAACCCACAACCAATATCATACTGAATGGGCAAAAACTGGAAGCATTCCCTTTGAAAACTGGCACAAGACAGGGATGCCCTCTCTCACCACTCCTATTCAACTTCGTGTTGGAAGTTCTGGCTAGGGCAATTAGGCAAGAGAAAGAAATCAAGGGTACTCAGTTAGGAAAAGAAGAAGTCAAATTGTCCCTGTTTGCAGATGACATGATTGTATATTTAGAAAACCCCATCGTCTCAGCCCAAAATCTCCTTTAGCTGATAAGCAACTTCAGCAAAGTCTCAGGATACAAAATCAATGTACAAAAATCACAAGCATTCTTATACACCAGTAACAGACAAACAGAAAGCCAAATCATGAACGAACTTCCATTCACAATAGCTTCAAAGAGAATAAAATACCTACGAATCCAACTTACAAGGGATGTAAAGGACCTCTTCAAGGAGAACTACAAACCACTGCTCAGTGAAATAAAAGAGGACACAAACAAATGGAAGAACATACCATGCTCATGGATAGGAAGAATCAATATTGTGAAAATGGCCATACTGCTCAAGGTAATTTATAGATTCAATGCCATCCCCATTAAGCTACCAATGACTTTCTTCACAGAATTGGAAAAAACTGCTTTAAAGTTCATATGGAAGCAAAAAAGACCTCGCATTGCCAAGACAATCCTAAGCCAAAAGAGCAAAGCTGGAGGCATCATGCTACCTGACTTCAAACTATACTACAAGGCTGCAGTAACCAAAACAGCATGGTACTGGTACCAAAACAGAGATATAGACCAATGGAACAGAACAGAGCCCTCAGAAATAATACCACACATCTACAGCCATCTGATCTTTGACAAACCTGACAAAAACAAGAAATGGGGAAAGGATTCCCTATTTAATAAATGGTGCTGGGAAAATTGGCTAGCTGTAAGTAGAAAGCTGAAACTGGATCCTTTCCTTACTCCTTATATGAAAATTAATTCAAGATGGATTAGAGAATTCAATGTTAGACCTAAAACCATAAAAACCCTAGAAGAAAACCTAAGTAATACCATTCAGGACATAGGCATGGGCAAGGACTTCACGACTAAAACACCAAAAGCAATGGCAACAAAAGCCAAAATTGACAAATGGGATCTAATTAAACTAAAGAGCTTCTGCACAGCAAAAGAAACTACCATCAGAGTGAACAGCAACCTACAGAATGGGAGGAAATTTTTGCAATCTACTCATCTGACAAAGGGCTAATATCCAGAACCTAAAAAGAACTTAATCAAATTTACAAGAAAAAATCAAACAACCCCATCAAAAAGTGGGCAAAAGATATGAACAGACACTTCTCAAAAGAAGACATTCATACAGCCAACAGACACATGAAAAAATGCTCATCATCACTGGCCCTCAGAGAAATGCAAATCAAAACCACAATGAGATACCATCTCACACCAGTTAGAATGGCGATCATTAAAAAATCAGGAAACAACAGGTGCTGGAGAGGATGTGGAGAAATAGGAACACTTTTACACTGTTGGTGGGACTGTAAACTAATTCAACCATTGTGGAAAACAGTGTGGCGATTCTTCAAGGATCTAGAACTAGAAATACCATTTGACCCAGCCATCCCATTACTGGGTATATACCGAAAAGATTATAAATCATGCTGCTATAAAGACACATGCACACATATGTTTACTGTGGCACTATTCACAATAGTAAAGACTTGGAATCAACCCAAATGTCCATCAGTGACAGATTGGATTAAGAAAATGTGGCACATATACACCATGGAATACTATGCAGCCATAAAAAAGGATGAGTTTGTGTCCTTTGTAGGGACATGGATGCAGCTGGAAACCATCATTCTCAGCAAACTATCGCAAGAACAGAAAACCAAATAACGCATGTTCTCATTCATAGGTGGGAATTGAACAATGAGATCACTTCGACACAGGAAGAGGAGCATCACACACTGGGTCCTATTGTGGGGAGGGGGTGGGGGGAGCAATCATATTATTCCTAATGTAAATGATGGATAAATGACATTATCCCTAATGTAAATTTACCTAATGTAAATGACGAGTTAATGGGTGCAGCACACCAACATGGCACATGTATACATATGTAACAAACCTGCATGTTGAGCACATGTACCCTAGAACTTAAAGTATAATAAAAAAAAGAATGGTTGTAAGGAATAATTAGACCGAATAGCATATTGTAAATTGTCTAGCACAGTATCTGTCACATAGTATGCCCACAATAAGTTCCCCTATTAACATTAAGATGATCTTATCTGTGCCATTTTCCATGCTTCCTTTGAATTCATGGAACAAAGTAGTGAAAAATTCAGCTTAGCAAGTACAAAATCATTGCTTAGACCAGATCTGAGGCCAGCATAAAAGCCAAAAGAATGTTGTAGCTAGAGAGTCCAAGTGCAACCCTAGCTCTTCTGAATTCCCTAAGGGACTACTCAAGGTAAAGCTGTCACAGAGAGTTTGTGATTAAACCATTGGATAAAAGCCAGACACATTGCATGCTTGAAAAAGGAGTTATTTTCACAAGGGTAATTGCCAGAGACCAATGCAGTCAAGAGTCAAAGCAGGGTAGATTCTCATCAGAAATGTGTGCCCACAGCAAAGACTCTTGGCAGAGGACATACAACGTTAGGCTGTGACATCAGACTTTTGGACCACTGAGCTGCATAAGCAGGCCCAGCAGAGCGAAAACTCACCAGTAAGAATTAACGCTGGAGGAAGTTTAAGAATGCCAGGCCCCAAGAAGCTTGCAAAATCACATTGCTATGGAACAGCTGGTTCCTTCAGTGCCTGAGATCATTGCCAGATTCCATCTTTTTCCATAATAATATATTACCTCTGTTAATTTACAGAATCCAGGGCAAGATTATATGAAAACTACTAGACGCTGTGCAAATGGCCCCTTATCCGTAACTAGAAATTATGTATGTTGTAATTAGTTTGCTATAACTAAAACTGCGAGCCCCAACATGAAGAATCTTGTACTTCATGACATAAGACGCTTGAGCAGTTTTATTTTATTTTTTAACTGTCTTTGGCAGCTGTCCAATAATGCTTGGAGAGAAGCAGTCCCTTGCACCCCAGCTACCCCCTTGCTGCTCCATTTAGCCCCTTAGAAAAGCTTGTTGAGCAATTAAGGCGGGAACATTGAAACCTTACTCACCTTCAGTCAACCTTTCCTTAATTGGGCAATCAATTTACATACTTCCAGTCCTGACAAAAGAGAAATGCAGTTTTGGCTTTCCAGGAGTGAGCTATTAAGATTGTAAGCCATTTACCTGAGTACTGGCTTCTTAGTTACACACATAACACAAAAGAAAGATCTATGTGCTTGTTTTCATACTCCATCTTTCTTGATTTGGAAATGGAAGTTTAAAATCATTGGCTCAAAACACAAAATCGCTCTTGATATTCCCATACTATCTTTTTACAATTCTCAGGGTCACTTAGATTTGTGATTGAAAAAAAAAACAAACAAACAAACAAACAAAAAAAAAAAACATAGCCCTCTAAATGGCTATTTGAATGATTATAATTGCACAAACACATCTTTTATTTGAAAGAATAGTGAACTGAAGTGAGGCATCATTGGTGACTTGTTCCAAACAATTGTTTACACAAGTGTATTTAAAAAGGAAAGCTTTTGTTCACTTTCATATTTTCACTTACAAGGTTCTTCTGAGATATCTGAAGTGAATTTGCAGATTGAAAAGTTACAGCCTACTTCATAGATTGGGAACAGTGGTTCTCAAACATCGGTGAGTGTCCAGTGCTTTCCCAGGATCTAGTTTTCACTGGCCAGGAAAAAAATGAGAAAATTGAGGATGTTGAAGTGAGGTGGTTTCTTTTTTCATATATTTGAAAGTATTCCATTTAAAGGACTGACCTTTACCTAAGATTTTTTGGCTTCTATCTCCACACTTCTTTTATTTTTAATTGTACTTGTCCGTGAAATAAAAATGTTGGGAACCACTGCTGGTATGTCTAGAAATATGAGAGCCTGTCGTCTGAGAATTGGCAGAGCTCACTAAATTCATATTGTGCAGGCCACAGAAAAGCTGTCAGCTTTAGGTCAATAACAAATTGGTTCAACTAGCTGAAAATAACCCCAAATGGTGTCTAGTCTCCTACCCTTTTCCTGGTCTAATTAAATCCACTTCCTCCCCAAATCCTGATCATCATGAACTGCCTCCATTTTAAAATATAGGAAACGTTGGACCAAACTCATTTATTTGAACCCAAGAAGAGTGAGTAGTAATTGCTGGGTAACCTATGCTGAATCCAAAGTGATGGAATAATCTCTGAAGAATGAAAATGGAGAGAAATAAATATTCTCACCTCTCTAATAAACAATAATGTTCACCCACATAAAGAATCTGTAGGCAGGCAGCAGCTCCATCTTGATTCAGCTAGATGGCTTCACACTAGTGAAGAAAACATTTTGGCAAAGAATTATTTTATCCAAAAGTAAAACACAGAATTCCAGGTACCTGGTGTAACCCAAGTGAAAACACATCCAAAGGAAATCTCTCCATACCCACTGCCTTGTAGCATTCCCACTCCTCATTTGACCTCTTAACATGAAGTCACAAAGTGAGTACATGTAACTACAGCACTTCTTGGCCTGAGGTGGCTGGGAAATTTTATTCCCCTAAGAAAGGAAGAGCATGAAAATCCTCTGAGGAAAGTGATCTTGCAAGGACTCTGGCTAGGACTCCAGCCCATGTGGATTTCACATCCTTTGAAGTGTTTATGGTTCTATCCAGTTTTTCATCACTGAGAGAGAGAGAGAAAAAAAAAACGACAAAGTCCTCTCTTTTATAGAAGATATTTTCAGATTCAGATTTTAGCTAGCTCCCGAAGTTCTTGTACACAGAGGGCAAGACACATATAAAACTGTCACTTTGATAAAGTTCTAGGGAAAAGTTAATGTAATTTTAGAATCCTGTCTACTTAAGTATCAGTAGCCATCCTTCATCCCCCATAACCACTTATCTACTCTGGTTGATGGGAACTTTCACAGTGAATCTTTTGGCTAGCTTTCATGCCATAAGAAAAACAAAATTCCCGGATCTGACATGCAGAAAATCTTGGTTTTAGGAATTCTAAAGAATAGAGAGCAAAGTTTATAAAACAAGAGTTCAGGACAAGAGCCTGGGCAATCTCCTTTTTCCTCATCTTGGGTACCTGAGTCTTTTCCTATATTTTCCTACTACCTACTTTATCCTCCCACCAAAGGTCTGACTGAGGTATTATTTAGTGCCATAAATAAAAAATTGTTAGTGGCTCTTTGATAATCTCAAAGTACTTTCACTTTACTGTTATATTTCACCATCACAGAGCAGTAGGTTTTCTTACTATCATCAACTTATTGATGAAAAAATTGAGGTTCACAGATGAAGCACAACACCTGGAAAAGGGGGCAGAACTGGAACTCAAAAATCAGTTTTCCTAATTTCATAGCCTGTGTTTTAAAAAGCATTTGTGCTAAATAAGTTAGTAGTATAAAGCCTAAGTCAGAAATCTAATTTTTTTAAACATACTTTTTTTCTCAAAATTTGTAATTGTCTGAGTTCCTACACCATGCTTAAAAATGAAACAAAACAAAACTAAGAGTAGAGGGGGTCTCGCCACCCAATTCTTCCCTTCTCTCAGGAAATTACAGCCGACAGCAGTAAGGGGCAGTGGGCAAGTCAAGTAAGGCACTGAAAGATACAGACAGGTAAAAAGCAGGACAAAAGTAGAAGTACTATTTACTACAGGCAAAATCAGTGAACCTGCATTCTGGGGCTGGAGAAGCAAGGCAAGAAACCAAGAAGAATGCCCTCTAGGAGGTGGAGAAGTTACACTAGGAAAAGACAAAAAGCACCAGTTCCAAGCTGAACAGCTAGCACCTCTCATCTCTCACACATAAACAGTGTTTAAACAGAGGAGACAAACTTACTACTTCTCAGATACAAGATGAACAAACAACTAAGAATTTGCAAACATTTGGAAAATACTAATACCTTGAAACAAAGGCAAAAACTCAACAACTAAAACATTTTGAAGAATCATAGTTAAAAGAGCTCACAACATTTTGGAATAAGTATACAAACATCTCTAGAAAAATGTAGGATGACACTGTAACTAAAACATTAGCCGAATATGGTAGAAATTTAAGACTTGAAAATCAAAATAAAAAGATTGCTTTAGGGGCAAAATAGTAGAGTGGACATAGATAAACAGCATTTCGAGAATGCTCTCAAAACAATGGAAAACACAAAAGACTAAAGAATACAGAGCCAGGCTCAGTGGCTCACACCTGTAATCCCAGCACTTTGGGAGACTGAGGCAGGCGGATCATCTGAGGTCAGGAGTTTG
Organism: Macaca nemestrina; assembly: GCF_043159975.1. Lineage (NCBI taxonomy): Eukaryota > Metazoa > Chordata > Mammalia > Primates > Cercopithecidae > Macaca > Macaca nemestrina. Next base: position 87,410,981 of record NC_092134.1, read on the forward strand.
AGACCAGCCTGGCCAACATGGTGAAACCCCATCTCTATAAAAAATACAAAAATTAGCTGGGCATGGTGGTGGACACCTGTAATCCCAGCTACTTGGGAGGCTGAGGCAGGAGAATCATTTCAAAACAGAAGGTGGAGGTTGTAGTGAGCTGAGATCATGCCATTGCACTCTAGCCTAGGCAAAAGAATGAAACTCTGTCTCAAAAAAAAAAAAAAAAAAAAAGCAAACAAAGAAAAGTTTTGAGATGTGAAAGACTGACCCAGATTTCCGCAGCCATTTAATAAGGTTTCTAGAAATAGGAGTTCATTTTAAAGGCATTCTAGAGAAAATGTAGATGAGAAAAAATTGAGAAACTAGTAAAATAAGAATTCTTAGATTAAGAAAATATTCATATTGTTATCCACCAGGTTCCAAGCAGAATAAATTTTAAAAAAAGGATTCACTTAGAGCAACCCTTCTGAAATTTCAGGACAAAGAGAATAAGGAGGGCATTCTAAAGACTTCTAGAGGGTAAACAACAGATGATCTATGTAAGAATGAACATCATGTTGACATTAGTCTTCAATAATGCTGAATTAAGAAGACTGTAACATCCTCAAAGTTCTGAGAAAAGATTATCCCTAAAATTCTATACCTAGCTAAACTATAACTTAAGTGAAAGCAAAGACATTTTTATAAATGTAACTACTCAAAAAATTATCAACCATGAGTTATCTCTGAAAAAATTACTCCCAAATAATGAGAAATGAACTCAAGAAGGAGACATAGGATAAGAACAAGGGGAGGAATGGGCAAAGAAACTAGAAAAAATTACAGATGCTTCTGACTTACAATGAAGTTACATTCCAATAAACCTATTGTAAGTTGATAACATTTTCAACTAACAATTGGTTTATCCTGATGTAATCTCTTAGGTCGAGGAGCGTACTGAATGAGTGTGCTTTGACACCATCATAAAGTTGACAAATCATAAGTCAAACCATCATAAGTAGGGGACTTATTATTAAGTTATTATATACTCAAAATTGTTAATAATTTAACAATTATTAAGTTAAATCTTAATAATTGGAGGTAGGGAAAAAGAGAATAACCACCAGAAATGAAAATCCCAGATGGTCTCGCACAAAATAGCAGCAGAAAAAGAGGAAGGTGGTAAATGAAAGTTTGCAAAAGTTTGTCTCATGATTAATTTAAATGCTGGGTCACTCTAGACAGAGAGAGAAAAATATACTTAAAAGGTATATTGTAAAAGATATAAGAATACTCACCATGAAGTAGAAATAGATTGTATAACTTCCAAGCAACTAGAAAAACTAAATGTAATGAAAACAAAATAAATAAAACTTCAATAATTGAACAAAAGACAAAGAAGAGGAGAAAATAAGCAACAAAAAACACAAAATCTACAAAATCATATGACAGGAAATCCAAAATTCACTCTTTGTAAACTTACCTGGAATATTGAGAACAATGAAAACAGATCTTAGAAAGAAGTTTTATTTTAGAATAAGCCATTGTAGATGGAGGGACCCACTGGACCTATAAGTATTGTTGCAGGAAGGAATAAACCTAAGCCTGTCCAACGCATCTGTCTCAGGCACTTGAAAAGCCAGATTACTGTTTTACATATTTACACATCCTTTCTCATGGGAACCCACAATATATGATGCTTGTAAAAGCTCTTAAGATCATGCTGCTTGCCAAAGAATCATCATAGGAAACCTATGCTACTTCAGAGTTTACATACATAAACACACACACACACACACGTATACATATAACACACATATACATACATATATAAATATACATTTTTAAAAACAGCTTTATTCAGTTATAATTTATATGTCACTAATAAGTTCACCCATTTACAGCATATGATTCAATGGCTTCTAATATATTTTAAGAGTGCAACCATCAACATAATCTAATTGTAAAACATTTCATTACCCCAAAAAACAACCTTATACCCATTAGCAGTCAAGTCCCACTCCCAACCTCTCCTCTCCCATCCTCCAGTCTCTAGCAACCACTAACCTACTTTCTGTCTTCACAGATTTGACTCTTCTGTGCATTTCATATAAATGGTATCACACAATATGTGGTCTTTTGTGACTGGCTTTTTCCACTTAGCATGAATGAAAGTTTATGCTTTCAAGGCTCATCCATCTTAATCTACCATGTATCTACTTCTTTCCTTTTATGGCCAAATAATAATTCATTGTATAGACATTTGGACTGTTTCTACTTTTTGACTATTATGAATAATGTTGCTATGAACATTCACGTGTGTTTGTGTGGACTCGGGTTTTCATTTCTCTTGGGAAGATACCTAGGAGTAGAACTGCTGAGTCATATGGTAACTCATTGTTTAGTCATTTAAGGAGCTGGCAAACTGTTTTCCAAAGTTGCTGTACCATTTTACATTCCCACCTACAATGTACAAGGGTTCCAAATTCTCTGCATCCTACCCAACACTTGGTTGTTTTTGTTTGTTTGTTTCAAGACATGCTGGTGGATTTGAGGTGGTATCTCATTGTGGTTTTGATTTGTATTTCCCCAATGACCAATAATGACATCTTTGCATGCATTTACTAGTCATTCATATATCTTCTTTGGAAAAATGTCTCTTCAAATACTTTGCCCCTTTTCAAATTGAGTTATTTCATTTTCTATTATTGAGTTGTAAGGATTCTTTACAAGTATCTTAACTTGCAAATATTTTCCCCATTCTGTGGGTTATCTTTTCAATATTTTGATGGTGTCCTTTGAAGCACAAACATTTTAAATCTTTATTAAGTCCAAGGTATCAATCTTCTGTTGTTTTCACTTGTGCTTTTGGCAACTGCAGAATCTAAGAGGTCATCACCTAATCCAAAGTTACGACATTTTCCTGTGTTTTCCTCTGAGGGTTCTATAGTTTTTGTTTTTACATTAAGGTCTATGACCTACTAGAGTTTATATTTTAAGTGTTGTCACACAAACAGCTTGGAAACTGGAGATGAGGACAGCTAGGTTTTCAGGGATAATGTGATGCTAGTCAGCTTTATTCTATTGACTTTCATCCATCTTTGGTTGTAAAGATTAGGAAGCCGTGAAAGATAGTCATGTAGTGACTGTGGAATAAACCTTGTTAGGGCTCTTCAATATAGTACCTCACTACAGAAGTCAAAGTACCTTATGATTTGAAGGACAAGCTCAGTTATAACTCCATAGTCCAAGTTTATGTATTCTTTGCTGAAGATCAGAAGGTCTTCTGACCAATCAAAATTTATTCTGTAATGTATTCCTCTTCAAAGAAAATTAGTTTCCCTTCTGTATATACATCTTATTGTATGAATAAATCATTCTGTATTCCAAAACAGAACTTTACTTAGACTTGTAGAGGTACATGTAATATTTATTGTCTTCTTTCCCTATAGAACTCTGTCACTGACCAGGAGCCTGTTCCTTTGTAGACGCTTTTTCTGCTAGATTTTATAATTCCACTTGTGCACTCTCTAGAAACTCACCCTAGTCATTTGGCCTTGGCATTCCTACATAGTACCATTTTGACACCCTTCTATAAAACTCAAGATTGAACACTCTTGGGAAGCAATTCACATTGTCAGACATTTTTGACGTGTCTCAGATGATGAATTTTTTCTCCAAACTTTTGAAATCTGCTTTCCTCAAGTCTCATGTGCATTCTAACCATGTCCAGAAATAAAAACTCTGAGATGACATAACTGCTTTCTCACCTGACTCCTACCACATCACCTTAACAAATAGGTTCTTTTTTCTTGGTAAGTCCAGGATAACCCCAATGACTCCCAAGAGACAAAACTGGTTAGCAAGGAAGTTGAAAGTGTGTTGTACCCTCTTCATTATTTTTGTCACATCATGCCTTAGTTCGATTCTGTAAATCTGTATTAGGAAAATACCATCTGTTCCATCTGGCTGGCCATTTCTTGATCTTCTCTATAACAATTTTCTACTACTGTTTCTTTTGTTTTGATTTTTATCAAATGTTTTTCATCATGCTCTACCGTAGGGTTCAATGTCGTTCACCAAATATTTACTGAGAATATACTGTATGCAAAGTATTGATCTCTGAAAAAAACATATATCTGCATCTAGATATATCACTTCTCAACAGACTTCATCTCAACTAGGTCCTTCCCTTTTGAGCAAGTCCCACAGTCTGCTCAAGGAAAAGAATCAAATATATTTTTTACTTCTCTTGCTAACCAGTTTTGTCTCTGGAGAAACCCAAAAATTCTGACCAACAAGGGATGGAATATGTACCACAAATATGGGTACAATTCATGAGCAACTGCTTTTTCTTTTAAACTCTTGAGTACAAAAATATATTAAAAATTTAAAGATTGCCTACAATCAAAATTTTCTCTTAAAATGTGTATTTTTACAGCGTTATCTCTGTGACAATCATTCCAAAAATGCATTACTTCAAGCTAATCATGCAGAAACACCAGACAAACCCAAATTGAGAGATATTCTACAAAAATAAGTAGCTTATCATCTTCAAAAGTGTCAATGTCGGCCAGGCGTGGTGGCTCATGCTTGTAATCCCAGCACTTTGGGAGGCCAAGGCGGGCGGATCACGAGGTCAGGAGATGGATACCATCCTGGCTAACATGGTGAAACCCCGTCTCTACCAAAAATACAAAAAAAAAAAAAAAAAATTAGCCAGACGTGGCGGCATGCGCCTGTAGTCCCAGCTATTCAGGAGGCTGAGGCAGGAGAATGGCTTAAACCCGGGAGGTGGAGCTTGCAGTGAGCAGAGACTGTGCCACTGCACTCCAGCCTGGGAGACAGAGAGAGACTCTGTCTCAAAACAAAAAACAAAACAAAACAAAACAAAAAAGTGTCAACGTCATAAAAGCTAAGGAAAGATTAAGAAATACATTTCAGATTTAAAGAGATAATTAAATGCAACACAATCTTAGATTGGATTCTATATCTATAAAAGACATTGTTGGGACAATAGGTAAACTTGAGTAGATTCTGAGGATTAGGTGAGCAGTAATGTATCAGTGATAAGTTTCCTGATTTTGATGGTTGTATTGTGGTTATGCAGGAGAAAATCCATGTTTGCAGGAGTTATACTCTAAAGTATTTGTGGATAATGAGGCATCATTTTGGCAACTAAGCCCAAATGATTGTGAGGTTAGTGGTATTTGTATTTTCCTTGCCAAAAAAAAATTAACATGCAGTCTTTTTATTTTTTGCTGCTTTAACAGAATACCTGAGCCAGAGTAATTTATTTTAAAAAAATTTTCTTGACTCACATTTCTGGAGGCTGGGATGTCCAATATCAAGGGGCCAGCATTTGGTGAGGGCCTTCATGCTATGTCAACCCATGACGGAAGGCAGAAGGGCAAGAGGGGAAGAGGGAGAGAAAAGGAAACTGAACTCACCCTTTTATAACAAACCCACTCCCAAGATAATGGCCTTACTCCACTCATGAGGCAGAACCTTCATGGCCTAACACTGCTGCACTGGGGATTAAGTCCCCAACACACGCTTTTTGGTGAATTCCTTCACACCACAGCATTCTGCCCCAGCCCCCAAAACCCACGTCATTTTCACATACAAAATGCATTCATTCCATCCCAATAGCCCCTAGTGTCTTAACTTGTTCCTGCATGAACTCAAAACCTCCAAAGCCCAAAGTCTTATCTAAATCAAATTTGGGTGAGACTCAAAGCAAAATTCATCCTGAGGCAAATCCCTCTTCAATTGTGAGCCATGAAATCAAGCAAGTTATAACTTCCAAAATACAATAGTGAAACAGGCATAGTATAGACAATCCTATTCCAAAGGAAGAAATGGGCAAGACAGAGGAAGTAGCTTGTTCCAAAGAAGTCCAAAACCCAACAAGTGAACAACATCAAATCTTGAGGGTCCAGAATAATCTTCTTTGACTCCATGTCCTACTTTGTGGGCACACTGGGGTAGGGGTTGGGCCCCCAAGGCCTTGGGCAGCCCCAAACCATGGCTCTGCTGGGCTCAGCCCACACAGTAGCTCTCACAGGTTGAAGTCTTGTTCCTGTAGTTCTTCCAGGCTAGCATTGCACACTGGTTGCCCTATAGTTCTGGGGCCTCTAAGGCAGCCATGACACCACAGTTCTGCTGGGCATTGCCTTATTGGGGGCTCTCTATGGTGGCTCTGCCTCTGTTACAAGACTGTGCCTGAGTCCCTAGGCTGTTCCATGTATCCTCTGAAATCCAGATGAAGGAAACCATGCCTCCATAGCTCTTGCATTCTGCGAGCTTACAGCACCTGCACCACATGATGCCAACAAGGTTTACCACTTAGGCCCTCTGGAGCAGTGGCCTAAGTGTTACCACTTAGGTAAACCTTGTGGCATCCAAGTGTTACCACTTAGTAAACCTTGGCGGCTCCATGTGGTGCTGGGGCTAGTTGACCAATAACTGAGATGACCAAGAAGTGCTTTACCAAAATGCAGGGTGCAGAGTCGCCAGGTGACTCCAGGTAGTGAGACCTTGGAGAATGCCCCAGTCTTATCCCTTGGAACCATTTTGCCCTCCTAGAGTTTTGGGTCTGTGCTGGAAGGGGCAGCATCAAAGATGACCCTGAAATGCCTTCAGGGTCATTATCCCATTGCCTTGATGAAGAGCACCTGGCATCCTTCTATCCCTACTAATCCCTTTCTCAAAGAGTCACTTGGTTGCACCCTTGCATGCTTTTTCATTTTTTACATGGCCAGGTTGCAAATTTGTCAAATCTTTATATTCTGTTGCCTTTTTAATGATAAATTCTGTCTCTGAATTATTTCTCTCTTCTCTCATTTTACCATATGTACTTAAAAGAAGCCACACAGATCCTGCGATATTTTGCCTAGAAATTTCTTCCATCACATATTCTAGTTCACACTCTTAAATTCTGCCTTCCTAAAGCCCTAGGACATGAACACAATTCAGCCAAGTTCTTTGCCGCTGCACAACAAGGATGGCCTTTACTCCAATTTCCAATAAGATATTATTGATTGCTGACTGAGACTTCATTAGAATGTCCTTTACTATTCATATTTCTACCAACATTCTGATCATGACCACATAAGTAATCTCTAAGAAGATTCAGACTTTCCCTATAGTTGTTTTCTTTTGAGCCATCACCAGAATTGTCCTTAATGCTCTGCTCACAGTAATACATACTTTTTCTACCCTGCTCCTCCAAATTCTTCCAGCCCCTGCCAATTATTTATTCCCAAACCACTTCCATATTTTCAGATATTTGTTAGAGCAACATTCCACTCCTCTGGTACCAATTTTTTGTTTCAGTTCTTTTTGTGCCATGTTATAACAGAATACCTGAACTGGAAAATTTATTTTAAAAAAGAAATTTATTGGCTTATATTTCTGGAGGCTGAGAAGTCCAATATCAAGTTGCCAACGCTGGTAAGGGCTTTTGTGCTGTGTTGTTCCATAGAGGAAGGTGAAGTGAGCAAAGAGGGTAAGTGAGAGAGGAGGGGACTGAACTTGTCCTTTTATAACAAACCAATTCCCAAGATAATCGCCTTGATCCATTCATGAGGGTGGAGCCCTCATAGCCTAATTCCCTCTTTAATGGTCTCACCTCTTAACACTGTTGGATTAGGGATTCCGTTTCCAATGCATGCTTTCTGGGGGAAACTTTCAAACCATAGCACATGTGATGTTGAGTAGGTGACTCACTAAAGAGTCACATTCTTACGGATGAATTAAATCTATTATGGGCACAGGATGTTAGGGCCTATGCAATTATATATCTAATCCTAGCCTGTGGGCATAGTGACATCAAATAGTCACTCTTAAGCAATGTGACAGCCTCTGTTGGTTGCCTAAACTGTCACTCCTTCCCGTTCTTTCTTGCTAATCAAACCCCAATTTTACTGAGATAAGGGTGTCTGCAGTCTTCCTACCTTCAGAAGATGAATTTTCATGGCCTAAGTCAGTCATGGTCTAGGCACGGGCATGTAATATGTAATTCTGGCTAATGATGCATGGAGGTAGATCTGCTGGGGTACAGGTAAGGATCTTTTAGAGAAAGGTTTGCATTGCTATTAATGAGAGACCCACAAAATGGAGTAGCCACTTTTGTTCTACTTGATGTGGTCATGTCTACATGTGACAACCTAGAATGACAGCAGTCATTGTGCAACCATGAGGAGACAAACCTAAGGATAAAAGTCAAGACAATGAAGATGACAGAGCAGAAAGAGAGAAAAAACAATCTTCATTCTTGAGAATGTGATTGGGCTGCTAGATTAACCAACCCTGTGATCTCCCTATTTCCTGCCTATAATGTGAGATAACACATTTTGCTTATTGTTTAAATATACATATATGTTACTGTGTGTGTGTGGGTGTGTGTGTGTGTGTATATATAATCTCTATTAATATCTTTTAGAATCATAGTTACAGATTTGGAAGTGACCTGAGAGGTTATCTATATGCTAGTCCAACCCTTTCATTTACGTATAAGTAACAGCTTAGACAAGTGAGGCATCTCGTCTAAGGCCAAAAGTCAGTGGTTGATGGATTCCAGAATCCCAGTCTTTGGATTCCTTTCTGAGTCAATTGCACTGTTTACTCTTCTAAGGAAAGAAAATAGTTCAAAAACTTTAAGGGCATTTTGATGGAAGGAAGGGGACATGGGATGTCTAGTTTCCTGACAGAAAGTGACTGATTTTTCTTACAGTGAAAGATGTGTTTAATCATTTTATTATGGGCTTCTGCCGGGGGAACAACTTCCACACTAGAGACAATCCCTGCCCAAATTCACAGAACTGCTGCAGTCCTCACAGAGGAAACATTTGGATTTAACTAATTTAAATAAATACGTGGCGATATTTTTTCTTTAAGCATCCACAGGCATTCAGAGAACTACATATGAATATTTGGGCATTATTTCATAAAGCAAATGTTACAGAAAGAAAACTTTTCATTTCTTAGGAAGTGACTGGAATAAAAATATGAAACTGAAAAAACGAAACAACAACAACAAAATGTTATCTAAAATGAAAGCAAAACTGTTGGCAGTTACATGTTGCCTGGCTTTAATAGTTGGCTTCCCTGCTTGAATTTGAATAGCATTTCCATCTAAACCATCTGAGTAATGGTTTGTCTTAAAACTTTGCATCTTTTCTACAGGTTTTTGTATCTTCATAAATGTAGCACTGTGTTTTACAAAGATAGTGGCATTATTTGGATATTTTGCTTTTCAAATACAAAGAATGGTGTTGTATACTTTTACGCCACTACCCACCATAAATAAATATACCGCACCACTATCTTTTTGCTAAATACATGGTTGATTAATCATTATAGATTAAAGTAATCCCAAATTTAAAAACAATAGTTTTTAAAGGCTAGTAGAAAGTGTATCTATAATTTATTGTTGTCTTAACAGTTTAACTTATAAATAAAAGAGTAATTGCAAAAATTTACCTCAAAAAAAAAAATTTTTTTTAGGATGTGTTCTTTCATGAGAACAGCACCACCATCTGGAATGCAATAGTTTGTGCAATGAAAGAATTTATATGGTTTTCATTTTGTTTTGTCTTAGGCAAAGGGGAAGTAATTTGTCTCTTCCTGAAAGGTTTTACAGGTAAAAATAATGCAAAATTAATATTTTGTTACCAAGTTAAAAATAACTGTATTCCTCCTCTCTGACAAGGGATTTGTGTAGTTTGTGTCCTAGAGAAATCAATTGATTTTAATGGCATCAGCCACTCACATGATTTTTTTATAGTTCATGTTAGTATAAAATTTACATTTCAACAGGGATTAATTTTATATCCCTTTCTTGGCTATGCATTTTCTTCACAACTAAAAAAACACACACTCATTTTCTTTTCTTTAACCTGAGGTGAAATAAGTTTGATCTAATTTCTTACTTTTTTTCAAAAGTAGTGATTAATCAGAGTATATGATTAAAAAAGGAACCAATTCTCTAAAAATTGAAAAATTCCTACAACAGTTTTAAGCACTATACAAGCATGGAGAATTATTCTTATCATTATTATATAAATTCAAGGGAACTCTAATAGTGTGGCATATATACACACATGTGAGTGAAATATAGTTCTGTATAGTCGTTTTACTCAACAGTAAATAAAATTATGCAAGACTTAAGCTCTTTTAAAATTTAAAATACTATATAATGTTTGTTAAAATCCCTGCTATTTTTATGAATGGAACAGAGCAATTTATTCAAGAGCCAAAAATCACATCCAATGCTCTAAACAATCATTTTCTTGTATTAGGACATTTTAGTCAATTGCTTTACTGCTATTGTTTTTCATAAATGAGCCTTAAAACAGAACTCTCCAATGTTCCATTCGGTTGCCAAAATCAATCTCACCCTGCACTGAGCCATGTGCATCCTCTAAAGTGGAGCCAAGAACAATTGTGTTTCCTGAAAAACAAAGGCAAAGATTCTCCACTATGTCAAATGAACACTACAGATAGACATTCTTTCCGATCTATTCCTAATGTCACTTTTGTATTTCAGTTCTCCAGTCTGTGAATATGTTACCATTCAGCTTATTTGATAATGTTTTCTCCTTTACCACAACCATTCTAAAGATACTTAACCTAGTGGCTAACACTGAGCATTTACAGTGTACCAGCACTGCAATAGGTGGCTCACATGCATTCATTCATTCTCATGTTATCCTAGGAAGCAGACACTATTACTTTCCCCATTTTCACAGAGGAGGAGGCTGAGGTCCAGAGAATTTAAATAAATTTGCCCAAGGTCACACAGCTAGTAAGAGGCATACCATGGGTTCCAACACACCTTACTTGGTTCCCTTACCTTAATTTTATACATCCATCATTAATAGGATATTGGTTTAATAACTTATGATACACCCAGAGAAAAAATACCATTAAAAGTGCAGATGCAGGTCTGTACGTATTAATATGAAAATGAGCAGATTTATTTTAAGTAAAAAATCAGGTTGCAAAATAGTACGATTATAAGACCTTGTTTTGTACAAATATTTGTTAGTTGGGTACAGAAAAAATCCTGAAATGATATATATTGTTAAATGCTAATTATATTAATCAACAAATAATAAGATTCCAAGTGTGTTTCACTTTCTTTTTGTGAATTTCTGCATTTTATTATTTTAAAAGTGATTAGGCATTACTTTTATAACACTTTTAAAAATGCTACTTTCATTGGGAAAACCATAAAAGAAACAGACCTTGAAAAATGAGTATGACAACATCCCCTTTTTCTCCCTGTTATTTAGGTCTGTCAGAAATGTTTGTATATATTTGGTGACACCTTTCTAAATATGAGGGAATGCAGAGCTAGGGGAAAATCTATTTGTACTACAAGTAAATACTTGATATGGGAACTTAACCTCTCAAGGTTAATTTAAATATATTAATCCTGGGGATTTTTTTCCCAGTAAGATTCAGCAGAAAAGTGTTTATAATCTTTTTAATCATCAGATTTTTTAAAGATTGCTGATTGGAACAATGATATTTTTTAACAGTGCCATAAATAGACTTATGAACTACATGATACAAGGTAAGTCTTTCCTTCAAAGACTTAGCTTCTCCACTCAACAAACATCTATTATACACTGACTCTGTGCCAGGCACAGAGATTACTATATACATGAAACAGAGTCTCTACCCATGAAAGGTTTAAGTTCTAGCAAGAAAGTAGACAGCCAAGTAAACACATAATACGGTTAACTCTGATAAGTGCTTGTATTAGTTCATTTTCACACTGCTATAAAGAAATACTTGAGACTAGGTAATTTTTAAAAGAAAGAGGTTTAATTAACTCACGGTTCTGCGTGGCTGGGGAGGCCTCAGGAAACTTACAATTATGGTGGAAGGTGAAGAGGAAGCAGGAACCTTCTTCACAGGGCAGCAGGAGAGAGAGCAGGGCAAAACTGTCAAAGACTTTAAAACTATCAGATCTCATGAGAACTCACTCACTGTCACAAAAACAGCATGGGGGAAAACAACCCCAAGATCCAATCACCTCCCAACAGATCCCTCCCTCAACACATGGGGATTACAATCCGAGATAAGATTTCGGTGGGGACACAGAGCCAAACCACATCAGCGCTAAATTAATAGCAAAGAAAATAATAGCGGTACAAAGAAAGTCTACCTAGTAAGCAAGTCAAAAAAGGCTTCATAGTGGGGTAGCTCTAGAGCTGGGCCTGGAGAGATAAAAATTTGTCTTCAGAAAGGAAGAGGGAATGACAAAATACAAGTAGCATTTCAAGGCATAATGAGAATCAGATGAAAATAACACAATGGTTGGAGTGCTCAAAGAGGCGTTTTTAACTTACAAAAGTAAGTTAACAAATTAAACAATCCAAAGCATTTAATTAAACAATACAAGGCATTCATTACCTTCCCCCAGCCCCATTCCTCCAGGCCCACTTCCCCGAGGAACAGCTGAACAGCCTGGTGTGTATCATTCCACACTTTCTCCATCAAACACAGAACACCTACAAGGGTTTTATTTGCTTACTTTTCATTTGCTTCACTTTGGCAAATACGGAATCATTTTACTCACGTTATTCAGCAACTTTCTTTTTTTTAAATTTAGTCATCTACCCAAAGGTATCTCTCTTGCTCAATGAATATAGATCTGATACATTTTTAAGTAATTGCATAATATTGCATATAGTGGAATTCATTCAATCACTTCCCTGTTGTAGAACATTCAGTTTGTTTTTATTCCTTTTTTCCCTCCCGATACAAACAATGCTTTAATGACCACTTTCTTGTGTGTATCCTAAATTTTGTGTGTGTTTATTTTTATGGGATAGACTTTTAAGTAAGTATTTGTTGAGTCAATTACTATATGGACTTTAAATCTTAATAGACAATGTTAAATTTATTTCAAAAAGCTCCTAATAATTCATACACCAGTAATGCATGGCAGCATGTATTTCAGTCAAATTTATTTTTTAAATATATCTGTCTCTCTCTTTAGACAGTGAATCCCTTGAAAGCTTCTCTGACATTAAATGCCATCACTTTTTAAAGGTTTTGCTAATCTGATGGCTGAAAGATGATACAATTTAAATGTTCCTGGATATCTGGGAAATTAAATCACTTTTCTTATGTTTGTTGGACTTTTTAAGTTCCTGTTCTGTCAATTTTCTCTTCATAAATTTCGCTCATCTTCCTACCAGATTTTTTGTCTTACTATTTTGTAGAAGCCCTTTATTTCTCAAATGTAATATAATTATTTTTACCAGTCTATAATTTTTATTTTTATTTTGTTTCATTTTCATGTAGTCAAGTATGTCTGTCTTTCTTTTCACGGCCTTTGAACTCCTCTTGAATTTTTTTATTCTTAATTTTTCTTAGAGTATACACTTCCCATCCATCTAGATTTTCAAATATGGTCTGAGGATAATATATAACCTTGATTTATTCTAAAGGCATATCCCATTATGCCAACATCATGTTTTAAATATCCCACCCTTTCCCACTAAGTTGGAATGTCACTTTTTCTATGAATCTATTTCTGAACTCTGTTCTATTCCTGTGTTCTATTTACCTATTCCTGTGTCAATATCATATTTTTTATTGCTGTGGCTTTTATGGCTTAACAGGATGGCAGTGGGGTTAAGCTCTCGAAACTGAAAATCTGGGTTTAGATCAGATGCCATCAACTTTATAATAATCTTGGGCACATTACTTCAATGTCTTCACCTATAAAAAGGGGCTAATAACAGTACCTAACCCACAGGGTTGTTATGAATATTAAATAACGAATTCCAATAAAGTGTTCAGAATAGTGCCTGGCTCAGGGGAAGTAGTCTGCCAATCAGCATCAGTTGTAATTATTATAACTGGTAGGGCATGTCTCCTTTCACTATTCCTCTTATGCACACTCTCCTTCTTTCTTATCTGGTTTTGTTTTTTCAGTCCAGTTTTCCCAGAAAATTCTTGGGATTTCTATTCATGTATGCATAGAATATGTATCTGGAAGAGATTACAACAGGCTTGTAACCATGGTTTCCTTAATGGATGGGAAAGGGTTGGAACTTCACACAACTGAATTTTTTCACATGTGTATGCATAACATTTAAAAAAATATCTTCTGAGTTCTCTTTTTCATAATACCTTAGTATTCTGATTTGAATTGCATTTATATATATTTGTATGTATTCTAAACTGGCTTTGTATCCTTAAGAATCTGAGTGCTATTGAGCACTTAAAGGTAGTTAGAACGTCTGAGGAATGAAAAACTTCATGAGGAAAGAATATCTGGGCTAGATCTTGAAGGATGAATGGATGTTTTTCTGACAGAAGAGAGATGTGAGGAGATTCCAGAGTTTGAGAATAGCCTTGCATAAAGACACAGAGATATGAACAAGGACTGCATGTGACTGGCAGAGCCCAGAGGCTGGGAATGTAGGGGGAAGGATCAAGTCCTGGGATGTAACACACAATGTGATCGGATGGGAAATGTGCTTGCTTTTTTTCTTCCCCCCGGGAATTTCAGGTTTGGAAAATGATAAGGCAGAAAGAAAGGCAGAGCCAAGATTGCCAAGACAACACTAAACTGTAATTTCTGTGAAGACAAGGACCATGCCTGTTTCGTTCAGCACTCTATAGTGATTCCTAGGACAGGGCATACAAGGGCCCCAACAAGTATTTGTGGAATGAATGCATGAAAAGTGCATCCAAAGTAACAGTGACTGTTTTGAGTAGCAAATGAAGGCAAATGATAATGTTTAATATGTTACCAAAAAAATTAATAGCACATTTAAATAAATAGCAAAAACATCACAGAGCAATCTCCTGCAATACTAATGATAAATATGTAATGAATGTTGACTGAATCAATGAACGCATATGAGATGGGCCTGAGAGCATTAGAAAAACACTTTTTGGAAGGAAACACTTACTCTCCCTTCCAAGTTCCTACTTGAAAACTAATATTTGAAAATGAGCTAAAACTGTGTAACTACAATAATTGGAATGAGATGGAAAAGCAAAATTGAGGAACTTTAGACAGTGGTTAAAGATGCAGAACTAAAGCCAGACATAGTGGGCCATTCTTGTAATCCCAGCAACTTGAGAGGCTGAGGTGGGAGGATCATTTCAGCCCAGGAGTTTGAGACAGGTCTGAGCAACAAAGCAAGACCCCATCTCTACAAAAATAGAAGAATTAGCTGAGTATGGTGGAGCATGCCTCTAGTCCCAGCTACTCAGGGGGTTGAGGCAGGAGGATCACTTGAGCCAAGAAGAGAGAGGTTGCAGTGAGCTATGATCACGCCACTACACTCCAGCCTGGGCAACAGAATAAGACTCTCCATCTCTTTAAACAACAACAACAACAAACAACAGAACTAGCGAGAGTGAGATCTGTGGAGCAGCTACTTCATGGTATATTGTCACCAATGCCAGAATGGAGATAACAGGTCAATGACATGAAGATATTGCTTAGTGTGGTGGAAACAGCTCTGGCTTGAAGTCAGGATCTGGGCTCCAGCCCCAGCTTTCACGTTCACTAGGCAGCCCCGTTCTCAGTTCCTCCATCTGTAAATGATGTCTAAGTTCCCAGCCGGCTCTGATATTCTGTGATTCTACATCATGAAAAATTTAAAAAGAAAGAAAAAAGGAGAGGAGAAGTTCACAGCCTGGCAATTTAGGGCTAGAACATCATCCATCAGCCATTGCAGCCATTTTAAGAAAGCAGCATCCTTTAGTCAACAAATATGTATCTGTCTTGTAAGGCAGCATGCACTGTCCAAATGATAGAAAATTAGTAAAACATAAACCCCACTCTCAAGGCATTTTCAGTGTACTAGAAGAAAGGAAAATAAATAAAATCCAAGCAGAGTGTGGCAAGCACTCTGAAAGAAACACAAATGAAATGTCACTGAGCATTTCAGCGCTGGCAGATGAGGCCCTCACTCCAATGCAGGGCAGAGTGTGAGAGGTAAGAGCCCTGCAGAGAAAAGGCCAATGGAAGTCATCTTGCCATCCTTTCTGCAGCTACGGCCACTCAATTTGCAGGCAGTACTGACCTTGGCTATATCTATTTAGGATTCTAGTTTGACCATATCCTATTTATGATCGGTGGAGCTAAGTTTATTCCCAGAGCTGCAGTTGCTTTCCGCATAGACAGTTCCCAGTCGGCCGGGCGCAGTGGCTCAGGCCTGTAATCCCAGCACTTTGGGAGGCTGAGGCGGGTGGATCACGAGGTCAGGAGATCAAGACCATCCTGGCTAACACGGTGAAACCCCATCTCTACTAAAAACACAAAAAATTAGCCGGGCATAGTGTCGGGCGCCTGTAGTCCCAGCTACTCGGGAGGCTGAGGCAGGAGATTGGTGTGAACCCGGGAGGCGGAGCTTGCAGTGAGCCGAGATAGTGCCACTGCACTCCAGCCTGGGCGACAGAGCCAGACGTCGTCTCAAAAAAAAAAAAAAAAGACAGTTCCCAGTCAACAAACAAGTGAACTCCAGAAATTTATTCATTAGTTAGGTGTTAGATATGCAGAACCCACACATGATTTCTTATTGACGATTAAGTCTCCAAACCAGCCAATAAAAGCCAATTTAGCTGTAAGGTAATGAGAATTGTTAGCAAAATAATTTTTACGTCATTTAACCAGATACATTTAATATTGTACAAAATGCTATTTTGAATTTTAGAAACAAGAACACATCATTTCAGAGCACAACAGGGTTCCCCAAAAGTGGCTCCAAAGGAGACTGTTTCAGTTATCTATTGCTGGGTAACGAACTACCCCAAAACATGGTGACCCGAAACAACCATGTTGTTATAGCTCAGGATATTGTGGGTGAGAGGTTTGGGCAGATTTGAAGTCTTTCCTCTTAAAGTTCCTACTTGAAAACTTTTACTTGAAAATGAGCTTTTTAAATAATCTAGGCTATAATAATTGAGACGGGTTGGAAAAGTAACACTTTTTAGGAGTTTTGGGTGATTCTTCTGTTCCTCATGGTGTAAGCGGAGGTCACTCAAGTAAGCAGTGGGCAGAGGATGGGTTTGAAGGTTCCAAGGTGGCTCATTCGCATGTCTGGCACCTTGGCAGGGACGTCTGGAAGGCTGGGCTCAGCTGAGACTGTCACCAAAGCACCTACATGTGGTCTTTCCTGCACAGCAGTCACAGGGTGGGAGGACTTCCCATATAACCACTGGAAGTGGGAGTTTGTGGAGGCTCGGGCTTCTGAGAGACAAGGCAGAAGCTGCGTGGCCTTCTGTGACGTAGCCTTGGAAGTCACACAGCACCATTTACACAATACTCTGTTAGTGGAGGAGTCACAAATCTCCCCGGACTCAAGGGAGGGAACATAAAGCCTTATTTAAAACTACCAAAGGGATAGAATCTATTGAAGGATACAGACACATATGCCAGAGCACAAGAGCTTCTCATTCTATGTATTTTAACTCCTAAGAAAGGAGTCTCTATAGATGTTTGATTGTAGGAGAACGACAGTAAGCCTGACAAGGCAGAAGGTTTCTGAACTACTACTACTTATTTACTTATATGTGCTGATTGTGGGTAAAATGAGTTAGGAGAAAACTTGACTTCAGATCTCTTTTTTATTTTAAACCCTATACTTACATTACCTACATCTAAATGTACAGTAGCAGATTCCTTTAAGTACCCCTGAAACTTTGAAAATAATACTACCTGATTTCCAAATAAGGAGTAATTAGGCAATCACATGACTGAATTAATATTTCAGTTTATGTTTTCTTTGTATTTGGCAAAACAAAGCTGATTTATGTTTTCTTTCCCTTTGGTACTATTTTATTACCTTGAAAAAGAAGACTCATACTATATATTTGTGGAAAAAATATTTTTAAACTTGGAACCTTAGTCCTTTCCTTTTTTTGTTTTGGTCTGTTAAGTGATTTAATTCTTATACTTATCACTGGACTGAATCCAAAGTACTGGGCCTGGCCTGGGAAATTGTTTTCATGATTGAATGTGTATAAGTTATTGTATAAGTTAAGCAACCTACAAAAAGGAAGAAGTAATTTATTTTACACAACAAAGAGGAGTTCTGACTTCATATCAGAGGCAGGGCAGAGAATGGCCCCCTTTAAGAATGTCACTGTCATTATCCCCCATTGCTTTCTACAGGCAATGATATGTGAGTATCAGGACAATGTATCCTTGGCGATATCTATTCACGATTCTAGTTTGAAAGAGAACTGACACAACTAGCAACTTGTGGATCTGGTAGGAAAGACACCTAAGCAGATGTGGAATGGACTGAAGCAAGAAAGCTAACAAAATCAAGGATTTCATTCAGGCTTAAGAGTTCTTCCCAGTGTGAGAGTGGCGGTCTCATTAATACTCATGTCAAATCTTGATTATGCTAAGCTCCCACCACTCACAAGGGCACTCAAACTGCCACGGGAGTTCCCAGGGAGGGTCTCACACACATTTAAGAATGAGTCTGAGTCACCATTTACACTGGTCTGTATGACACCATTTCTTTCTATGTTTTCAAGGGACTTCAGACAACATTCAAAGGTGCAAAACTAAATAGAGTGACGCTATGGAGAAAGTATGTCATGGTATAGTGCTGCCTCTGCTGGCTTCTGGCAACCCAAGCCATGCTGTACTCCTGGCTGCTGTCACTCCAAGCTCTGCATGGTCCCTACTGAGGCACAAACTGCTGCTCATTGTTCTGGCTACTGATACTTAACATGCTTACTGTGCTCTGACACCACTGTCATTTCTTGCAAAGTGAAGAAAAGGCACTTAATTCTCCGCTGTAGGTTATTTAGAGGGTTCCACTTCAGCAGGTGGCTTAAACTTCGAAATTAGAGGAATTGCCATTCACACACAGAAATCCGGGAGTGCTAGAAAATATCAAATGAGTTTAGAGCCTACAGCCACACTTGATTTAAAACAACTCTCCATATCTCAGTCCTTTTGCTGAATTTGGCTCATCATACCAGATTCTACCTACTTGCAGCATGGCCTCTATCATGTCCCCTAACACATACCAAATGTAGCACATGCACACCCCAAATATGTTTGAATATGTCCACATTCGATTTTTTTTTTTTTTGTGAGATGGAGTTTCACTCTTGTTGCCCAGGCTGGAGATCTCAGCTCACTGCAACCTCTGCCTCCCAGGTTCAAGTGATTCTCCTGTGTCAGCCTCCTGAGTAGCTGGGATTACAGGCACCTGCCACCACATCCAGCTAATTTTTGTATTTTTAGTAGAGACGGGGTTTCACCATGTTGGCCAGGCTTGTCTCGAACTCCTGACCTCAGGTGACCTGCCCGCCTGCGCCTCCCAAAGTGCTGGGATTACAGGTGTGAGCCACCGCACCCAGCCATCCACATCCAACGTTAAGCACAATTCTGAGTTCTTCTCCACTCTTTGTATGAATAAATCCTGAAGAAGAGAATTTTTTTAATACTTTAAATAATACCTAAGCCTCATAGGCCATGGTGGCACACATCTGTAGCTCCTGCTACTCAGAAGGATGAAGCAGGAGAAACACTGGAGCCCAGGAGTTTGAGTCCAACCTGGGCCGCATAACAAGACCCTGTATCTATTATGGCCAAACCTCAATTTCAGTCCTTCTAAGCTGACTACTCTGTCCCCACATTACCCTTACTATTCAGTATTGTAATTCCTACTTCATTTGTCTATTTCCACCTCTAGACTGTGAGCTGCTCCAAGGGAGGGGACTTAGCCAGGTCTCTTTGTCTCCAGAACCATCTTATATTCCTAGTACCCAGCATGGTCCCAGGCATATGTCAGGGGTCCATAAAATATTTGGTCAATAACTGGCAAAGAAGAATGCAGGTAGTACTTGCCATGGGCCCTGGGTGAGACTCTGAGATGTGCTGGCTTCAGGTGTAACCCAGCACATTCCCAGCTGTGGCTGCTATGGGGAGAAACTCATTCTGCTTAGGAAAAGTAGAAGGAAGAGTAAAGGGGACTTTGTCGTGCAACTTAGATACCAGCTCAGCCACAGTGGGGTAAAGCACCAAGCAGGTTCTTGGAGTCCCTGATTCCCAGCCTTGGCTCTTGGATAGCATTTCTGGCCTTTCCCTGGGCCAGAAGGGTGCCCGATGTGCTAAAGAAAGAGACACATGCCTGGAAACATTCACCACAAGCTGACTGAGGAGCCCTTGGGTCTTGAGTGAACATTGGTGGTACTTGCCATGGGTCTGGGGCAGTGGTGGCTGTGGGGAGAGAGTCTTCTACTTATGGAAAGGGGAGGGAAGACTGGGAAGGACTTTGTCTCGTGGCTTGGGTGCCAGCTCAGCAGCAGTGGAATACAGCACCAGGCAGATTCCTAAAGAAATTCAAGATAACACAGAGAAGGAATTAGGAATTCTATCAGATAAATTTTAAAAAGAGACGGAAATAATTAAAAAGAATTAAGCAGAAATTCTTGAGCTGAAAAATTGGAATTGACATACAGAAGAATGCATCAGAGTTTATTAACAGTAGAATTAATCAAGCAGGGGAACAATGAGTGAGCTTGAAGACAGGCTATTTGAAAATACACAGAGGAATCAAAAGAAAAAAGAATAAAAAAGAATGAAGTATGTCTACAAGATCTAGAATATAGCCTCAAAAGGGCAAATCTAAGAGACACTGGCCTTAAGGAGGAGGTAGAGAAAGAGATAGGGGTAGAAAAGTTATTTGAAGGGATAACCTTTGATAAGAGAACTTCCCAAATCTAATTAATATCCAGGTACAAGAAGATTATAGAACACAAAGCAGATTTAACCCAAGGAAGACTACCTCAAGACATTTAATAATCAAACTCCCAAGGGTCAAGAATAAAGAAAGAATCCTAAAATGAGAGAGAGAAAAGAAACAAGTAACATACAAAAGACCTCCAAAACATCTGGCCGCAGACTTTTCCAGGAGAGAGTGGCATGATATATTGAAAGTGCTGAAGGAAAAAATAAACTTCTACCCTAGAATAGCATATCTGGCAAAAATATCCTTCAAACATGAAGAAGAAATAAAGATGTTCCCAGACAAACAAAAGTTGAGGTATTTCATCAACATCAGATCTATCCAACAAGAAATACTAAAGCAAGTTCTTCAGTTGAAAGAAAAGAACGTTAATGAACAATCTGAAATTATCTGAAGGCACAAAATTCAATGGTAATAGTAAGACTCAGAAAAACAGAATATCATCACATTCTAATTGTGGTATGCAAACTAATATCTTGAGTAGAAAGACAAAAAAAAACAATAAAAAATAATAACTACACAACTTTTCAAGACATACACAGTATAATAATATATAAATAGAAACAACAAAAAGTTAAAAAGCAGAGTAATAAAGTGTAGAAATTTTGTTAGTTTTTTGCTTGTTTGTTTAATCAATCAGTGTTATCATCAGTTTAAAATAATAAGTTATAATATATTATTTCCAAGCTCCCTGGTAACCTCAAATCAAAAAACATAAAACAGATATACAAAAAAATAAAAAGCAAGAAATTAAAACATACCACCAGAGAAAATCATCTTCACTAAAAGGAAGACAGGAAGAAAAGAAGGAAGAGAAGGCCATAAATCAACCAGAAAATATATAACAAAATGGATGGAATAAGTCCTTATTTATCAATAATATAATGTAATTTAATGTAAATGAACTAAAATCTCCAATTAAAAGTTATAGAGTGGCTGAATGGGTTAAAAATAAAAAAAAAACCTTCCAATGATTTGTTGCATACAAAAAACGCACTTCATCTATATAATCTGAAAAAAAAAGGGATGAAGAAAAGATAGTCCATGCAAATGCAAACCAAAAAAAAAGAGCAGGAGTAGTTATGCTTATATCATATGAAATACATTTCAAGACAAAAACTGAAAAAAGAGACAAAGAAGGTTATTATATAATGATGAAGGTATCAATTTAGTAAGAGTATATAAAATTGTAGGTATATATACATACACTCAGCATTGAAGCACCTAGATATATAAAGCAACTATTATTAGAGCTAAGCAGAGAGATAATCTTTGATACAATACTAACTGGAGACTTTAACACCCCACTTGCAGCATTGGACTGATCATCCAGACAGAAAATCAACAAACGTTGGACTTTATGTGTGCTATAGACCAAACAGACCTAATAGATATTTACAGAATATTTTATCCAAAGGCTGCAGAATACACATTTTTCTCCTCAGCACCTAGATCATTCTCAAGCATAGACCATATGTTGGGTCACAAAACAAGTCTTAAAACATTCAGAAAAACCCTGATATAATATCAGGCATTTTCTTTGATTACAATGGAATAAAACCAGAAATCAATAACAAGAGAAATTCTGGAAGCTATACAAACACATGGAAATTAAACATATGATCTTTATTACCACTGGGTCATTTAAGAAATTAAGAAAGAAATTGAAGGACAAAAACCATATGATAATTTCCCATTTCAGTTGATGCTGAAAAATCATTTGATAAAATTCAACATCCCTTCATGTAAAATTCCTCAAAAAACTGGGTATAGAAGTAATATACTTCAACATAATAAAAGCCATATATTAAAGACCCACAGGTAGTATCTCACTGCATGGGGAAAAGCTGAAAACCCTTCCTCTAAGATCTGGAACAAGACAAAAATACCCACTCTCATCATTGTTATTCAACATAGTACTGGAAGTCCTAGCTAGGGCAATCAGACAAGAGAAAGAAGTAACAGGCATCAAAATTTGAAGGTAGAAGTTAAATTATCTTTGTTTGCAGAGGATATGATCTTATATTTGAAAAAAACTAAATACTCCACCAAAAAACCATTAGACCTGAATCAGTAAAGTTGCAGGATACAAAGTCAACATACAAAAATCAGTAGCATTTCTATATGCCAACAATGAACAATCTGAAAAACAAATCAAGAAAGTAATCCCATTTTCAATGCTATAAATAAAATCAAATACCAGGAATTAACAAAGAAGTGAAAGATCTCTGCAATTAAAACTATAAAACACTGATGACAGAAAGTGAAGAGGACACCAAGAAATGGAAACATATTCCGTGTTCATGGATTGGAAGAATCAATATTGTTAAAATGTTCATACTAATCAAAGCAATCTACAGATTCAGTGCAATCCCTATTAAAATACTAATGACATTGTTCACAGAAATAGAAAAAAAAATCGTAAAATTTATATGAAATCACAAAAGACCCAGAATAACCAAAGCTATTACGAGCAAAAAGAACAAAATTGGAGGAATCACATTACTTGACTTCAAATTGTACTACAGAGGTATAGTAATCAAGACACCATAGTACTGGCATAAAAACAGACATGGAACAGAATAGAGAACCTAGAACCAAATCCACACATTTACAGTGAACTCATTTTCAACAAAGGTGCCAAGAACATACATTGGAGAAAGGACAGTCTCTTTAATAAACGATGTTGGGAAAACTGGATATCCATACGCAGAAGAATGAAACTAGACCCCTATCTCTTGCCATATACAAAAATCAAAGCCCAATAGATTAAAGACTTAAATCTAAGACATCAAACTATAAACTAGCAAAAGAAAACATGGAGAAAACTCTTCAGGACATTGGTCTGGGCAAAGATTTCTTTAGTAATACTCCACAAGCACAGGCAACCAAAGCAAAAATGGACAAATGGGATCGCATCAAGCTAAAAAGTTTCTGCATCACAAAGGAAACAATCAACAAAGAGACAGCTCACAGAATGGGAGAAAATATTTGCAAACTATCCATCTGACAAAGGATTAATAACCAGAATCTATAAGGAACTCAAACAACTCTAAAGGAACAAAATATAATAATCCAATTAGAAAATGGGCAAAAGATCTTAATAGACATTTCTCAAAAGAAGACATACAATGGCAAACAGGTATATGAAAAGGTGCTCAACATCACTGATCATGAGAGAAATGCAAATCAAAACTACAATGAGATATCATCTCACCCCATTTAAAATGGCTTTTATCCAAAAGACAGCAAATAACAAATGCTGGCAAAGATGTGGAGAAAAGGGAACCCTTGTACACCATTGGTGGGAATGTAAAATAGTACAACCACTATGAAAAACAGTTTAGAGGGTCCTTGAAAAACTAAAAGTAGAGCTACTATATGATCCAGCAATTCCACTGCTATGTATATACTCAAAAGAAAGGAAATTGGTACATCAGACAGATATCTGCACTCTCATGTTTACTGCAGCACTATCCACCCCAGCCAAGATTTGGGAGCAACCTAAGTGTCCATCAACAGATGAACTGGTAAAGGAAATATGGTACATACACAATGGAGTACTATTCAGCCATAAAAAAGAATGAGATCCTGTCATTTGCAACATGGATGAAACTGGAGATCATTATGTTAAGTGAAATAAACCAGGCACAGAAAGACAAATTTCATATGTTCTCACTTATTTGTGGGAGCTAAAAATTAGAGCAATTGAACACCTAAATATAGAAAGGAGAATGATGATTACCAGAGCTGATAAGGATAAGGGGGGGATGGGAAGTGGGGGTGGTTAATGTGTACAAAAAAGTAGATAGAATGAATATGATCTAGTATTTACAGCAGAACAGAGTGACTATAGTCAACAATAATTTATTATACATTTTACAATAACTAAAAGGGTAGAATTGGACTGTTTGTAACACAAAGAAAGGATAAATGCTTGAGGTGAAGGATACCCCATTTACCCTGATGTAATCATTACACGTTGTGTGCCTGTATCAAAATACCTCATGTACCTGATAAATACACATACTTACTATATACTACAAAAGTTAAAAATTTTAAATTTTATTTAATAAAATTGTGGGGTTTCAATAGTCTGTCATCTTTGTGTCATCTGTGAAATGTCAGTGTTTTAATCAGAGCCCTTCCTACAAATGATTCTTTAAGTGAAGAAGACAGAGAGTCAAAGGAGGGTTAAGTTTAAAAAAGCAGAGTGTTCAAGGTGTCTGGAGAAGAAAGAGCATTGCAGTGTGAGGAGGCATCTGTGATTGTTGACTATAAGTGAACAACATGTAAATTTATGCAAGTTATCTGCAAACCGGAGTCTATTATTCCCAGTAAACAGCCTATTCAGGTGCTTTCTGTAACAGGACTGTTTTAGCATAATAGCCTTAGTAATCATAGTCTCTGCCAAAACTGTGGCCAATATAATACTTTTTCGGTGGGATCTGGGGAATAATACATTATTTAAAATGAAGTCCATCAAACAAGCGAAAGACAAAATGCATTGATTTAAGTGATGTGTGGACTGGAACTTGTGAACAGGACAGGCAGTTCACACCAAAGCTGAGGTGCCCTGGTACTGTTCATTTGGGGGCCACATGGGCAGGATAATAAACCTCCTCACAATGGTGTGCCAGTGTTTCCTCACCCAGGCACACACAGAGATGGGAGCACAGCAGTCCCTGGCCTCCTGCTGCATTTGCCAACAATGGTGACACTTGGTACCAGCTGGAAGGCCCTGAAATGCTGAGAAGGGACCAGCGCATTTCCTGTGGATGGGAAAATAATCTGCAGATGTCATTGGCCCATCACCACCAACCTAGACTGGATTTCAGCATAATCTAGAGACTCCCTAAATCAGCCTTTCAAAGAGTGATACTTCCTACATAACAGCCATTCTTTGAACAGCATGTTTATTAAACAAATCTAATATAAAGATCTGTTTCTCATTTGGCCTGATTGGCCCTTCAGGAAAAGCCAGAGGATACATAAAAGCCTGAAATTATCTTACAGCCCAAAAGAAAATACTCAACATGCTTAGTACAAGAGACAATGTATCATACTTACAATTAAGAAAAATTTTAGATTATACATTCTTTTGAACACTTTCACATGAAACTGGAAAATGAAGACAAAACTTTATTATGCTGTGGTTTGACAAAGAAAGAGTGGCTCTCTGTCTCTGCAGGGCAGCTGGATTAACAACCCCAACAGAACTGATGTCAATGCTTGTAAGCAGCTACCCGATTCAACTAAACACTAAGTCATTTCAATCAAATGCTTTAGCTGGTTATCTCTTTTCAATGAATTAACTGATTCCTTGATGAAAATGCTCAAAGGGGTCTGATATTTCACTCTTGGGAGATATAAGAGTCTTCACTAACAGTTTCTTTTTTAACTGCTCAACATATCTTTAAGGTGTGTCTTTAGGTAAAATATACTACCATGACCACCACCACTTCCCGTCAAACAATTCAAAAAGTTGTCACTATTTTACAATTGTTCCATTGAACAGCATTATGGAGCTAAATGCCTAGCACTGTATGATCAACATCTGAGTTAAGCAAGTGATAAGAAAGGGAATTAAAATAAAATATATTGCAGGGCAAACTATTCCCTTCAACAACTGAAAGTGTTTTATATTGACACATAAAATAGAAGTTTTTGCCTTTTCTGGGTGTTGGAAAGAAGAGCTTCTTCCTTCTCTCCCATCCCTGTCAGCATCCCTGCCCAAGAGAAATGAAGTGACCTACTCGATTAATGGACTGGGATTATTAGGCATGAACTGTGGGTACAGAGCACAGCCTCTGTCTCTCTGTATCTTTCAGTCCCTGCCATTCAGAATGGCCTGAACCAGGACAAACACGTTCTCTGCTCCAACATGCAGGAAGTGGCCTTCCCCTGGGAGGGAGACACAGCATGCAAAGGTCCAGCCCTGCCAGGGACCACATGGCGAACTCTGTTCAGGGACAAGAAATCAGGAAGCTTGGCTAGCCACAGATAGATGTTGTGATGTCTAATCCCATTTATTAGTAATTGAGATATTGATCTTCTATCTTTCAGTTTATTCCAAGCTCAGAAGGGTGAGAGAAGGGCATTATTTATTGCCTCTCCCAGAAAATCTAATACATTTATACTCTAATGGTCTATTTGACCATTTAATATGTTGTTTCCTCATTTGACTTTCTAAATTTGGCACATTAATCCTGAATACAGGAATAGGAAAGCCTTGTATGTCTTTCTACAAATAGTGACATGTTGGTAAACGTTCAGTAACCACCTTTCTGGAAAGAAAAGGTCATAATCTATAGTACTTGATTACTTCTGTGGTGTGAATATTCCTACTATGGTCAATTGCAAGCAGCCAATGTGAATTCATTGAATACAATGTGAGAAAGAGAGGCACACAATGCATTCCTCACAAGTGTGAAAATTGTCTAAATCAAAATGGAGTTACTTGTGTCAAGCCCTGACAAACGGAGCTGGGGAGGGCCATGAAGGGAGGGTTCTCCTGCACGTACGCTTGAAAACAAGAACTATTACAAAAGACTCTGAAAAAAACACAACCCTGTACAAAGGCCACTGCAAACTCACACACACACACAAAACATATTTCTGTGAGGACATCTGCCCAACAACTGCCTGTCCAACCTTGGATTGACACCACCCTTGTTATTACTGATTCTTGTAGCCAGAACAATTGATTTAAAACAGTTTTGTAGTCCTCCTCATTTTTCCTTTCTTGTCTTCCTTTACCTCCCAGAATACGCACATAGTTTACTATGGCACATGTATTCTCATTACAATGCCCATTCCCAAATAAATATCATTTTCTTCTAGAGACTCCTTCTCTGTTTGATCATAAATTTGACACAAACTAATACTAACCAGCTATGGCACACCACTCTCTATAAAGTAGGCTGAATTTCTGTTATTTCTTGAAAATTAAATTTCAAGAATTATTATGTGTTTTGGTCAGTTTTCTGCTGCTATAAAAGAATAATACAGACTGGGTAGTTTATAAAAAACAGAAACTTATTTCCTAACATTTCTGGAGGCGGGAAGGCCAAGATCAAGGTGCCAACACCTGGTGAGACCTTCTTGCTGCATTTTCACATGGCAGAAGATAGAAGAGCAAGAAAGGACAAATGTTGTGCCCTCACATGGCAGAAAAGCAGAAGAGAGAAAACCCACTCCCACAAGCCCATTTTATAATGGCATTAATCCATTCATAAGGGCAGAACCCTCATGATATAAACACCCCCCATGAGGCCCCGCCTCCCAACACTGTTGCATTGGGGATTAAGTTTTCAACACATGAATTTAAGGGACACATTCAGGCCATAGCACTGTGCCACTTTTATAAACAATCTGCCATTTCATCACCTATTGAAACTATTAAGTGAATATCACACTTATTATCCAGCTATCCGTTAAAGAAGAAGAATCACTCACTTCCAGTTCAAATAACATCACTAGTTGAATCATATTTCCCTTCTTCCCCACATTTTTAATTTCTGCTTTCTCTCTTTCTTTTACAAATCAGACAGTTACTCTGTCAGTAGTAGCAGCAGAAACCATCTTGTGAAGGACTGTGCATGGCAGCTTGAGAGTTGTTGATAAAAATGTTCAGTAAAAACAAAAGTTGAAATACATTGAGAGGCAGTCCTACTTGTGAAATCTCCTAGCTATGAACTCCTGAAGTTTGGAGAGCGTATGGAGTATTGGAAAGAGTGGACTTGCAAGTGAGACAGAGCTGGATTTGAATCTGTACCACCCTGGAAAGGAGTGGTTAGCAGCAAACCTGTAATACAGTCTCTCCCTTCACTGAGAAAATGCCCCTGGGAAAGAAAGAAGGAATGAAGAAGGAAAATAGCCTGGTCAAATTTCCTTGTAAGCATGTCATAGCAGACCTCCAGGCAAACACACTAGTAGTATTTGTAGTGGGAGAGTTCTTATCTATGGAATGCTTTCAGCAGAATGAACTTGTTTAGGATTGATTGTTAGGGTAATCAAATCTGGAATTTATGGATTCATGAGATTTCCTTCCCTAAACCATGTCATTAATCTGTGTAAGAATTAGAGTATAAAATGGGGATGTTTCGTGAAAGAAACAGCTGTCTTCTGTGCAAATGATAGGACTGCATACATCACTAAGAGACCCTGTTTGTTCATCAGGACCAGAAGTAATCCTAACACAGCAAGAAATGACCTGGGGAGCTTTGTTGGTGATCCTAGACTTCTGCTTTATCTGTGCCTTGAAGTTGTGGATCCCTGAAACTATAGTCATGCATCACTTAACGTCAGGGATACCATCTAAGGAATGTGTCGTTAGGCAATTTCATTGTTGTGCAAACATCACAGAGTGCACTTACACAAACCTAGCTGGTTTCGCCTACTTACTACACACCTAGAATATATGGTACAGCCTATTGCTCCTAGACTACAAACTGGTACAGTATGAAACTATACTGAATACTGTAGGCAATTATAACACCACGGTTAAGCATTTGTGTACCTAAACATATCTAAACATAGAAAAGGTACTGTAAAAATACAATGTCCTAATCTTAGGGTGCCACCGTCATATATGCGGTCGGACATTGACTGAACTGTCGTTATGCAATGCACGGCTGTATTAGTAAATTCTGCTACTGTGTAAGATCTCTGATCCATGTGAGTCTGATTTGATCATCTGATCCTTTCTATTATCCAATACCCTTAGCAAATGAGTTAATATTTTGGCCATCCGTCCTCTCATCTGTAAAATGGGAAAAATTATGGTTATCTCTCATAATCGTTGAAAAGAATAAACCAGATAAGATACAGAAAGCACCTAAGACACAGCAAAGGACAATAACCGTCACTTATATTCTCTACCTCTGACCCTCCACTAATGAAATGACGTTTTTAACTTTACGTGAGGAGCCACCAGTATTTATTTACTTTATTAATAAAGTATCTTGAGAGAGAGAGAAAGGTACCAATTACACAAATGAGTGGAACATGTCAACTCTATTTCACACACTCCTACCCCCTAGATTATACAAAAACTCAGTGGAGTGCCAATTATAAGTATTCTTTTTTTTTTCCTCTAAAGAAAAAAATCCTAAATCATACCAACAAGTTTTAAGACTTTTAAAAATTATTAAAGTGAATTTCTGGATTAAAACTTTTTCTAGCATAACTAAAATTTTCTAATGACAAAGATGGTTTGGTAAAAGTCGAATAAACTCTTTTCCCCTAAGCATTTATTCAAGTATTTATTAAGCACATGCCAGGTATGTGTAAGACTCTGAGAATACAGAA
This sequence comes from Macaca nemestrina, assembly GCF_043159975.1. Classification (NCBI taxonomy): domain Eukaryota; kingdom Metazoa; phylum Chordata; class Mammalia; order Primates; family Cercopithecidae; genus Macaca; species Macaca nemestrina. Next base: position 87,441,028 of record NC_092134.1, read on the forward strand.
GTAAACAGAACAACATGGTCCCTGTCCTTTTATGTGGCACTTACAGCCTGGTAGAGAAACCATCTTTAAATAAGTATCACACAAATAAACGTTTTACTACAAATCCTACTTAGTTCTTAAACAAGAAAGTACAGACAGTACAAGAGGGAACACAGGTGGACTGTTTTAGATTGGGGGCTCAGACAAAGTGGTCTTTAATCCAAGAAGGCAGTGTGGCACAGTGGGGAAGTCCTGAACTGGTGTTCAGAAGCTCTCCAGTCACTTCCTGGCTCTGCCACTTGCAAACTACGTGCCCTTGGGCACATTGCTTAAGTTATTTAAGCCTCAGCCTTCTTCTCTTTAAAATGATAGTAACAGCACTTGGTTCACAGAAGATTGTTACAAGGTTTAATGAGATAATATATGCAAAGAATGTGTAAGACTGTACAAATTATTTCCCAAGATTTCCCCTAGTCCTTGTCAGCCTAAAACAAATCACATAAAAATAACTTCTAATTTAATGAGTTTATTGGAGTGTAAGCAAAGAGGATCATAATCCAGAATGCACAGTTATAGAAAACCACAGATGCATTCGAACAGGTGGGGATAAGGGGAAGCTTTTATTGGCAAAAAGAAGGTTAAGCCGCTTGAAAACAGAGCTCATTGGTTCCAGAGGCTCCAAGCCAGACTTGGCATCAGTTTACTGGAGGAGATGCCGATACTGGGCCAAGTGTTCTTTTAAGAGCATCTTATCCGAACTGCTGCAGTTCTAAACAATGTCTAGTGATAAACCTGATCATAGAAATATGCGCATATGTACAAAACACAGATCATGAAAAAGCATGAGATGTGTGAAAGGTGAGAAAGAATTTCTCATGGAATTATTTTAGAAAGTGCTTTAAGACAGTTTGATCTCTGACACACAAACACAGGCCCTTCTCCTTCATGCTTTCCTGATTTGAACTTGTCTGACAAAAGTGACTTTATCCTGGTGTCTGCAACTTTCACATCCTCTAGTGCCCTCAAGTGGCTTCTTGGATGGCCCAAAGCCCCACTAGTGCAGCCCGTCATGTCTGCCTCCAGGGGCAGCTCAATATATTTTGGTCATTTCCTAAGCCCCTCCTCTACCACTAAAATTCACAGTCTCTTATCCATCCCTTTACCCCCCAGTCTTCATGTATCTGAATCAACTTAAAGTAGATAAACTGATGTCAAAAAGGAAATGTGTCAGAATCCCAAATAATATAAGTGCCTTGCAAATGGGATATTCCAAACATGGAATTTGCTCCTCTTTTGCCTTCCACCATGTTTGTGAGACCTCCCCAGCCATGTGAGTCCATTAAACCTCTTTTCCTTTATAAATGACCCAGTCTCTAGTATGTCTCTATTAACAATGTGAGAACAGACTAATACACTGACTCAATCTCCTCTACTCTACTAAACACAGTTCCACTAGGGTTATTCTTTCTGTGACACAGCTCCAAACACATCACATCATCCTTGGCACAAGAACCTTTAGAGACTCTTTTCCTGCTCCCGTTCTGTGCTCCTTAAGCTGCAAGAACACCCTGTGAGAGTGGCCCCCATCCACACCACCAAGGCGGGAAACTGTTAGGACCAAAGAATATATTCTCACACGTTCCCTGCTTCCTCCACAGAGATTACAGAAAAATTCTTTGCCTAAAAATTTGTTAAGACCCCAAAAAGAGAAAGAAATTTACTTTGGGGGAGAAGAGGGAAAGGAAAAAGCAGTATTTTTTTATCTTCATTTTTCAATTGACACTTTTACTGAGACAACTGTAGATCCGCACATAGTTGTAGAAATAATACAAAGAGATCCCTGTACATTTTATCCAGTTTTCACCAATGGTAATATTTTAGAAACTATAGTAGTCTATCCAAAGCAGTATATTGACATCGATACAACCCATTTATCTTATTCTGTTTTCCCAAGTTTTACGTTTTTACTTTTATTCATTTGCATTTGTGTTTTTATGTTTGTGCGTATTAAGTTCAATGTGATTTTCATCAACTGTGTAGGTTTGTGTATCCACTACCACAGTCAAGATAATGTGACAACACTACAATGACCTCTCCTGTTATTTTATCATAGCCACATCCATCTCCCTTATTCTGTCCCCTATCCCTAAGATCTGGCAATCACTAATCTGTCATCCATTCATAAATTTGCCTTATATAATATATTTATATTATATGTAGATCACACAACATGTAACCTTTAGAATTGATTTTTTATTTCATTGGCATAATTCCCTGGAGATTAATCCAAATTTCTGCATGTATCCACAGCTTGATCCTTATTATTGCTGAATAGTACTCTACAATATGTATGTACAGCAATATGTTTAACCAGTCTTCTGTTGAAGGACATCTGAGCTGATACCAGTTTTTTGCTATTATGAATCAAGCTGCTATGAATATTTGTGTACATATTTTTTATTTTCATTTACCCGAGATAAATGCCTAAGAGTGCAGTTGCTAGATTGAATGGTAGTTTCATGCTTAGTTTTTTAATAAACTGCCAATTTATTTTCCAGAGTGTATCATTAACATTTTCACCAGCAATGTATAAGTGACCCATGCGTTTACTTTTAGACCTCCTTGCAGTTCTTGTTTAGTCAAGATATACTATCAAAAAGTAGATGGCTCTTCAATCTCCATCACTCATGAAGGTTTCTGATCAAAGCCCAAGAGCAGGAGGATGAACAAAAGGAAACTGCTATCTTTTTAATAATAATAGCTGACATTTATTGAGTAGTTACTGTATGCCAGGTACTATGCCAAAGGCTTCCTATGTTCAAATTCATTTGTTATTCATAATAGCCCTGGCACCCGTCTCTACTAAAAATAAAAAATTAGCTGGGTGTGGTGGCGCATGCCTGTAGTTCCAGCTACTCAGGAGGCTGAGGCAGGAGAATTACTTGAACCCAAGAGGCAGAGGTTGCAGTGAGCTGAGATCACACTACTGTACTCCAGCCTGGGCAACAGAGCAACACTCTGTCTCAAAAAATAGAAACAAAAATAGCCCTAAGAGTAGGTCCTATTATCATCCCCAATTTATATATTAGGGAGCCAAGGCTTAAAAAATAGAAGTACCTTGTTCAGGGCTACAGCTTATAAGTGGCAAAGCTAGGATTTGAACCTAGGGAGCTGTGCTTTCTACTACCAGATTATTGTGCCTCCTGTGTAATAATGGAAGGAACATCTCTGTGTTTGCTGAAGCAGCTGTGCAGGTTATAGTTAGGACAGTGTTTCTCTTTTTAAATATAAATGTAGATTTTCACCATCTCTGGGAATCAATGTTTATCATTGCAATGTGCACGTGCGTGTGCGCAAGCGTGCGTGTGTGTGTGTGCGCGTGCATGTGTGATTCAATAGGTATACAATGATCCTCCCTCAAGCCTGGTCATAGCCCCAGCTGATGTCTATTTCTATCTGGTCCTCATGTGTCACTTGGAGGAGACAAGAACATATACTATATAGCATGGGAAGAAGATAAAGAAGAATTTATTTATAATACCTCAAATTAAGTAGAGGGTCTTGGCAAACACTTCCCCTGTTAAGCATGAGCAAGAGGAAAATAAATGATACAATGATTATACAAATATATTCTAGCAAAAAATAAAAGCAGAGAACAGATAAGAACAAGCATATAAAAGACAAATGAGGGGCCCAGTCTGGAAGAAAATATAACCCCACAGTTAGTAAAAACTCTTGCCAGCATTTCACAGTATAGAAAAAACGTAATATGCTCTCAAAAGCAAAATGATAAAACAAGAGGTAAAATGGGAAACAACTGAGCTAAGACTGCAAATTGAGGACCAAAACGACACCATGAGAGAACTAATAAATTAGGAAGAGCAAGAATAAAATAGCCTGAAAATGGAATTGCAGCAGTGACAGAGAGGGAAGACTTGATATTGTTATTGCAAATTAAGAAAAAAAAAGAGAAAAAATTTTTACAAGTAGAGAGGAATAGATGTGAAAGAGAGATAAAGATGACTTCACCCAGGGATAATTGATGTCTCTAAAGTAGAGGACCAAAAAAATGAAACAGAGAAAAATATTTTGTAAAGAAAGTTTCCCACAAATTAATGAACTATCTAAGCACTTGGGAGTTGAAAGAAAACTGTATAAAATAAAAATAAAATAACACAAATAATGACTAATTTTACATATAAAAGAAGCAGTTTGTGTTTCAGGAAAAACTGATATGGAGTAATTAAAACAGATAACACCTTGGTTAGGTTAATGACCTTTGGTGTTACAAGAATGGCATTAGATCAATGACCTATAAGAGGTGGAAGAATGGAGATAGAAAAACAAGTCAGCTATATGGGAGAACAAAATTAGGCTGGCTTAGACTTCTCTACAACAATTAGTGCCAGAAGATAATGGAGCTGTGTCTACAGAATTCTAAGTAAAAGAAAGTGTGACTGAAAAATACCCAGACAGGTATATACTCAAAGGATTATAAATCATTCTACTATAAAGACACATGCACATGTATGTTTACTGCAGCACTATTCACAATAGTAAAGACTTGGAACCAACCCAAATGCCTATCAATGATAGGCTGGATAAAGAAAATGTGGCACATATATATACACCATGGAATACTATGCAGCCATAAAAAAGAATGAGTTCATGTCCTTTGCAGGGACATGGATGAAGCTGGAAACCATCATTCTCAGCAAACTAACACAGGAACAGAAAACCAAACACCGCATGTTCTTACTCATAAGTGGGAGAACAATGAGAACACATGGACACAGGGAGGGGATCATCACACACCAGGGCCTGTCAGGGGGTTGGGGGCAAGGGGAGGGAGAGTATTAGGACAAATACCTAATGCATGCAGGGTTTAAAACCTAGATGACAGGTTGATGGGTACAACAAACCACCATGGCACATGTATATCTATGTAACAAAGCTGCACGTTCTGCACGTGTATCCCAGAAATTAAGGTATTAAAAAAAAAAAAAGAATACCCAGACAGGCTGGGTGCAGTGGTTCACACGTGTAATCCCAGCTCTTTGGGAGGATGAGGCAGAAGGATTGCTTGAGGCCAGGAGTCTGAGACCAGTAAGACCTCATCTCTGCAAAAAATTAGCCAGGCATGGTGGTGCATGCCTGTGGTCCCAGCTGCTTGGAACACTGAGGTGGGAGAATCGCCTGAGCCCAGGAGTTCAAGGCTGCAGTCAGCTGTGATCATGCCATTGTACTCCAGCCGGGGCAACAGCAAAACCCTGTCTTTAAAAATATTACCTACACAGTCTTGTTTGAGGATAAAAGCAATAAGCACACATGCTCAAGCATAAAAGGCCCTAGCAGATATAGCCCTTCTAGGGAAAAACTACAAGAGATTTTATCAACCTACGCAAGAAATAAGTGCTAGGGTAAAAGCACTGGGATTATATTCAGTATTAAAAGAAAACAGTGTATGTAGTGAGTAGTTCAGGAATCAGACCTCTCGAGCTTGAATCATGGCTCTACTCATTCTTATTTTGAGCTTCAGACAAATTATTTAACCTTCCTTGTCCCCTTACTGGTAAGATGAGGATGATGATGTTTCGGTATCAAATGAAATAATCTATGTGAAGTTCTTAGCATTATGTCCAGCATTAGATACTACTATTATAATAAAACAGTAAAACCTATTGAAAAATAATGGCTCCAATTTTTTAAAGACTTTTTATAATCTTTTGTCTTTTAATCTTAAGAACTAATATCTTTGTAGTAAAGAAAATTTTTGAAGACTGAAATCATTGGAAAGTTGGACAAGAAACTGGTATCACTGATAACTCTGGGAAAGGAAAGTGGGTAGTTGGAAGATAGAATGGAATGGAAGATTTTCACTGACTTTTCACCAACACATAGCTTTTGAAATTTGTCCTGTGTGAATATATTACACATTTTTTAAGCAACTAAAATTAAGAAACATTTACCTAAGTTTCCATAACTGCTCATTTTTAATCAAGGTTTCTTTTTCTTCTTTGAAAATTCAAGTATAATTAAATGTTATACTTTAATGTAAAATCAGCATGAACAGTATGGTCTCATTTTTGCAAAATTATTCTTAGCCAGCCAGCCCTCCATTTGTATATATGCAAGAAAGAGGTCTGAAATTATTTCCTAGGTGGTGAAATTTAGACTATTTTTTAAATTCATGTTTTTCAGAATTGCTGGAGCTTTTCAATAATAAACATTTGCCTTTTTAATAGTCAATGTTCTAAATAAATAAAATTTGTTATCTATTGGTTGCTAAGAAAGAACAAGAGCCTGTACCACACAAGGGACTGGGCTCTGAAAGTCGAAGTCCACCCTGGAGGGTCTGGTTAAAGTTCTGGTTTTAGAATTCTGTGCCTTAACTTCTGCTTTGGTAAATGTGCTGCCAAGAGGTTGTTATGTCCCGTGGTGTGTCTTGTTGGTTCTTTAGTGGGAGGCTGATGCCTGATCTAGCCTCCTGTCAAACTGGACTAATTGTCCTTTCATAAGGACAGTTCCTTTTTTTTTCCTGGTGTTCCAATCACCTAGAGTGCCCTCATCCTCCCTGGCCCCTCAATCATATATTTCTTCTAAAGCCATGTCAGGATCATGTCTTCCATGTACCTTTTTCTAACCTGTATACCTGATTTCCGTCTGTGAAATCCCATAGCACATTTTTACAGCTGTCTTATGGCCATTCAATCATGTAACAAATGTTTATTGAACATATGCCTTATATTTGTTTGTATATATGCCTTAATCTCTCTGCCTTAGAATAATTACCTGAGGGCAGGAAGTATGTCACGCTCATTTGGTATTTCTACAGCACCCAGCATAATACCTTTTAAAGAACAATAGTCAAAAAATGTTTGTTGGATAATTAAATAAATGAATAAGCATTTGTTGGATTGAACTGATTACTTGTTTTTACACATTTTCGGAAGCTTAGAAGACTTTTTGTGTTGAAAGCTAAGTGGTTCACATGCCTTCAGAATTATTCTGAGTTTATCTAAAGAGAAAACATTTCCCCTTTCTCTCAAAACACTGGCATGGATAAAAATTCTTGGAAAGGTACAAGATCCAAATGGCTGAATAATAGAGTAGTGATTTTTATTTCTGCTTCATTCTGAGGAGGTACAGCAATACTGAAAGCTGACATAAGAAAAACAATTTCTCCCTAGTCCCCTGATCCCTAATCCTAGTGTTCAATGTTGGCTCAAAGACAGCTTTCCAAAATGAGTTCACATTACTCAGAGTTTTCATCTTTTAATGGGACTGTTTAATCACAAAAAACTACATTTGAGCTATCTTACTGAAAATCTAAATAAAGCTAATATGGTGCATATAATGGCATATTGATGATGAGATAATGTGTATGGAATTTAAAATAAAGGCACTACAAATACAAAATAATGTGTAGAATTAAAGGAACATCTTTGAGATAATGAGGATTAAATATGGAAACTGTTCATCTATGTTCTAGTTAGGGCTGTCTTTCCAAAACAGGGTGTGTTGAAAAACCTCTCTCTCCCTCTCTCTCTCTCCTCTCCTTTCCCCGAACCCATGAACAGTTAGCAAAGAGTAATGTGCTGCCATCTACTGACAGCTGCATTAAAGAGCAGCTCAGGACACATAAAACAATTTTTTAAGTAAAACTGTTGAAAGCTTCAGAATATGTGTTTAGCTTAACTTATTTTAAACGTAGTAACTGGCACCTAGAAGATTCTTAACTTTATGGGGAATAATCATCATGAAAATTGGTGTAATTGAAGAAGAAAATCAATGGATGTGTGTAAATAACCATACAGATTTAAAGATTAGAAAGTTTAACTTCAGGCTTCAGTGGAGGACCGAACAGCTGACTCATTCCATTAAAAAAAAAAAAAAAAAGAACAAGAGAACAAAAGCACTTCCATACCAAGGTAAGCTAGTGCTTCCGTCAGTCCAATGTTATGCAAAATGAACAATGTAAACTGAGGAGGTCAGGGATCTGATATTTTATATTCAGCAAAATATTTCTAGTGTTATATGCCATCCCACCACATGGTAGGTACTTTATAAATACTACTTGAATTAATAATCAAGTAGGGATTCTTTCTATTTCTTTTCAGTTTTCTGTGCTTGAACTCCAAGGAGTTCACCAGAATCCTAGCATCTCAAGATACATGACCCTGTGGTTCATAATTTGTTGTGTTTTGATATTTCTGGTGAAAGATTAACTTGAGTCTGAATCACTAAGATAACTCCTCAGTTTTCCAGTTCAGTCAACATTATTTTTCCATTAAGTTTTTAGTACATTGTAAGTTGAAGTGTAAAACTTGACCCTGCACTGAAATTAACTTTCAATGTGTCACTCAAGAGACAAAATCAAGAAAAAAAGTTGGAGAAGATCCTGTGCCTAATTAGAAGGATTAGAAAGGGCTTTGAAAACAATTAGCTTAGACTTTCTAACCAAAGGAAAGTTATTGAGTTTAGGGAGGCCCTTTCCTTTTTTTAGTCCATTAAAACTAGACTCATATAACCAAAGTTTATCCACAAGTAATCATCTGTTTACACTGGCAGAAGCCCCAACAGATTATGGCCTGGATGGTCTGTAACACGTCTGCTCTGTTCAGGGGCCCTCAGCTCTAAACTGTGTATAGATTAAGATCTGCATAGACATGGGGCACAGAGTTTGATAGCTGGAGCCACGGCAGTTGTTCTGGGAACTCTGAATCCAACCATCCAATTTAATGCACTTCAAAATGTGTGGGTAAGCAAACAGCTCCTGCCTCAGAAGAGAAGGGGATTTAACCAGGGGCAGAAGATGAAGTGAACAAATTATTGTGATATTTGATTCAAAGAAGGAGGAGGCCACATCTGTTTGGAGGGACAAAGACCAGTGTTATGAAGGAGATAGAATTGGAATGGGTCTTTAAAGATCAGTAGAATTTTAAGCTTCGGGTTTTAGGTGGGGAAAAAATCACAAACGACATTTAGAAGATATTTTTGAACATTATATATAGAGATTTGGCTAGTATGAGCCTAATCTTCACCTCCAAAAAGTGGCAACTGAATTGGAATGGTAACATCATGTGCTGGCTCTGAAATCGGGTGCCTGGGTTGAGTTACTTTTTTGTTGTGTGTTTAGGCAAGTTATTGAGTAGCCCTGATCCTCAATTACCTTTTCTGTATAGTGAGAACAATAGAAAGGCCTATCTCATAGGTTGTTTTTAGGACTAAATGAAAGAATTCATGTGTTTTGGTCAGTGCCTGGAATATAGTAAATGCTTAATAAATATTATCTATTAAATTTGGTGACTTTGTGCCTAGTTTGCTAAACAGTGGGGAGCTACTCAAGGTTTCTGAGTAGAAGAGCTATATGTCTGAAGCTGAAACTCAGAGTAATCCATTTGTCAATGAGGTTTATGATGAATTAAAGAAAGTTGAAGGGGATGCAATTAAGGATACCAAGTAGGGGGATTATACAACTGTCCAGGGGAGAAGTAATGAGGGTCACAATTATAGGGAAAGTGGTAAGAGAAGGAGGAGGAGCACAAAAGAAGGGATAATTCTGAAAAACTTTGAGATAAATAATTGATAGGTATGCCCGTGAAGTGTAAGGGATAGGGAGCAGTCAAAGGCAACTCTAAGCCTTTGAACCTGGGTCCTAGAAAATCTTTAGTGAGGAACAATGCGAAAAAACTGGTTCAGGGGAAAGTTATCCAGGTGGAGATCCCAATAGATAGTCATAACTTTAAATATGGACCTCAGAAGGCAAGTCAAACCTAGGTTAAGTGAAGCCTTAGGTAGAGATGAAATCATGGCCAATGTGAAGGTTGCCCAGGTCAAACCATCTGACTCAAAATTTCTTCTTCTTTCCACCTATGGATATTACATGAGTTCATATGCACCGGTGGAAAGAGAAAATTCTGGGCTTGTGTATTTTTAAAAGTGAGGCTTAACTCCTGATTTCCCCACTTAGCCAAGTGTCACTTTAGGAATCGGCTGCTTTGTCTGAAAAATAGAAACGGTGCTAATATCTTCCTTGCAGAGTTATTCTGAGTATCAAATGAAGTCCTAGTCTCTTTATGGCTAGTTCAACAGTGATCATCTGCAGGTGCAGGATGAAATTTCTCTCCCTGAAGGGCCCCAAGGCTCTGGGCTTGTTCCTGCATCCATTATTCCTATATCCAGTAAACATTTGAACTCGCCACTGGACACTTGAACTCGCCACTGGACACTTGAACTCATCTCTCCCAAACCTTCCAGACTTGGTCAAATTCTCCAGGCTGCTGCACCAGCTTCTCCTGACTAACTCCAAACTCCCTGTCCATGGCCCTCTTCTGCCCCACTTCCTCTCCCACAGAAATTTAGATGCTTTCAACTGGGCATGAGAAAAGTGAGGAAAAACAGAGATGCAAGGAGAAAGTGGTCCAGGAAAAAGTTATTCTTTCAACTCCTTCACTCATTGTCTCTTTTTTCATTTTGACTTTCATAAAAATTCTCATCCCAGAATCATATTTAATCTCAGTTTATTAGTCCCATGATTACTTAGTCCCTGTCAGTTAACATTCACCCCAATACAGAGTTAGCATCCCCACACCATACACACACCGACAGGCACATGTAACAGTGTTATTTTGCACATAGAGGAAAGAGCCATTATTGATCTCAGAACATATTTTCTCTACTCTTTGTCCGTAGGTGGAAAAAGACCCTAATGATCGTAATAGAAGTCAGTAGGTCTATTGGTTCATTCTTCCCTTCCCCCATCTTATATAACAAATTCTACGCAAGAAGTTTTAAAATCTGTTTAATTTCACCTTGAGTGGGTCCCAGGACCTCCATAAGCTATATTATTTCTATATATAAGACAGCTCAGTAGGAACCTTCAAATGTACCATAAATTGCTGCAGACTTGGGGTGTCTTTAGTTTCCAGGAGAGCCAGAATGCTCCTTTCTGTACTCTCTCAGCATGGTGACCTGCAATTTCAGAATCTTTTGCAGCCTGTATTTTGGTTTCTCTGCCCATTCATTAGTCGGACAAATGTCTGTTATCACCTGAAGCGTTTATGTTCCAAGCCTAAAATCAGTCTTCTCCCACTCAGCATCTCTTTGTTCTCTGGAAAGCATCTTGAACTTACTAAAGAATTTTCAAGAAAAAGCACATTCTAGTATATCTAGGACAGTAGAATCCTGGATTTTTACTCCAGACTTCAACATCAGCATCAGGTCTAGTAGCCTTGACAAATATCTTGTATCATGGCATAATAAATAGCATGTATTATTAGGTGCCTGTTATAGATTCTGTATTGCATTTTGTGATGTGGGAGATTCAGAAGTAAAAGTAAGGACTACATGTGTTTTGAACATGACTTTATATACAGCACTGGATTATGGAAGGCCTGGTACAGAAGAGATAATAAACATGAATGAATGGGACCTCTGAGCAACCTAATGCATTAGAAGTTATAGAGAATGACATAAGTTAACCCACAGTTAAGGGATCCCTTAGATGGTGGTGCAGGTATAAGGGATACAGGAATTCAAAGAAGTGAGATAGGCTGGTCATTACGGGTGAAACATGCACACAGTCTCTAAGGATAAGTACTATTGGAGGAGGCACTACAGAGAAGACTGGAATTTCAGGTATCAGAAGAAGATTGTAATTGGAGGCCAAAAAGTCAGTCAGTAAGAGCTAACTTAGTTAGCCAGACAGACGTTACGGAGTAAAAAATAAGGTAGGATAATACGCGGGACCAGATAATAATGGATATTAAAAGATAGAAGAATTGTTAGCGGGCCATGTGCTAAAGTTTGTTTCTTAGTTAGTTGTTTAAAATTCAGAATGGTTTGTTGTTGTTGTTGCTGTTGTTGTTGGTTTGGGGGGGTTGTTTTTGTTTTGTTTTATTGAGACAGAGTCTCACTCTGTCACCCAGGTTGGAGTGCAGTGGCACAATCTCGGCTTGCTATAACCTCTGTCTCCCAGGTTCAAGCGATTCTCATGCCTTAGCCTTCCGAGTAGCTGGGATTACAAGCATGTGTCACCATGCCCACAGAATGGTTTTTTAAAAATATAAAACAAGGCTACAAATTGTGATCTAATTCATGAGTAATACTAATATACACAATCCTCTCATCATGAAAGGATGAGATAAATAGATTTACAATTAGTTATCAAGCATATCTATTCTTTTTGGAGAATTTTAGTTTTCTAGAATTTGAATTTAGAATTTTCTAAAATCCTCAGAAGAATACTAGAATAAGTTCAGCCAAGCCCCAGGAACAACTCAGCAATCCTTTGTTGTTGTTTTTAGAGATTGGGTCTCGCTCTGTTACCCGGGCTGAAGTGCAGTAGTGTAATCATAGCTCACTGTAGCCTTGAACTCCTGGCCTCAAGTGATCCTTTCACCTTGGCCTCCCAAAGTGCTGGGATTACAGGTGTGGGCTGCTTCATCGTGCCTTTTAACTCATCTTCAGTCTGTTCCTTTTCCTTCAGCCCTCAATGACCATTTCAAACCTTCATCAGTCACCTCAGGATTCTTCTTCTGTACCTTATAGCAGATGATGTGAGCCACCAGTTACAGGTTAAATTTTTAAAAATCAGTGAATTCCTGGCTAGGCACGATGGCTTATGCCTGTAATCCTAGCACTTTGGGAGGCCAACGTGGGCAGATTACTTGAACTCATGAGTTTGAGACCATCCTGGGCAACACAGCGAGACCTCATCTCTATAAAAAAATACAAAAAAAAAGAAAAAAAATTAGCTGGACTTGGTGATGCATGTGTGTGGTTCCAGCTACTAGGGAGACTGAGGTGGGAGGTTCACTTGAGCCCACGAGGCTCAGGTTGCAGTGAGCAGAGATCACACCATTGCACTCCAGCCTGGGCGACAAAGTGAGACTCTGTTTCAAAAAATAATAATAATTTTGGGAGGCCGAGGCGGGTGGATCACCTGAGGTCAGGAGTTTGAGACCAGCCTGGCTAACATGACGAAGCCACGTCTCTACTAAAAATACAAAAAATTAGGCGGGCGTGGTGGTGGGCACCTGTAATCCCAGCTACTTGGGAGGCTGAGGCAGAAGTATCACTTGAACCCTGGAGGCAGAGGTTGCAGTGAGCCGAGATCGCACCATTGCATTCCAGCCTGGGTGACAAAAAAAAAAAACTCTGTCTCAAAATAATAATAATAATAATAATAAGTCAGTGAATTTTTTAAATTTCTCAGCCTGCCCTAAAAAATGTATATATTGCCCCTCCTCTAAGTTTCTTCCCTTCTCCTATGTTCTATTCTTGACTTTCCCTCTCCCTGACCCTCCTTTTTTTCTTCTCAGTCTGATTATCCTTCCCTCAAGTGCTCCTCCATACTCCAGAGCTCCAACTATGAATATATCAATGCCTCCTTAAATCTATATTATTAGATAACATTTCTTTAAACTTGGCACTGGATTCCTCTTTCCAGCTACATATAAGAAATTCCACTTGGATATACCACGGAGACCTTAAACTCAAAATGTTACTCGCTATCTGTGGTAGGTAGAATAATGGACCTCAAAGGTATCCATTTCCTAATTCCTAACACCTGTGATTATATCAGATTTCATGGTAACAGGGAATTAAATTTGCAGATGGATTTAAGCCTCCATCAGCTGAATTTAAACTCAAGAGACTATCTGAATTATCTGGGTGCCCAATATAATCACAAAATTTAAAAGATAAAAAAACCTCATTCTGTACTCACAAACACTGACACCAAATGTGTGGGTCTCCTCCACACCAAGCAATTCTTCAATTCTCTGAGTGTCCACTACTGTCCTACAATTCAATTCAATTCTGACACTATCTACTTGGCATTAGCCTCAGATCTCACAAGTTAAGAGCTCAGTCCTATGAGACTGCACTGACTTCAGATGCCAATTTCAAGTCTGGGTGTCCCATGCTTCTTGCCAATCAGCAATATATCAGGAGTTCCATGACTTCCTCCTTAGGTTCCAGAATTCCTTAGGTTTGATAAATAGCTAGAACAGCCCACAGAACTCAGAGAAACATTTATTTATGCTTGCCAAAAGTACAAACTTACATGAGTATAAAGTTGTATCTTTTATTATAATGGATATAATTCAAGAACAGCCAAATGGAAGAGCTGCACAGGGCAAGGTATGGGAAGAGGCATGGACTTTCCATGCCCTCTTTGGGCACACACCACCCTCCCAGTACCTCTATGTGTTCACCAACCTGGAAGCTCTCCAAACTCCTTCCGTTAGAGTTTTTATGGAGGTTCCATTATGTAGACATGATTGATTAACTCATTGGCTACTGGTGATTGAACTCAATCTCTAATACCTCTGGAGGTGGGGGCTCAGGGAGGGGCTGAAAGCTCCAACCCTCAAATCATATGGGTAAGCCCTTGGCAACCAGCTCCCCATTCTTAGGGACTTTCTAAAAGTCATCTCATTAACATAAACTCAGGTGAGATTGTCATAAGTAACAGAAAATACTCCTTTCAGCTTTATGGCTCTTACCACTTAGGAAACTTCAAGGGTTTTAGGAGTTCTCTGCTAGGAACAAAAGACCAAATATGTATTTCTTATATCACAATATCACAAGGGTTCTTTATGGCAGAAAAGGAAAGTAGAAGAAGTCAGTCGGGGAAAATGTCACTGAGGAAGACTGATCTTAGAAATGCAATGTTACTGGCTTTGAAGACAGAAAAAGCAGGAGAACTTGAGCCAGGAAATGCGGGAGGCCTCCAGAAGATGAAAAAGGCAAAAAAAAAAAAAAAAAAAAAAAATCTCTCTTAGAACCTCCAAAAAGGAACACAGCCTTGTTGATACCTTGATTTTAGCCTAGAACAACCCATGTCAGATTTCAAACCTATAGAATTGTAAAATAACAAATTCATGCTGTTTTGAGCCACTAAGATTATATGTTACAGTAGCAATAGAGAATTAATAAAACATCTTTATCCCAAATCTCCACTTCATAAATTTTGTTTGGAGAGGGTGAAGCTTTGATATTCCACATTAATTTTTTTCTCTCATAAGTGTTTAGAATGTACGTAAGTTCACACAATGTTCAAATGGAGTATTTTTACATTGCTAAAATGCCATTTTTAGGTATAAGAAGTGGGGGAAAGTGCAGAAACTTGGTAATATTCTTCATAACAGTCAAGATAATACTTTTACATGTCTTCTTTTCTGAATGAAATTATGTGCATTTCTACTTGTTTTTACTTAACACAGTAACTACAATAGTAGCATTCTTTTAATTAGCTGGCAGATTTGTAATGCAAACAATATCACAAGTTTTTCCTTGTGGTTTCAAGCACATTCCAGGAAATTGAGATATTTAGTAACATGCCTAAATTGATATCTGCTTATCTAAAATAGATTCCTTCTGATTCCTTACAGTTTTTCAGTGCAGCTTTCCCCTTAAACTATCTTTCTCAGAAAATTGTTTGTTTCTTTGCATAAAAGGCATCTTCTTTTTAAATAATTTTTTATTTCAATAGCTTTTGGGGTACAAGTGGCTTTTGGTTACATGATGAATTGTATAGTGATGAAGTCTGATATTTTAGTGCACCTGTTACCCAAGTAGTGTACATTGTACCCAATATATAGTTTTTTATTCCTTACTCCTTTTCCACCCTCCCCTGTTCTGAGTCTCCAATGTCCATTATACCACTTGGCATGGCTTTGAATACCCATAGGTTAGCTCCCACTTATAAGTGAGAACATACAGTATTTGATATTTCATTCTGGAGTTACTTCACTTAGAAAAATGGCCTCCAGCTCCATCCAAGTTGCTGCAAAAGACATTATTTTGTTCTTTTTATGGCTGAGTAGTATTCCATAGTATTTATATACCACATTTTCTTGACCCACTCAACAGTGAATGAGCACTTAACGTTGGTCTCATATCTTTGCAATTGTGAATTGTGCTGTGATAAACATATGTGTGCATTATATAAAAAATTATATAATGGCTTCTTTTCCTTTGGGGAGATGCCCAGTAGTGGGATTGCTGGATCGAATGATAAATCTACTTTTGGTTCTTTGAGAAATCTCCATGCTATTTTCCATAGAGGTTGTACTAATTTACATTCCCTCCTTCAGTGTATGAGTGTTCCCTTTTCACCACATCCATGCCAACACCTTTGTTTTGTTTGTTTGTTTTCTTTTCTTTTCTTTTTTTAACTTTTTAATAATGGCCATTCTGGCTGGGGTAAGGTGGAATCTCACTGTGGTTTTAATTTACACTTCTGTGATGATTAGTGATGTTGAGCATTTTTAAAAATCTTTTTTGGCCATTTGTATAGCTTCTTTTGAGAGGTGTCTGTTCATGTCATTTGCCCAGTTTTTGATGGGATTATTTATTTATTTTGCTTGCTGACTTCAGTTCCTTGTACACTCTCAATATTAGTCCTTTGTCAGATGCATAGTTTGCAAATATTTTCTCCCATTCTGTGGGTTGTTTGTTTACTCTGATGATTATTTCTTTTGCTGCACAGAAGCTTTTTAGTTCAATTAGATCCCGTTTATTTATTTTGGTTTTTGTTGCATTTGCTTTGGGGTTCCTAGTCATAAATTATTTGCCTAGACCAATGTCCAGAAAAGATTTTCCTAGGTTTCCTTCTATAATTTTTATGGTTTTTAGGTCTTAGATTAAAGACCATATAGGGCCTTGGGAGATAGGAATCCAGTTTCATTCTTCTACATGTGGCTATCCATTTATCACAGCACCCTTTATTGAATATAGTATTGTTTCTGCAATTTATGTTTTTGAATGCTTTGTCAAAAACCAGTTGGTTTTAAGTATTTAGCTTTATGTGCGGGCTCTCTATTTTGTTCCACTGGGCTATGTATCTACTTTTATACCAGTACCATGCTGTTTTGGTAACTACAGCTTTGTAGTATAACCTGAAGTCAGGTAATGTGATGCCTCCAGATTTGTTCTTCCTTAGGATTGCTTTTGCTATTCAGGGTCTTTTCTGGTTCCATATGAATTTTTGGATTTCTTTTAAAATCTGTGAAAAATGATGTTGATATTTTGATAAGAATTGCATTGAATCTATAGGTTGCTTTGGGTAGTATGGTCATTTTCACGATATCGATTCTTCCAATCTATGAGCATGGGATGTATTTTCATTTGTTTGTGTCATCTATTATTTCTTTCAGCAGTTTTGTAGTTTTCCTTGGAGAGATCTTTCACCTCCCTGGGTAAGTATATTCCTATTTTTTTTTAATAGCTATTGTAAAAGGGACTGAGTTCTTGGTTTCATTCTCAGCTTGGTGGTTGTTAGTGTATAGAAATGGTACTGACTTGTGTACACTGATTTGGTAACCTGAGACTTTGCTGAATTCAATCAAACCTAGGAGTCTTTAGGGTTTTCTATGTATACAATGATATCATGGGCAAACAGAGATAATTTTGTTTATCTTTTCCAATTTGGATGCCCTTTATTTCTTTATCTTGTCTGATTGCTCTGGCTAAGACTTCCAGTACTGTGTTGAATAGAAGTCATGAAAGTGAGCATCCTTGTCTTGCTCCAGTTCTTAGGGGGAATTATTTCAACTTTTCCCTATTCAATATGACGTTGGCTGTGAGTTTGGCAAACATGCCTTTTATTATTTTAAGGTATCTTTCTATGCATGGTTTGTTGAGTGTTTTTATCATAAAGTAATGCTGGATTTTATTGAATGATTTTTCTGTATCTATTGAGATAATCATATGGTTACTGTTTTTAATTCTGTTTACATGGTGAATCACATTTATTGACCTATATGTTGAACCATCCCTGCATGGCTTAGATGAAACCCACTTGATCATGGTGAATTATCTTTTTGATATGTTGTTTGATTAGATTGCTAGTATTTTGTTGAAGATTTTTGCATCTATATTCATCAGGGATATGAGTCTGTAGTTTTCTTTTTTTATTTTTATTTATTGTATTTATTTATTTATTTTGGTTATGTATTTTCCTGGCTTTGGTATCAGGATGATATCGGCTTCACAAAATGAGTTAGGAAGGATTGTCTCTTTCTCAATTTTTTGGAATAATTTCAGTAGGATTGGTATCAATTCTACTGTGAATGTCCGGTAGAATTCAGCTATGAATCTCTCTGGCCCTGGGCTTTTGTTGATGTTGTTGGCAATTTATTTTGTCACTGTTTCAATCTCACTGCTTGTTATTGGTTTGTTCAGGATTTCTATTTCTTCTTGATTCAAGCTAGGAGGGTTGTACGTTTCCAGAAATACATTCATTTCCTCTAGATTTTCTATTTTGTGTGCATAGAGGTGTTCATAGTAGTCTTGAATGATCTTTTGTATTTCTGTAGTGTCCATTGCAATGTTTCTACTTTCATTACTAATTGAGCTTATTTATATCCTCACTCTTCTTTTCTTACTTAATTTAGCTAATGGTCTATTGATTGTGTTTATTTTTTCAAAAAACAAACTTTTTGTTTTACAGATCTTTTGTATTTTTTGTTCCAATTTCATTTAGGTCTGCTCTGATCTTTATTTCTTTTCTTCTGCTAGCTCTGTTCTTGTTTTTCTAGTTCCTTGAAGTGTGACGTTACATTGTCAAATTGTGATCTTTCAGACTTTTTGATGTAGGTGTTTAGCAGTATAAACTTTCCTCTTACCACTGCTTTTGCTGTGTCCCAGAGATTTTGATAATTTGTGTCACTGTCATCATTCATGTCAAAGAATTTTTCAATCTCCATTTTGATTTCATTGTTAACCCAAAAATTATTCAGGAGCAGATTGTTTAATTTCCGTGTGTTTGTATAGTTTTCATATTTCTTTCGGAGTTGAATAATACTTTTATTCCACTGTGGTCTAAGAAGATACTTGATATAATTCTGATTTTTTCAAGATTTATCAAGACTTGTTTTGTGGCCTATCATGTGGTCTATCTTAGAGAATGTTCCATGCGCTGAGGAGAAGAATATATAATCTGAAGTTATTGGGTAAAATGTTCTGTAAATATCTGTCAGGTCCATTTGTTCTAGTGTGCAGTTTAAGGCCAGAGTTTCTTTGTTGACTTTCTGCCTAAATGATCTGTCTAGTGCTGTCAGTGGAGTGTTGAAGTCCTCCACTATCATTGTGTTCCTGTTTGTCTCTTTTCTTAGGTCTAGTAGTAATTGTTTTATAAATCTGGGCACTACAGAGTTGGGTTATAGTTAGGTTATATGATATATATGTTATTTATTCTTAGGTTATATTATATATATAATATATATTATGTTATAGTATATGCTGAACAGTATATACTGCATATATATGCTATATACAGTATATACTGCATATATAGTATATGCTGAACTACAGTATGTAGCATATACAGCATACATATAGTATATGCTGAACTACAGTATGTAACAAATATACCATATATGGTATATGCTGAACTACAGTATATGGCATATACTATATATCAGTATACATTGAACTGTTAGCATATATCAGTATATATCAATTCAACACAAAGATATTATAACCTATAATATATAATATGTGTTATGTATTATAGATTATTATATATTACAGGTTATAATATCTTCTTGTTGAATTGATCATTTTATCATTATATAATGACTGTCTTTTGTTTTTACTATTGTTGCTTTAAAATTTGTTTTAACTGCTAAAAGAATAGCAACTTCTGCTCATTTTTGGTTTCCATTTGCTTGGAATAGCATTGAGATGTGAGGTACTGTTTCAGTCATCATATTGATTGTTATCTAAATACTTTGTTTTCTTCATTGTGTTATTGTTTTATAGGCCCTGTGAGTTCTATACTTTCGAGAGGTTCTATTCTGGTGCATATTGACTTTTTGTTTCAAGATTTAGAACTCCTTTTAACATTTTTTGTAGAGCTGGTCTGGTAGTGACAAATTCCCCAGCATTTGCCAGTCTGAAAAAGACTTCATCTATGAAACTTAGTTTTGTTGAATACAAAATTATTGGCTCACAATTACTCTATTTAGGGAGGCTAAAAATTCCAGTCTCTTCTGGCTTCTAATGTTTCTGGTGGCAAGTTTGCTCTTAGTCTGATACATTTTCCTTTATAGGTTACCTGATATTTTTCTATCACTGCTCTTAGAATTATTTCTTTCACATTGACTTTAGATAGCCTGATTACTATATGCCTTGGAGATGTCCTTTTTGCAATGAATCTCCTAAGAGTTCTTTGAGCTTCTTATATTTAGATAGATGTCTAAATCTCTAGCATAGCCAAGAAAATTTTCCTCAATTGTTTCCTCAAATAAGTTTTTAAAACTTTTTGCCTTTCTTCTCCCTTGGGAACACCAGTGATTCCTAGGTTTGGCCATTTTACATTAATTCTGAATTTCTTGGAGGCGTTGCTCATTTCTTTCAATTCTTTGCCCTTTATTTTTGTTTGATCGAGTTAATTTTAAAGGCTTATCTTCAAGCTCTGAAATTCTGCCTTCTAGTTGGTCTAGTCTATTGTTACAACTTTCTACTGCATTTTGTAATTCCCTAAATGTGTCTTTCACTTCCAGAAGTTCTGGTTGGTTTTTCACTACAATATCTATCTCTTTAGAAAATTTCTTATTCATATCCTGAATTTTTTAAAATTTATGTTGAATTTCACCTTTTTTTGTATCTCCTTGAGTAACTTACTAATCAACCTATTCTTTATCTGGTATTTCAAAGATTTCATCTTGGCCTAGGTCCATTGCTGGAGAGCTAGTATGATCTTTTGGGGATGTTATGGAATCCTGTTTGGTCATGTTACCAGAATTATTTTTCTCGTTCCTTTTTATATTGATTGGTAGACTATTTCTCCTAATTGTTTTTCAGTTTATTTTTAATTTGGCTGTGTTTTTTTTTTTTTTCATTTCTTTTTTCTCCCTTGGAGGGTATATTTTTAATGATTGTGGTGTATAGTAACCTAATTTGGCTCTGGGTGCTTTCAGGGATGAAGACTCTGTATGAGTTCCTTGGTTATAGAGAGTCTTTATATTATGGCCTTTTCAGCTGCTGGTTGCAGTGGCAATGTGCTGAGTGTATGAACAGGTTCGTTGTTTCCTGTGTGGTTGAAACGGCAGAGTTCTCTTGAAGTTTATCTTATTCCTCAGTGGTGTGCATTTATTTATTTATTCTCTCCCTCTACCCCCTAGGATTTTATTTACTGAGTTGAATAGTTCAGGCTTCAGCCCACTAGGGGAAGTGTTTATGGGTAAAAATCAGTTGTGGTTAAAGCAGATGGATAAATGCCACATTCAGTGGTGGACAGAGGTTCCAGACTTGACAGAGGCAGCTGGGTGAGCTCTTAGTGAAACAGACTGAAGTATTTTCAGGCAGAAAGGAGAGAACCACCTCAGCTCCCCTACCAAGCCAGTAATCTGCCTCCCAGTCACACCCTTGACCCAATGTTTGGCTATTCGGATCAGACAAGTGCCTCTTTTTATCTGTAGGAATGCTGATGTTCTTTGTAGAGAGGGACTATGACTCTAACTTTTATACAAGCCTGAACTTGGAGGACACTCCTCCTATGGGCATGCAATCACTCTGAAGTGTTTCAGAAAGGCTGTCTACAGGTGCACCTGTGCTGAGATCCCATGGGAGAAGCCCCAGCAAGCTGTTTCTGCAGTGGTGGGTGAGGGAAATAAGAAGACCCTTTGCCAAGACCTTTCATGAACACCAGGGCTGCCTGACTATTGAGGAAGAGTCATAGACTTTCCCCACAGAGCCCAGCACTGCACCTGTGCCTCTGTTGAAAAAAAACTTCCCACGAGCAGAAAGTTCAGAAAAGCAAGGCCTGCCCCCTGGATTATAATGTCCCATGGGGTGCTCCCTTGATGTACTACATTCCCCCTTCCCCTAGGAGTAGGAATCTTGAGGACCAGACTACTGTGAATCCTGCTGTTCCTCTGGGTGTAGCCACCCAAAGGTACTGCCACACTCCAGGCTAGTATTGGGGAGTTTCTGCAAGGGATCCAGAGATGTGACCTGTCCTCTAGCCTCCCAGCCGCAGGTACTAGCACCAGATCTGATGGGGGTTGCAGGGGAGTGATGTAGACTCTGAAATTCTTTGGTTATAAACAACCTTAGTGCATTGGCTTCCTCAAACACCGGTTGTAGTAGTAATGAACTGGTCACATGGACAGACTCAGGACCTCGTGGCTAACAAGGTTGGTGCAGGCAATGGTGATAAGCTATGGTCATACACAAGTTTCCTCCTTCTTAGGTGCAATGTTATTGTGCCTGCAGATGCTGTAATGGACTGTGTCAGTTGGCCTCCAGCCAAGAGGTGGCACTTGCCAAAAAGTACCAGCTCTGGTGGCAGTGGTGGAATATGTGCTTGCCTTATATCACCCAGGGGAAGCACTCTGATGTCTCACGCAATGGCCAGGGCCATAGAGCTCCCAAAACTTCTGTCACTTGTATTATGCTACCAGGGCAGGTGGAGGGGCAAAGCCAGATAGGAGCTGGGTCAGGCAAGTCCACACTGGTTCCATACATGTGGGGCAAGCAGCAGTCCCAGTGGGGATAGGAGGGCAGTTCCCTAGCCACTGGAGTAATGTTCCAGGGAGGAACACAGCTGCCTCTGCTGCACAGAAGTGTCCACCCAGGGAGTGGGGAGTAACAGGCAAGCATTTGGCAAGGCAAGTCTCGCACCACAGTGTTCCACTAGCATCAGCTAGCTAGGTTCCAGGCAGTCTGTGCTCAGAACTCAAAGCTGCCCCAGGCCATAAGCCTTCCCCATGGAGACAGAAACCGTGGCTTTCAGGCCATGCAGTTCCCAGTCTGCTCGTGAAACAGGAGCGCCCACCTCCTGTACCCCTGGCTACAGCTAACTTCCCATTCACCCCTCAGTTCTGGCCACAGTAGTTTATCCCCGCTTGAGATTATATTACAGATCTCAGCTGGGAGCTTCTCTCAACCTGTAACCACCGCCCGAGTTAGCTGGCGGACGTCCACAAGGTCCCCTGCGAAGTAGGATCAGGAATGGCTTCCCTCCATCCCTACTGGAGTCTAAGAGTGCACGCAAAGCATGTCCTGATGCCGCTCCTCATCTCCCCATCACTCACTAAGTCAGCTGCAGCATTGAGTAGGGTTAAGGCCTTTCCCCCATGGCCTGGATTGCCTGGCTCCCCTGTGGGAGTGTATAGCCCGGAGGCAGTTTATCCCCTTCTCCCACTCTAGAGACTTAAACAATTTTCTGCCTGGCTCACAGTGTAGGTTGCAGCCCATCACTTCTTTCAAAGGTTCTGTGGTTTCTTTCAGTTTTCCTGTTAAGTTTCTGTGTTGCTTCCTGGAAAAAAGTTCACAGCATGAATTTCTACACACTATTTTGTCTTTCCAAGTGAGAGAGGCATGCTAACAATGTTTCCAAGCTGCCATCTTGGACCTAACTAGCATCTTCTTTGTTTCAGTTATGACAATTTAGAGTGGCTACTCATTCTCTTTGTCTGCCTTTGCGTTTTTTTTACTTCCACCTACCAGTATTTTGGAAGAAAACAAAGAAACAGGATTGTGGAAAGCTAGTAGGCCATGAAAATATGGAGAACTCCTCCCACAGACATTTAAAATGCAAAACCACGGAAGTGTGTATCTGAGCTTGGTGGGAGTAAGGGGGTAAACTCCAGGTGCAGAAATAAAACAGGAACTGAAAACTAGGGTGGTAATTATATGAACAGATGCTGTGATAGCCCAAGGCATGTTTATTGGTCTCCATAATCCTCTTGAGTTTCACTTCCTAAGGAGAGGTAGATGGTAACTCCTTCAGGCCTATGTGAGGTAAAGTTGAAACTGAAAATCTCTCTGTAAAATGAAGAATCTCAAAGGGACACTCCTCAGTGAAGCAGAGAGAAGGCCAGAAAGCCTTTCACTCAGTGAAAAAAACATATATATCACTAAGAAATCAAAACCCTGGTTCTATACCTCTCACAAGCGGACTGGAATCATATAACCCTCATAGTCTAGGAATTCCCATGCCAAAAAATTAACATTAAAAATTAGTCCATGCAGGTCCTTCCCAAGTGTGTAAGACACAAAGCTACTATTGAAGGACACTCTTACAACACTATTACATGGGATTACCAAAGATCAACCAAGCCCCCACACAACCCATCATTAGTGAATGTCAAAAGACACACACACACACAAATAAGATCAGCTACACCCCCAATGACTTGAGATGAAAGAGCAACCAGAAAAATATGATAAAATTAGTACATTTAAAAGTACTCCAAACATATCCTATGAAAATACTAAGAAAATAAGACCCTAAGAGAAAAAAATGGAGATTTTACAAAATCTAAATAGAACTTCTAGAAAGACAAAAATATATAGTCCTTGAGATTTGGGTAAAACATGGCAGATTTAACACAAGCACTTATTCTACTTCTGAAACCCCATCAAAATGAAAGTAAAGAAAAATTTTTTAAAGGCTTAAACATGTAAGGTCATGACAATGGAAGAGAAGACAGTAACTGCCACAAAATTTTGGAAGCTGGAACTCAGATGGATAAATTGATTTATTGAGCTGGAGAAAGTGGAAATTCAAACCTATGATGTTGATGGTGAGAGACAGAGTGGTGGAAAATAAAGGAAATGAAAAATAATCAAGGTAATTCAAGTTACTGAACCCCAGAAAGTCAAGAAATTGAGAGCACCAGGACCTCTAAAGACAGGGAGAGCAGCAGACCAAAAAAGAATTGGTTGGAAATCTTTAAAAAGTAAGATTAAATGCCCCAAATACTCTTCTCACCCAACTAGCCAAGTGGCTACTTCTAATTCAACAGGCAGAAGAGTGCAAGTTAAACCAGACAAGTCTGGACTTGTGGACACCAGGCACTACTGAGGACACATGCTGAAAACAGAAGAATTAAAAGAAAGTTTACATACTGCAAAGGGAGATGCCCTCACTTTTAGCCCCCTCTCTCTGCTTAGTTCCCGGCATGCTGGCAACCAACTTAATGCAATGCTAAAGTGAAAGAGAAAATATTAAAAGTAAAAACAACAAAGAAATACATCTTACTTACAAGAAACAAAAATTAGATAATTAGATTTATCAGCAGCAACATTTAAGGTGGGATGGCCAACAATTCTAGTTTTCCTGAGACTGAGAAGATTTCAAGGTCTTTGGACTTTTTAGTGCTGAAACCAGGAAAGTCTTCATAAACTGAGACAAGTTGCTCACCCTAATGCAATGCAAGAAGACAACGAAAAAGTATCTTAAAAGTGCCAAAGGAGAAAAAAATCTGTATACCTTGAATTCTCTATATATCTAAAGTACCCACAATTGACTGAGAAATTAAGAAATTTTCAGACAACTATGACTAAAGAGTTTACTGTTTGTAGACCCTTGCAAAACAATTACTAAATGATATATTTTAGAAAGTGGAAAGTTGAATCCAAAAGGATGGAGTGGAAGGCAACAAGCAATTATGAACAAATAAATTGTTAAACATCTAACTAATCAAAATAATGATAGACGATATAGAATAGTATCAATAATGACTAATTTAGGGGATATGGAAACATAATGAAAATAAATAAAAACCACAGTGGACTAGAGAGAGTTCTTGTATCTTTCCAGGAGTTGAGTAGAGATTGTGATAACATTAGGAATTAAGTCAACTGTGATGGTTAATATTATGTGTCTACTCTACTGGATTGAGGGATGCCTAGATGGCTGAAGAAGCATTGTTCCTGGTGTGTCTGCGAGGGTGCTGCCAGAGGAGATTGACATTTGAGTCCATGGAGTGGGAGAGGAAGATCCACCCTCAGTGTGAGTGGGCACCATCCAATTGGCTGCCAGCACAGCTGGGACAAAGCAGGTGGAAGAAGGGAGATAAGCAGCTTGCTGCTGAGACTTCCCACTCTCTCTCTCTTCCCATGCCATGCTGGACACTTAGCTTCCTCTTCTGCCCTTGGACATCAGCCTCCAAGTTGTTTGGCCTTTGGACTCTGAGACATCCATCCCCTAGTTCTCGGGCCTTTAACCTCAGAGAGAAGGCTACACTGTTGGCTCTCCTGGTTTTGAGGCTTTCAGACTTGGACTGAGCCATGCTACCGACTTCTCTCTCTCTCTAGCTTGCAGATGACCTATAGTGGAACTTCATCTTTTAGTTGTCTGAGCCAATTCTCCCTAATAAACTCCCTTTATATGTACATATATCCTATTGGTTCTTTTCCTCTAGGGAATCCTGACAAATACATCAACTATGCTAAAATTTTCAGAGTGACAAATAAAACATAAGACATAGAATGTATAACTTCCAAATTAATAAAGGAAAAAAAGATAGTGGTGAAATAGATACAGAAAACTCATTACAAGAGAATGAAGAAAGAATGGGGGAAAGCGAATTTTTAAAAAATCATAAATAGGAAGTGAAATTAAGGGGGCAGAAATTAAATACATATAGTCAATAGTCAATTTCAATAATCAAAGTATACACAAATGGACTAAACTTTTTGGTTAAAATATAGATTATAAGACTACATTGTAAAAATATATACCTCTACACTGTTTATAAGATACACACTCAAAACATAAGAACACGAAGAGGCAGACAATAAACTTGGCAAAGAGTAATCCAAAAAAAGGTAGTCCTACTATATCAAAACCAGATAAAATGGACTTTAAGGCAAAACCATCACTAGGAAAATGGACAATAAGTGTATGAGAAGTTCGTAACTTCACTAGTAATCAGAGAAATGAAAATTAAAGCAACAATAAGATACCGTTTCACACCTTATCAGACTGGCAAAGGTTGATGGCTAATGACAAGGGTTGCAGAGGACATTGGAAATGGGAACTCTTACAGTGCATAGGTGGGGAGAAGTACACTGGGGCAACTACTTGAGAGAGCAATTTGGCAATATCTAGTGAACCTGAAAAGGAAAACTCTTTCTTTTAATCATATACTCACTAGAAATACAAAGTGAACCACACATCCAATATTAAATTTTCTAATAACTCCATTAAAAAGGTAAAAAGAAACAAGTGAAATAAATTTTAATACTATTTTTATTTAGCTCAATATATTCAAAATATCATTTCAATGCATAATCAATATTTTTAAAATAATAAGGAATTTAATGTACTTTTTGTACCAAGTATCAAAATCTGGCATTCATTTTATGATTAGAACACATTCAATTTGACTAGCCACATACATTTCAAGTGCTAAGTAGCTAATGACTCCCTTACTGGACAGAGTCCTAGAGAAATTCTAATACTTGTGCCCAATAAGAGACCTGTACAAGGTGTTTGCTGCAACATTTCTTTAGTAAGAGAAAGTGTGCGTGTGTTTGTGTGTGTGTGCGTGTATGTGTGTGTGTGTGTGATAAGGAATAGATAAATGACAGTTTATTCATGCAAAATAATACTATTCAACAGTTAAATGAACCACAACTACATGTAGAAATATGGATAAACCTCAAAAACATGTTTAGTGAAAATAGAGTTACAAGTAAATTTGAGCTGTAAGTCATTATATATGCAAAGATTTAAAACATACAAAACTCTAATATATATTGTTTCTGGCTAGATGAAGTTGTGTTTCAACGCATGGGACTGATAGACAATCACTTCAGGAAATAAATTACCTTTGGGGAGACAGTGATGGGTTGGAGAAATGGGACTTTTGCTCTATTTATAATATTTCATTTCCTTAGGAGAAAGATCTGAAGAAATAAGGCCAAGATGTTAACATCTGTTCAATCTGAGCAGTGGGTACACATGGTGAATTAAAAATAGTCACTCAGTGGGGGCAGGGCCAATATGGCCAACTAGAAACAGCAGCGATCAGAGGCTCCCACCAGAAAAAACCATAAGTGTGTGAATCCTTCACCGGCAACCAAGGTATCCAGTCAGAACCGACAAGGGGACTGAGGTGATCCATGGGGATGAAGGAACAGCCTTGTAGTGTGGCGGCCCACCTGAGAGCTACACGGGGCGGGGAAGCCTCCACTCCCCAGCCAAGGGAGGTGGTGCGTGAGTGCACTACCCAACTGGGGAAACTGTGCTTTTTCCACAGAACTGTGCAACCCACGGATCAGAAGATATCACTCACAAACCCATGCCACCGGGGCCTAGCATCCCCAACCTGGAGCCGCGCAGGTTCTGAACAGCCTCTCAGCTGGAATCTGCTTAAGCCTACCAAGCGGCCGGGGGGAGGGGCAACCAGCAGCACAGCTGTGGCTGCCTGCTGTCTAAGTCACTTAAACTCCTTGAGGGAGGGGCAGCAGCCAACACTGGGACTCACAACTGCCTAACACTCTAAGCTCTCTGGGCAGGGGAAGGGCAGCATTTATCTCTATAGCTCTAGGCCACGTTTTTCCCCTGCTGGAGCCAGGGAAGCTGAAGGTTCCCAAGGCGTGTCCCCCACAGCCCAACACACTGGCTGTGTCTGCGCACTGTGGCACTCTGCTGCCAGAGTGCCCCTTCAGGCCTGTCAGGCCTCTGAGCCCAAGCCAAGCCATCGCATCCCAGGTGACTTGCACGTATATGCCCAGATGACCTGAAGTAACTGAAGAATCACAAAATAAGTGAAAATGCCCTGCCCCGCCTGCCTTAACCGCCTTAACCGATGACATTCCACACAAAAGAAGTGAAAATGGCTGGTCCTTGCCTTAAGTGATGACATTACCTTGTGAAAGTCCTTTTCCTGGCTCATCTTGGCTCAAAAAGCTCCCCCACTGAGCACCTTGTGACTCCCACTCCTGCCCACCAGAGAACAACCCCCTTTTGACTATAATTTTCCTTTACCAACCCAAATCCTATAAAACAGCCCCACTTTTATCTCCCTTCGCTGCCCGCCTGCACCCAGGTGATTAAAAAGCTTTATTGCTCACACAAAGCCTGTTTGGTGGTCTCTTCACATGGACGGACGCGCATGACACTGACCCTGACTCATCCGTCCTCACTGGGTGGGGCTTCCCTGCAGGAACTCCAATAACTCCAGCCAGAGGCTCAGGGACAGAACCCAGATCTCCCTGGGCCTGAGTCCCTAAGGGGAGGAGTAGCCGCAGTCTCTGGGTACCAGCAGACTTAGCCTTTCCTCCTGGTAGTTCTGAGGAATCCAGGCAGCCCAGACAAGTGGGGTTCCCTTCAGTGAAGCACACCCCCCTCCATCAAGGGACAGTCAATGTGCTTTGTTAAACAGGTTCTGTTCCTTGTGCCACCCAACTGGGTGAGACCCTCCAACAGAGGCTGTCAGACACCCTATACGGGAGTGATCCTACTGGCATCAGGTTGGTGCCTGTCAAGGTCAGAGATCCCAGAAGAAGGAACAGGCACCCATCTTTGCTGTTCTTCAGCCTCCTTGAGTGACATCTCCAGGTGCAGGAGCAAACCAGATGAATAGGGCCTGAAGTGAACACCCAGCAAACGGCAGCAGCCCTACAGAAGAGGGCCCTGACCATTGAAACAAAAACTAACAAACAGAAAGCAACAACAGCAGCATCAACAAAGGCCCCCACAAAACAATAAAAGCCCCCACAAAAACACCATCGAAAGGTCAACAGCCTCAAAGACAGAAACTAGACAAACTCATAAAGATGAGAAAGAATCAACAGAAAACACTGAAAACCCAAAAGGCCAGACTGCCTCTTCTCCTCCAAATGATCACAATGTCTCTCCAGCAAGGGCGCAGAACTGAATGGAGGATGAGATGGATGAATTAACAGAAACAGAAATAGGCTTCAGAAGATGGGTAATAAAAAACTACACTCAGTTAAATGAGCATGTTCTAACCCAATGAAAAGCAGCTAAGAACCTTGACAAAAGGTTAGAGGAGCTGCTAACTAGAATAACCAGTTTAAAGAGGAACATAAATGACCGGATGGAGCTGAAAAACACAGCATGAGAACTTTGTGAAGCACACACGAGTATCAATAGCTGAATCAACCAAATGGAAGAAAGGATGTCAGAGTTTGAAGACCGCCTTGCTGAAATAAGGCATGCCGATAAGACTAGAGAAAAAAGAATGAAAAGGAATGAAGAAAGTCTCTAAGAAATATGGGACTTTATGAAAAGACAGAACCTCTGATTGATTGGAATATCTGAAGGAGACGGGGAGAATGGAAACAAGCTGGAGAACAAACTTCAGGATGTTATCCAGGAGAACTTTCCCAACCTAGCAAGACAGGCCAACAGGGAAATTCTGGAAATACACAGAACTCCACTAAGATACTCCATGAGAAGATCAACCCCAAGACATATAATCATCAGATTCTCCAAGGTCAAAATGAAGGAAAAAATGTTAAGAGCAGCCAGAGAGAAAGGCCGGGTCACCTACAAAAGGAAGCCCATTAGACTAATAGCAGAATTCTCAGCAGAAACGCTACAAGCCAGAAGATATTGGGAGCCAATATTCAACATTTTTAAAGAAAATAATTTTCAACCCAGAATTTCATATCCTGCCAAACTAAGCTTCATAAGCAAAGGAGAAATAAAATCCTTTCCAGATAAGCAAATGCTGAGGGATTTCATTACCACCAGACCTGCCTTATAAGAGCTCCTGAAAGAAGCTCTAAATATGGAAAGGAAAAACCAGTACCAGCCACTGCAAAAATGCACCAAAATATAAAGACCAATGACACTATGAAGAAACTGCATCACCTAGTGTGCAAAATAACCAGATAGCATCATGATGATAGGATCAAATTCACACATACAATACTAACCTTAAATGCAAATGGGCTAAATGCCCCAATTAAAAGACACACACTAGCAAATTGGATAAAGAGTCAAGACCCATCAGTGTGCTGTATTCAGGAGACCCATCTCACAGGCAGACCCACATAGGCTCAAAAATAAAGGGATGGAGGAAAATTTACCAAGCGAATGGAAAGCAAAAACAAGCAGGGCTTGCACTCCCAGTCTCTGACAAAACAGACTTTAAATGAACAAAGATCAAAAAAGACACAGAAAGGCATTACATAATGGTAAAGGGAACAATTCAACAAGAAGAGCTAACTATTCTAATATGTATGCACCCAATACAGGAGCACCCAGATTCATAAAACAAGTTCTTAGAGACCTACAAAGAGACTTAGACTCCCACATAATAATAGAGGGAGACTTTAACACCCCACTGTCAATATTAGACAGATCAACAAGACAGAAAATTAACAAGGATATTCAGGACATGAACCCAGCTCTGGATCAAGTGGACCTAATAGACATCTAAAGAACTCTCCACTCCAAATCAACAGAATATACAATCTTCTCAGTGCCACATGACACTTATTCTAAAATCAGAATCATAATTAGAAGTAAAACACTAAGCAAATGCAAAAGAACTGAAATCATAACAGCCTCTCAGACCACAGTGCAATCAAATTAGAACTCAGGATTAAGACACTTACTCAAAACCACACAATTACATGTAAATTGAACAGCCTGCTCCTGAATGACTCCTGGGTAAATAATGAAATTAAGGCAGAAATCAAGAAACTTTGTTCTTTGAAACCAATGAGAACAAAGAGACAATGTACCAGAATCTCTGAGACACAGCTAAAGCAGTGTTAAGAGGGAAATTTATAGCACTGAATGCCCATATCAGAAAGCTAGAAACATCTCAAATCAATACCCTAACATCGCAATTAAAAGAGCTAGAGAGGCAAAAGCAAACTAATCCAAAAGCTAGCAGAAGAGGAGAAAGAACTAAGATCAGAGCAGAAATGAAGGAGCTAGAGACAAGAAAAACCCTCCAAAAAAAAAATCAATGAATCCAGGGGCTGGTTTTCTGAAAAAAAAATAACAAAATAGATAGACCACTACCCAGACTCATAAAGAAGATAAGAGAGAAGAATCAAATAGACACAATAAAAAATGATAAAGGGGATATCACCACTGACCCCACAGAAATACAAACTAACATCAGAGAATACTATAAACACCTCTGTGCAAATAAACAAGAAAAGCTAGAAGAAATGGATAAAGTCTTGGACATACACCCTCCCAAGACTAAATCAGGAAGAAGGTGAATCCCTGAATAGACCAATAACAAGTTCTGAAATTGAGGCAGTAATTAATAGCCTACAAACCATAAAAAAACCATGAATGGATGGATTCACAGCCGAATTCTATCACAGGTACAAAAAGGCGCTGGTACTGTTCCTTCTGAAACTACTCCAAACAATTGAAAAGGAAGGACTCCTCCCTAACTCATTTTATGAGGCCAGCATCATTCTGATACAAAAATCTGGCAGAGACACAACAAAAAAAAGAACTTCAGGCCAATATCCCTGATGAATATCAATGTGAAAATCATCAATAAAATACTGGCAAATTGAATCCAGCAGCACATCAAAAACTTATCCACTATGATCAAGTCAGCTTCATCCCTAGGATGCAAGGTTGGTTCAGCATATGCAAATCAATAAACATAATCCATTATATAAACAGAACCAAAGACAAAAACCACATGATCATCTCAATAGATGCAGAAAAGGCCTTTGATAAAGTTCAACAGCCTTTCATGTTTTATAAAAAAAACTCTCAATAAACTAGGTATTGATAGAACATAACTCAAAATAATAAGAGCTATTTATGACAAACCCACAGCCAATATCATACTGCATGGTCAAAAGCTGTAAGCATTCCTTTTGAAAACTGGCACAAGACAAGGATGCCCTCTCTCACCACTCGTATTCAACAGAGTATTGGAAGTTCTGGCCAGGGCAATCGGGCAAAAGAAAGAAATAAAGCGTACTTGAATAGGAAGAGAGGAAGTCAAATTGTCTCTGTTTGCAGATGGCATGATTTTATATTTAGAAAACCCCATCATCTCAGCCCCCAAATCCTTAAACTGATAAGCAACTTCAGCAAAGTCTCAGGATACAAAATCAATGTGCAAAAATTACAAGTATTCCTTTACACCAACAATGGACAAGCAGAGACCCAAATCATGAATGAACTCCCATTCACAATTGCTACAAAGAGAATAAAATACTTAGGATTACAGCTAACAAGGAATGTGAAGGACCTCCTCAAAAAGAACTACAAACAACTGCTCAAGGAAATAAGAGAGGACACAAACAAATGGAAAAACATTTCATCTTCATGGATAGGAACAATCAATATCATGAAAATGGCCATACTGCCCAAAGTAATCTATAGATACAATGCTATTCCCATCAAACTACCATTGACATTCTCCACAGAATTGGAAAAAACTACTTTAAATTTCATATGGAATCAAAGAAGACCCCATATAGCCAAGACAATTCTAAGTAAAAAAAAACTAAGCTGGAGGCATCATACTACCTGACTTCAAACTACACTACAAGGCTACAGTAACTAAAACAGCATGGTACTGGTACCAAAACAGATATATAGACTAATGGAACAGAACAGAGACCTTAGAAATAACTCCATACATCTACAACCATCTGATCTTTGACAAACCTGGCAAAAACAAGCAATGGGAAAAGGATCTCCTATTCAATAAATGGTGCTGGGAAAACTGGCTAGCCATATGCAGAACACAGAAACTGGACCCCTTCCTTATATCTTATACAAAAATTAACTCAAGATGGACTAAAGACTTTAATGTAAAATCCAAAACCACAAAAACCCTAGAAGAAAACCTAGGCAATACCATTCAGGACATAGGCATGGGCAAAGACTTCATGACAAAAATGCCAAAAACAATTACAACAAAAGCCATAATTGACAAATGGGATCTAGTTAAACTAAAGAGCTTCTGCACAGCAAAATAAACTATCATCAGAGTGAGCAGGCAACCTACAGAATTAGAGAAAATGTTTGCAATCTACCCATCTGACAAAGGTCTAATATCCAGAATTTATAAATGAACTTAAACAAATTTACAAGAAAAAAACAAACAGCCTCATCAAAAAGTGGGCAAAGGACATGAACAAACATTTCTCAAAAGAAGACATTTACATGGTCAAGAAGCGTGAAAAAAATCTCAACATCACTGATCATTAGAGAAATGCAAATCAAAACCACAATGAGATACCTTCTCACACTAGTTAGAATGGCAATTATTAAAAGGTCAAGAAACAATAGATGCTGGTGAGACTGTGAAGAAATAGGAACGCTTTTACACTGTTGGTGGGAATGTAAATTAGTTTAACCGTGTGGAACACAGGATGGCAATTTCTCAATGATGTAGAACCAGAAATACCATTTGACCCAGCAATCCCATTATTGGGCATACACCCAAAGGAATATAAATCATTCTACTATAAAGACACATGCACATGTATGTTTATTGCAGCACTGTTCACAATAGCAAAGACTTGGAACCAACCCAAATGCCCATCAATGATAGACTGGATAAAGAAAATGTGGTTGATGGGTTAGGACTTGACAAAAAAGAAAAAGAAAAAAGAAAATGTGGTACATATACACCATGGAATACTACATAGCCATAAAAAGGAATGAGATCACGTCCTTTGCAGGGACATGGATGAAGCTGGAAGCCATCATCCTCAGCAAACTAACACAGGAACAGAGAACCAAATACCGCATGTTCTCACTGATAAGGGGGAGTTGAACAATGAGAACACAGGACAATGGACACAGGAGGAGAACATCACACACTGAAGCCTGTCAGGGGGTGGGGGGCAAAGGGAGGGAATTTAGAGGATGGGTTAGTAGGTGCAGCAAACCACCATGGCACACGTATACCTATGTAACAAACCTGCATGTTCTGCACATGTATCCTGGAACTTAAAGTAAAATTTAAAAACCAATATAAATAAAATAAATATATTTCTAAAAAAAATTAAAATAAATAAAAAATAAAAATAGCCGCTCCTCCCTTCAATAGATGGGGGTCCCTTCCCTTCCTCTTGACCTTGGGTGGCTCTGTGATTGCTTTGACCAATAGAATACAGTGATTGTAACACTGTATCTGTTTCCAGGATAAGGCCTTAAGACTGATAGTTTCCACTTTTGTCTCCTAGAATATTCCCTTTAGGTAGTTTGACTACTCTGAGATCACCATACTGCAAGGAAGTCCAAGTCAGTCACGTAGTGAGAAGTGTATAAGGGAGACAGAGAAAGAAATGTCCACACAGTCTCAGCTGTTCCCAACCACCCTAGCCCAGGATTCAAGAGAGTTAACAGAAAAGTCATCTTAGACATTCCAGGCCCAGCAGCTGCAACCTGAGAAAAAGTGAGGAACCCAAATGAAAGATAAAATTGAGTTCCCAGACATACAGCCTCAGCTAAACTGTTCCAACCTCTAAAGTGGTATGAGCCACTGTCAAACAAGCTGAAGCACTATCAAACAACCCAACCCCTCTGTGTCCTGCCAGAATTCCCGACCCACTGTATTACAAGCACAATTGTTTTTTTAAGTCACTAATGTTGGAGGTGGTTTTTAGGCAGCAATAGATAACCACAACAGTACATACATAGTTATATCATTTTCTATACTTTATATTTTAAAAATACTTACATTTCCAAAGATTTCTAGAGAAATAAACTGCACCAGATTTCCTGAAGAAGAATAAAAAATGAATCAGAGAGCCAGAGTGATTGAGCCAAAAACACATCAAGAAACTGTCTTGCCAAAATTAAATGAACTAATGAAGTCCCTCAACATTAGATTTCCTTTTTCTTTGCAGACATAATTTCCATTTTTTGCTCTTTTGTAGCCTCAGTTGTGTTGCTAATATGCAAAAGCATTGATTATTTCTGACGTTTTAGCAACTTAAATAGGGAAGGAGCTGAAGCTCCAAACCACATCAATTTCTTTCACAATGTCTTTCAAAATTACTATTACTATTCCTCCAATATCTATCCAGCCCAAATATTTGGAATTGTTTTAGATGCTTCACTTTCCTTTACCCTTCAAAATACCGTTGATTCTAATTATTGAAAGATTCTGTATTTGCAAATTTGCCTCTTTGCTAGGATTTATTTGTAACCCAAAATCAGTACTCATGGTGTTTTTATGACCGTAGCAAACAAGTGCAGAGTAGCAACAAATTTGAGTTGCCGGACAGGCACATCTCAGTTGAAGTTGAACAAAGTGATGTTCTGCCTTCTTGTTTCAAGTCTCATACTGTGAACATGTCCTTTGCAGTCTATTTAGTACCATGGGTTTTTTTTGTTTTGTTTTGTTTTACATTTTTTGTGCTTCTACTTAGTGATTTCATTGTTTTAAATAGCCCCCAAGCCTACTGCTGAAGAGCCCTAGTGTTCCTAACACAAGAAGTCTGTGCTGTGCCTTAAGGAGAAAGTATTTGTGTTAAATAAGCTTTATTCAGGCATGCATTATAGTGCTATTAGCCATGAGTTCACTGTTAATGAATCAAATACATATATACAGTAACTTCAAACAGAAACACACATAAAACAAGGTTATGGCCAGGCATGGTGGCTCATGCCTGTAATCCCAGCATTTTGGGGGACCAAGGCAGGCGGATGGCTTGAGCCCAGGAGTTCGAGAACAGTCTGGGTAACACAGCAAAACCCTGTCTCTAAAAAAAAATACAAAAAAATAGCATGGTGGCACACACCCGTAGTCCCAGCTACTCAGGAGGCTGAGGTGGAAGAATCACCTGAGCCCTGGAGGTGGAGGCTGCAGTAATCTGAGATTGCACCACTGCACTCCAGCTTGAGTGTCAGAGTGAGACCCTATCTCAAAAAAAGTAAAAAATAAAAAAAAATAACTGAAGCTACGTGTTGAGCAGTTAACAGAAATGCTGTGACCAGAAGCTTGCAGGTACTTAACCCTGTATTTACGCTATGAGTAATGGTTCAGTATTCATTTATTCTGTGCTTATGGTGACTTTATAGAACATAACTACCATGAATAGCAAGAATCAACTGTAATTTATTGACAAGGCTCAGAGGATTATTTGACGGAGAGATTGTGAAAGATTGGGATTTCTGGGGACTCTGAGTCATTGAGATTTGAATATTAAAGTTAGTGGGGGTCAGGTGTGGTGGCTCACATCTGTAATCCCAACACTTTGGGAGGCCCTGGTGGAAGGATCACTTGAGGCCGGGAGTTTCAGACCAGCCTGGGCAACATATTCAGACCCATTTCTACAAAAAAATTAAAATATTACCTGGGTGTGGCAGTGTGTGCCTTTAGTCCTAGCTACTTGGGTGGCTGGCTGAGGTGGGAGAATCTCTTGAATCCAGGAGTTGGAGGCTGCAGTGAGCTATGATTATACCACTGCACTCCAGCCTGGGAGACAGAGGGATACCCTGTCTCATAAAATAATAAATAAATGAATAAAGTTAATGAGAATAAATCTACCCTGCACTCACAAGAGGTACAGCTGGCATCATTGTTCTTGCCTACCAGACCATAAACATCTTGAAGGCAAAGCACAAGTTTGTTGTATTATAGTCATGTCCCCAGAATCTATTATAGTCTCTGACATACATTAAATAATCAATAAATATATGATGCAATCATTGATTCATTAATTCACTTATTCATTTAACAAATATTGAGCTTCTGCTATGTGCCAGACTTTATGTTAGATGATGGATAGATATAGCAGTACAGGCAACCTTCTTGTCCTCAAAGAGCTTACATTCTGGTGGGAGAAGACAAGAAATAAGCAACCTTGAAATAATATGTCAGGTAATTACACGAAAAAGCATTTAAAAATGATAAGCAGAATAAAAAAATATTGGGTTTAGGGCAGGTTGCTATTTTGGTCAAAGGTCTCTCTAATAAGGAAAACTTTGAAAAGAAACCTGAGGCTGGGTTCAATGGTTCATCCCTGTTAATCTCAGCACTTTGGGAGGCTGAAGTGGACAGACTACATGAGGTCAGGAGTTTGCGACCAGCCTAGCCAATATGGAAAAACCCCATCTCTACTAAAAATACAAAAGTTAGCTGGGCATGGTGGTGGGCACCTGTAGTCCCAGCTTCTTGGGAGGCTGAAGCAAGAGAATCGCTAGAACCCTGGAGGTGGAGGTTGCAGTGAGTGGAGATCATGACACTGCACTCCAGCCTGAGCAACAGAGCAAGACTCTGTCTCAAAAAAAAAAAAAAAAAAAAAAAAAAAAAAAAAAGAAAGAAAAGAAAAGAAAAGAAAAGAAAAGAAAAGAAACCTGAAGGAAGTACAGGGGGTGATCCAGATGGATATCTAGGATAAGTGCAAAGGGCTTGAGGCAGGGGAGAATTTGGCGAGGGGATTAGAGTGCCACAGTGCCTCTCTTAAAAGAGAAAGAAAAAGTTCCTCTCAAACAAGGAGAGAAAGTGTACACCTGGTTCTGTGGAGACAACAAATATTCCTACTTATACTGTTTTGGGGACAAAGTCAAACAGCAATAGTATATAGAAATAGTATGTATAATCAAATAGAGCTACCCAGCATTTGAGATGGGGCATCCCTCTTTGGAGTGCAGAAATAGGAAAATATGACTTGACTGACAGGGAAGAAGAGTAGAAAGAGTCTCTCTTTTTCATATTAAAGCCTGTATATTACACTAAATTCAATCCCTGAAGGATATTAACTATTTATGAAAGCCAAATATATGCTCTTAAGCTATGACACTTGAATTCTGAGCAAGAGGGTGTTACTGCTCTATCTTCAAGCCTTGTTTCCCAGGAAAGCAAAAATCACAAAGGAAAGATACAAGGAAAAACAGGAGGCAGTCACAAGCTAACTGTAATGTTTCAGTTTTGTTAGACATACACTTCTTTAAAAAAGAAGTTAAGGGTCTACTTCTGAGGTTTCTATAGCCAATATTATTCATTTACCATTTCTTATGTTACAAAGGCCAATCAAATGTACAAATGAGTAATTATAAACCTGGCCATTAGAGACTAAGAAGTTATTTTCCATGGTTATTTATCTTTAGAATAACAAGATTCCATTTATTTTTATTGCTAAAAATACAACTAATAACATAATCAAAATTCAAAAAGATAGATACAAAGCATTAAAAATAAAATCCCTGTTGAAATACAGAAGAGCTAGGCCATAGTATAATTGTGTGCCTGTAATCCAATCATTGATAGAATCAATACCTCCTGGTTTCCCTGGGCCTTTAGACATCTGAAAGAGTCTAAAGTGAAGCCTCGAGGCCTTCACTTCTGGTATATAAGGGAAGAAAAACACTAGAGGGAAAGACATTGCATTTGTGGACAGCCTAAACACAGCCATCAGTGTATCTGGCAAGAGTAATCCATTAGAGCTCATTACTTCAGCATGTGAGTAGAGAGATAGAATCAAAAACATACTGAATTACAGCTTCATAAAAATTATGCTTTCATACTGGTAAATTTGAATTGAATTTCAAGCCTAGAGTCAGTAGTTAAAAGAATACAAGTCCAGGTGCCATTAAAAATCTACCAAGCTATTCCACTCAAAACTTCAGGGTGGAGCCACATACACCAGACTGATTGCATCTCAGCCAATGGTCAGAGGAAATCCATCCCACTCCAAAAGACTAAAAACACTACTTACTTGAAAGAGATTTAAGAGACAAGCAGCTGAGACGTGTGCCATTTTTTGGAAATAATGATGAGCTAAGTCACCATATCTGGCTCCAAATGTGAATATTATATAAAAGAGAATAGGGCCATTTGTATTTCGTATTGGCTTCTTCCTCCCCTCTTTCTCTGCCAGAATTCTCTTGTGCTACATTTGCCTTCAGGCTTCAGGGAAGTATCATCTCTGTCGTCTGGCCTCTGAACATGAATAGAAGTAGTTTTCCATTTGCTAAATTATGTATGAGCTCAGCTGCTGTTTGGATTCTTTATTGAATAATTTTTACATAAATATTTTATAAGCAACCAGAGGCTATTGGTATTTGACACATTTCAGAAAATTAAAGAATAAAATTTAAATTGTAGTATGAAAAGACAAAAGGATCATCATGTCCTTGTTGATGAAACATTCACACTATACCCTCAGTAGATGAATTTAGACATGGTTTAAATAGACTGCTTCTTAAACCATGTTTTTTGAATTTAGATAAATTCTCCTTTAATAGGGAAATAAAGAAAATTATAGCACTTCATTTTCTACGTTGACATTCAGTAGTAAGTTGGATTTTTATGTTCTTGGTGCTTTCAGAATGTAGGTTCTGGGCTTTATTCTGCATCTCAAATTTGCTAGTTTACATTGTTTAAAGACAGTGCACTAGTAGTGGTTTTTATTAATAATAAACTGTCTACTATTTTTATTAATAATAAACTATTATTTTTATTAATAATAGACTGTCTATTTTTATTAATAATAAACTATTATTTTTATTAATAATAAACTGTCTACTATTTTCAAAACTCCCTATATTTCACCTAAAATTGAATGTTTGAATTATTTTTAAAATATCAACTGAGTGCGTTCTAGCCATGGTGTGAAATAAAAAAGATGGAGACCAAGAAGTCAAATGCCTTTAGAAACTGACTGAAAAAGGAGGACAAGAGAGAGGTTAAATAAAACACTAATATTGTGGCCGGGTGCGGTGGCTCACACCTGTAATCCCAGCACTTTGGGACGCTGAGGCGGGTGGATCACGAGGTCAGGAGATCGAGACCATCCTGGCTAACACAGTGAAACCCCGTCTCTACTAAAAATACAAAAAAATTAGCCAGGCGTGGTGGCAGGTGCCTGCAGTCCCAGCTACTTGGGAGACTGAGGCAGGAGAATGGTGTGAACCCGGGAGGCGGAGTTTACAGTGAGCCGAGATCACGCCACTGCACTCTAGCCTGGGCGACAAGGCGAGACTCCGTCTCAAAACAACAACAACAACAAAAACTAATACTGTAACTCCATCACTCACCACTTGCAAAGTCAGATAACAACTACAAGGTGTGGTAGAAGAAAAGTCATTTTATTCCAGAGCTAACAGTGGGGAAATGATCACGGCTCTGAAATGGGAAAGTTTCCCTTGTCCCTCATCGCGGGGTGTGCGACAGGGGGAGTGGCTCGCTTCTTCAGTGCCCCGCTGCTCAAACCTCTAGGGAAGCATGCAGACAGGCAGGCTGGGAGCTCCAACCCCATGGTAGCACTGAGGGATGGATGTTTACAGCTCCCGAGGCCCCAGTGGGCCTGTGATACCTCGTGCTCTTAGTTTTGCCATCTATAGGCAGCTTGCGTTAACCAGCTCAATTAGACCCTCTACCTTGTCGCAAGGACACAGGGCTTTCTGTATCTTGGGTTCTTGCCTTGGCGTACCAGAAGAATCGGATCACACCTGGGCTTGGAGAATGAGTGCAAGGTTTTATTGAGTGGAGGTAGCTCTCAGCAAATGGGGGAAGCCAGAAGTGGATGGAGTGTGAAGGTTTTCCCCTGAAGTTGGGCCACTCAGCAGCCCAGGCTCTCTTCCAACCACCCCAGCTAAACTCCACATTCCACCTGGTCGATGGCCTGCTGGCATGCCGGTGTTCTCGACATCCTCTCGACATCCAGCCGCTTGTGTGTTCTGCTGTGTTTCTCTCCACGTCCAACCGCTTGTGTGTTCCTGCTAGGTTCTTGGGATTTTTATAGGCACAGGATGTGGGCATCGCAGGCCAGAGTGGTCTTGGAAAATGCAACATTTGGGCGCAAAGGCAGGAGTGCCTGTCCTCACCTAGGTCCGTGGGCACAGGCCTGAGGGTGGAGCCCTAGCCAGGGACCCGCTTTTCTCTACCCAGCACGTCCCTGTCCCCCTCCCATAACAGCTTCATGCCTTAGAGAAACCATTTCAAATTTTGGACAGAATGCAATGGCTTAAAAAGGAAAGCTTGGTAGAGGGAGAATGCAGGAGGGGCGAGAAGGTGCAGGTCTATGTGACTTGCACCAATGACGCGTCTTGAGTTATTGCCCTCTCTGGTGAATGGTCTGGGGCATACTGGCATAATCAGGCTGTAAATTAACTGC
Source organism: Macaca nemestrina (assembly GCF_043159975.1). Classification (NCBI taxonomy): domain Eukaryota; kingdom Metazoa; phylum Chordata; class Mammalia; order Primates; family Cercopithecidae; genus Macaca; species Macaca nemestrina. The sequence goes on from NC_092134.1 coordinate 87,482,809, forward strand.
AACCCTGAGGTGATCTCGTGGGGAAAAATTCTATAAGTGCCTAGATTGTTTTAAGATTCAGTCCCTGGAACTTCTAAGCAAGTGTATAATTAGATAAGGAGGACATTGTACCTGGTGGAAAGAAAGAGAGAAAGGTCATATTTCATTTGTAAGAAGTTAAATATAAAGTAAGCAAGGAAGAAAAAGAAAAAGTGTGATGGTTAATATTAGGTGTCAGCTTGTCTGGATTAGAGATGCCTAAATGGCTGGTAAAGTGCTGTTCATGGGTGCATCTGTAAGGGTGTTGCCGGGGGAGATTGACATGAGTCAGTGGACTGGGAGAGAAAGACCCACCCTCAGTGTGGGTGGGCACTATTCAATCGGCTGCCAGCGCAGCTGGAACATAGCAGGAAGATGAAGGGGAATAACTACCTTGCTGCTGAGTCTTTCCACTCTCTCTCTTCTCCTGCTGGACACTTGGCTTCCTCTCCTCCCACCCTCAGACTTCACACTCCAGGTTTTTCAGTCTTTGAACTCTGTAACTTGCGCCAAAAGCCTTGCAAGGCTTCCAGGCCTTCAGACTGAAGGCTGCACTGTCAGTTTCCCTGGTGCTGAAGTTTTGGACTTGAACTGAGTCACTACCAGTTTCTGTCTTTCACCGGCTTGCAGATAGCCTATTGTAGGACTTTGCCTTGTAATCATGGGGGCCAATTCTCCCTAATAAACTTTCTTTTATATATACATATAACCTATCGATTCTGTCCTTCTAGAAAACCCCAACTAATACAGAAAGAAACAACACAATATTTAAAAATAGGGTACTCATTACAACTCCCTACTGTCAAATTCTATTCCATTTCTGTGGAACATGGGTGATGTGTTCATTCTGCCTACTTCCTGCTGAGCGAGGATGTAGTTAAAGGACATTGTAATGGAACTGATCTACTGGAATTGGAAATATTCTCATGTACCTGGGCTTACCGATGAAAACTGTTGGAGATTGCAAGTCTCTGGAAGAGTTTATCTTGCATTCCCATGCAGAATGTACAGCAGTAGAATCTGCATCAAGGAAGTATGCCTATTCCCGCAATTATGGTCAAGGTCACAAGTAACTTTTCCCACCAGGATGGTTCTGATCCAAACCAGGGCACAAACCATTGATCTGGTGACAATGTGCGGTCAGACATAGCTTTAATTTGTTTATGCATATCTTGCAGGGCTAATGAGACATTCCCTGAGTTGTCTAGGATGTATATACACTACTCAGGTTTTCAATAGTTTTGGGGTAATAGGTGGCTTTTAGTGACATGAAAAGCTTTAATGGTCATTTCTGAGATTTGGAGCACCTGTCACCCAAGCAGTGTACACTGTACCCAGTGTGTAGTCTTTTATACTCCCACACTTCCACCTGAGTCCCCAAAGTCCATTATATCATGGACTTTGCATCCTCATAGCTTAGCTCCCATTTATAAATGAGAACACAGGATGTTTGGTTTTTCATTTCTGAGTTAATTCGCTTAGAATAATGGTCTCCAACTCCATCCAGGTTGCTGCAAATGCCATTATTTTGTGGGTTTTTTTGGCTGAGTAGTATTTCATGATTATATACATTGCATTTTCTTTATCCACTCATTGGTTGATGGGGATTTAGGCTGGTTCCATATTCTGGCAATTGAGATTTGCGCTGCTATAAACATGCATGTGCAGGTGTCTTTTTCATATAATGACTTATTTTCCTCTGGGTAGATACCCAGTCATGGGATTGCTGGATTTAGTGGTAGTTCTACTTTTAGTTCTTTAAGGAATCTCTATCGTGTTTTCCACAGTGGTTCTACTAGTTTACATTTTCACCAGCAGTGTAGAAGTGTTCCCTTTTCACCACATCCACACCAACATCTGTTATTTTTTAATTTTTTAATTATGGCCATTCTTGCAAGAGTAAGGTGGTATCTCCTTGTGATTTTAATTTGCATTTCCCTGGTAATTAGTGATGCTAAGCATTTTTCATATGTTTGTTGACCATTTGTATATCTTCTTTTGAGAATTGTATAATCATGTACTTTTTGATGCGATTATGTGTTTTTTTCTTGCTGATTTGTTTGAGTTCCTTGTTGATTCTGGATATTAGTCCTTTGTTGTATGCGTAGTTTTCTAATATTTTCTCCCTTTTGTCGGTTGACTGATTGCTGATTATTTTTTGTTGTTGTTGTGCAGAAGCTGTTTAATTTAATTAGGACTTATTTATCAATTTTTGTTTTGTTGCATTTGCTTTTGAGTTCTTGGTCATGAAATTTTTGCCTAAGCCAATATTTAAAAGAGTTTTTCCAACGGTATCTTCTAGAATTTTTATGGTGTCACGTATTAGATTTAAGTCTTTGATCCATCTTGAGTTGGTTTTTGTATAAGGTGAGAGATGAGGATCCAGTTTCATTCTTCTACCTGTGGCTTGCCAATTAACCCAACACCATTTGTTTAATAGAGTGTCCTTTTCCTACTTTACACTTTTGTTTGCTTTGTCAAAGGTCAGTTAGCTGTAAGTATTTGGCTATATTTTGGGGTGCTCTATTCTATTCCATTGGTCTATGTGCCTATTTTTATACCAGAACCGTGCTGTTTTGGTAACTATAGCCTTCTAGTTTAGTTTGAGGTTGGGTAATTTGAACAAGTCCAGATTTGTTCTTCTTCCTTAAGATTTCTTTGGCTATGCAGGCTCTTTTTTGGTTTCATATGAATTTTAGAATTGTTTTTTCTAGTTCTGTGAAGAATGGTAATGGCACTTTGATGGGAATTGCATTGAAATCTGTAGATTATTTTTGGCAGTATGGTCATGTTCACAATATTGATTCTACTCATCTATGAGCATGGGATGTGTTTCTATTCGTATCCTGAAATGTTACTGAATTCATTTATCAGATCTAGGAGCTTTTTGGGTGGATCTTAGAGTTTTCTAGGTATACAATCATACCTAGATCTAAATCGTATCATCGGTGAACAGCAACAGTTTGACTTCCTCTTTACCAATTTGGATGCCCTTTATTACTTTCTCTTGTCTGATTGCTCTGGCTAGGACTTCCAGTTCTATGTTGAATAGAAGTGGCGAAAGTGGGCATCTTTGTCTTGCTCCAGTTCTCAAGGGGAATGCTTTTAACTTTTCCCCATTCAGTATAATATTGGCTGTGGGTTTGTCACGAATGGCTTTTATTACCTTGAGGTATGTCCCTCCTATGCCAAATTTGCTGAGGGTTTTAATCATATTATATAGCGATGCTCAATTTTGTCAAATGCTTTTTGTATGTCTATTGAGATGACCATACAGTTTTTGTTTTTAATTGTTTACATATCATATTTATTGACTTGCATATGTTAAATCATCTCTGCCTCCATAGGATGAAACCACTTGATCACGATGTACTTTCTTTTTGATGTGCTGTTGGATTTAGTTATCTAGTTTTTTTGTTGAGGATTTTTGCATCTGTGTTCATCAGGGATATTGGTCTGTAGTTTTCTTTTTTATGTCCTTTCCTGATTTTGGAATTAGGGTTATATTGGCTTCATAGAATAATTTAGGGAGAATTTCTTCTTTCTCTATGTTTTGGAATAGTTTCAGTAAGATTGGTATCAATTCTCCTTTGAATGTCTGATGAAATTCAGCTGTGAATTCATCTGGTCCTGGACTTTTTTTGTTGGCAATTTCTTAAATTACTATTTCAATCTCTCTTGTTATTGGTCTGTTCAGAGTTTCTGTTTCTTCCTTATTTAATCTAGAGGGTTGTATATTTCCAGGAATTTATCCATCTCCTCTAGATTTTCTAGTTTGTGCATGTAATGGTGTTCATAGTAGCCTTGAAATGTCTTTTGTATTTTTGTGGCATGTTATAATATCTCCTATTTCATTTCCAACTGAGCTTCTTTAGACCTTCTCTCTTCTTTTCTTGGTTAATCTTACTAATGGTCTTGCTAATGGTCAATTTTGTTTATCTTTTCAAGGAACCAGCTTTTTGTTTTATTTGTATTTTGTAATTTTTTGTCTCTTTCAATTTCATTTAGCTCTGCTCTGATCTTTGTTATTTCTTTTCTTCTGCTGGGTTTGGGTTTGGTTTCTCTTTGTTTCTCTAGTTCCTTGAGGTGTGATCTTAGAATGTCTATTTGCACTCTCTCAGACTTTTTGACATAAACATTTAATGCTATAAACTTTCCTCTTAGCACCACTTTTTCTATATTTCAGAGGTTTTAAGTTGTGTCACTATTATTCAGCTCAAATAATTTTTTAATTTTCATCTTGATTTGACTGTTGACCCAAAGATCATTCAAGAGCTGATTATTTAATTTCCATGTATTTGCATAGTTTTGAGGGCTTCTTTTGGAGTTAATTTCCAGTTTTATTCCACTGTGGTCTGAGAGGATACCTGATATAATTTCAGTTTTCTTAAATTTATTGAGACTTGTTTTGTGACCTATCATGTGGTCTATCTTCGAGAATGCTCCATGTACTGATGAAACTAATGTATATTCTGCAGTTGTTGTGTAGAATGCTCTGTAAATAACTGTTAAGTTCATTTCTCTAGGGTATAGTTTAAGTCCATTGTTTCTTTGTTGACTTTCTGTCTTGATGGCCTGTTTAGTGCCATCATTGGAGTATCGAAATCCCCCACTATTACTGTGTTGTTTTCTATCTCATTTCTTAGCACTAGTAGTAATTGTTTTATAAATTCAAGAGCTCCAGTGTTAGGTGCATATATATTTAGGGTTGTGATAGCTTCCTGTTGGACTAATCCTCTTATCATTATATAATGTCCTTCTTTGTCTTTTTTTACTGTTGTTACTTTAAAGTCCATTTTGTCTGATAAAAGAATAGCTATTCCTGCTTGCTTTTGGTTTCCATTAGTGTGCAATATTCTTTCCCATACCTTTACCTTGAGTATATGTGCATCCTTACATGTTAGGAGAGTCTCTTGAAGACAGCAGGTATTTAGTTTGTGATTTTTTTTAATCCACTCTGCCATTCTGTGTCTTTTAAATGGAGCATTTAGGCCATTTACATTCAACATTAATATTGAGATATGAGGTACTGTTTCACTCATTATGTTAGCTGTTACCTAGATACTTTTTTATTGTGTTTTTGTTTTATAGGCGTGTTTTTATTTTATTTTATTTTATGTTCCAGGATACATGTGCAGGACATGGAGGTTTGTTACATAGGTAAATGTGTGTCATAGTGGTTTTCTGCACCTATCAACCCATCACCTAGGTATTAAGCCCCACGTGTATTAGCTATTTATCCTGATGCTCTCCCACTCCTCCACCCCCTAAAAGGCTCCAGTATGTGTTGTTCCCCTCCCTGTGTCCATGTGTTCTCATTGTTCAGCTCCCACTTATAAGTAAGAACATGCAGTGTTTGTTTTTCTGTTCCTGCATTAGTTTGTTGAGGATATTGGCTTCCACCTCCATCCATGTCCCTGGAAAGGACATGATCTTATTCCTTTTTATGGCTGTATAGTATTCCATGGTGTATATGTACCACATTTTCTTTATCCAGTCTATCATTGGTGGGCATTTGGGTTGATTACATGTCTTTGCTATTCTGAATAGTGCGCAATGAACATACACCTGCATGTGTCTTTATAATAGAATGTTTTATATTCCTCTGGGTATATATTCCTCTGGTAATGGGATTGCTGGGTCAAATGGAATTTCTGGTTCTAGGTCTTTCAGGAATTGCCACGCTGCCTTCCACAATGGTTGAACTAATTAATTTACATTCTCACCAACAGTGTAAAAGCGTTCCTATTTCTCCACAGTATTGCCAGCATCTGTTGTTTCTTGACTTCTTAATAATTGCTATTCTGATTGCATGAGATGGTATCTCATTGTGGTTTTGATTTGCATTTCTCTACTGATCAGTGACGTTGAGCTCTTTTTCATGTTTCTTTGGCTGCATGAATGTCTTCTTTTGAGAAGTGTCTGTTCATATCCTTTGCCCACTTTTTGATGTTGTTTTTTTTTCTTGTAAATTTGTTTAAGTTCCTTGTAGATGCTGACTGTTAGACCTTTGTCAGATAGATAGATTGCACAAATTTTCTCCCATTCATTTGTAGGTTGTCTGTTCACTCTGATGATAGTTTCTTTTTCTGTGCAGAAGCTCTTTAATTTAATTAGATCCCATTTGTCAATTTTTGCTTTTGTTGCAATTGCTTTTAACATTTTCATCATGAAATCTTTGCCCATGGGTTGGCAGGCTTTTCTATAGTCCTTTCCCAGTGTCCCTGAGCCCAGGAGAGGCCCAGAGTACAGCATCCTACCCATCATCATGGTAGCCAGGGCAAGAGGTTTGTAGCACATAACCAGTGAGTTCCATTAGGAACATATCAGTTAAAGCTGGGTCACTGGGACCAATTTATTGCAAACAAGTCCCTTTTCTATAGAACTATGGTATGTTGACATTGTTCTGAGGGAATCCAACCCACGCTTCCAGCACTATTTGACTCCAGTCTAGGGTATGATTCCACTGCTCCCAGAAGAAGGCAGTTATCTGACTTAAGTGTACTGTTGATGCTGTCAGCCATAAAAAGTCATTCCAGATTTGAAGAAACTCATTCTTAGAGTGAGAGTACTGGGGCTTTATATCTTGGATATTCATTTATTTGTCCAGTAGAGGGATGAGCAATGCTATTCCCTTTTCTTATATTACATTTCCATTAGAAAGGCTTTCCATGTCCAGATTCATTGAGAGTCTTATTTACGGGCCATGGGTTATGTCTTTTCTGGTAACACTTGACATCTGTGCCCCTAACCTACTCCTTAAGGTCTTCTATGAAGGCTTGCAAGTGTAAGTGTGGCCAGTCACTTCCCTGTGTAGGTGATACTTACCAGGGCAGGCCCAAGCTGCTAGAGAAAGGCAATAGGCCACAGATTATCTGCATACTGTTGTGCCCATTGTAGGAAAAGGGTAGTGGTGGCAGCAGTAGACAAAATAATAAATTTAAAATTGAAGGCACTAACGAGGGTTTCATTCTATAGGAAATTACCCAAAAAATGTTACTTCTCTACAGAGTTTTTCTTAAGTAGTAGTTTTAACTTCTATTTTGGTTTACATGTCCAAGCAGGCTCCTTTGCATGGTCAGGCCAGGGTGGCGCTGCCTTTGAGAGTTATGGACCCATAGTTTTACTCCAGACAACTTGACTGATGAATGAGTAGTCAGTAGCACATCATGGGGTCCAGTCCACTTTTCAGCCAGTTTTTGATCCAGACCTTGTTTTTTTCAGGACTTTAGCGGCACCTTTTCTCCTGGTTGGAGCAAGCAAAGGGGCTCATCCGTGGGGTAGGCAGACCTGGAGAGAGGAAGCTGATGCATCATCAGTAATGTTTGTGACTGTTGCTGCATGTATTGCCTAATTCTGGACTCGCTTAAAAAATCCAAAGGCAGCATCCCTGGCAAAGGGACCTAGAAGTGTCTCCCATATGTAATTTCAAAAGGATTTCATCCAAGCCCACTTTGGGGTGCTTCCCTGATCAGAGCAAAGCAATATCCAAAAAGTTCATCCCAGCTTGGATCAGTCTTCTGGCAGAGTTTGGCTATTGTCTTCTTTAAGGCGTTGTTCATCTTCTCTGTTTTTCCCATCTATTGTGGTCTCCATGATGAATGCAATTTCCATTTACCCTATAATGCTTGACTTACCTTCTGGGTAACTCCTGAAATAATGGAAGGACTTGTAGCTCTATATAGTGCCTAGGAGTCCAAATCGGGATTACCTGCTTCAGCAATGCTTTGGCTACATCTGTAGCCCTCTGAGATTTTGTGGGGTATGCTTCAACACATCCAAAAAAGGTGTCTACAAATACCAAAAGAAATCTGCAATTTCCACTGGCCATGGGCATTTGAATGAAGTCTATCTGCCATTCCTCAAAAAAGCATATCTATTTGTATTTCATCCTCTGTTGCGGGGACTGCATTCAGTCTTGGAAATATTCTCAGCACATAAAACACATCCTTGTGTTATTTTGTGAATAGTTTTCTGGAAGTGTGTGGGCTTCTGAGTAGAATCACACTAGGTAAGCAAAAGCATCTCTTATGAAGATGTCTTAAAATTAAATAAACCATGGCCTTAGGGAGTAGATTTGTTCCATAAGCATCAGTTTTCCTAGGTCTGTTTTATCAAACTCCCAGTCCTGCATGTACTTTTTGTCTTGCTCCATGGTCCAATTGCTAGAGAAATAGGCTATGGGTTGTGGAATATCTACTAGCCTTTGGATCAGCACAGCCAGACTATGCCTTGTTTCTCATGGACGTAGAGTTTGAATTTCTAGGGGTCCATCAATCCTAACACTAGGGCTGATATCAGTTTTTCTTTGTTGACATAAAATGTCTGTTGACACTCATCTGTCCACGGAAGGGGCTCTGATTTCCATCTTTTTAAAGCTTCATAAAGTGGTTTAGTCATTAGCCCCAAATTAGAAATCCAAATTTGACAGAAGCCAGCCATTCCTAGGAATCCTTGCAATTGCCTTCTATTTCCTTGAGCTTTGATGGATGCTATTGCCTGCTTTCAGTTGGTCATTGGCTTCATTTGTCCTGCCTTAACCCAAGCCAAGATAGGTTACTTTTCATTTGAAGGTTTGGGCCTTCTGTGGGGATACCTTATATCCACATTGGTCAGATGCTTTAGGACTAGAATATTATTGGACAAGCATTATTCAGAATCATGGCTTGATCTAAGTCAGTCATCTATACATTGTAGCAGAACTCCTTCATCTAGTTATATGCATCTCAAGTCTTTTTCCAATATTTCCCCAAAGATAGTGGGTGAATTTTTGAGTTCTTAAGGCAGTACCATCCAATAATATTTAAGGGTTGTTTTGGTCTCTGGGCTCCGCCATTCAAAGGGAAATAATTGCTGGGCTGTCTCCTCAATCAGGATGCAGAAAAAGATGTCTTAGATATAACACTGAAAACTACCTGTAGTTTTTGGGTATAAAAGTTAATAAGATATATGGGTTAGGCACTGTTGTATTATTAATAGCCCTCAAGTTCTGGGCAAACTGATAATTCATCACAGTGCAGCTTTTTCACAAGCAGGATAGGAGGGCTATGCAGGGACCTACAAGAATGAATCAGTTTATTTTTCAAAAATTTTTGTAGAACAGGTTGTATTCCTTCTAAGTATTCTTCTTCTTCTTCTTTTTTTTTCAATAGATATTGCTTTCTCCGGGCACCCTATCCCCCTCTTTTATTTCTATATGCATTGGGTGTGTGTTTTTGGCTTTTCCCTGTATCCCATCTGCCCAAATGCAATTACTCAGTCTTTTATAGATTTCTGGGGGAAAGGCTTCTTCTTCCCCTTTCTCAGAGTAAGTGAGCAGCATTTGTAGTCACAGCACCTATTCCAGCAGGACCCGTAAGCACAATTGCTGCTTCTCTAGGGGAAGAATAACTTAAGCATTTAATTTACATAGCAGGTCCTATCCCAACAGGGGGATTAGGCAGTCTGGCATATAGAGAAAGCTGTGTCTTAGTTCCAGGCCTCCCAGTTTGTACTCTAGAGGTTGTAAGAAAGTTTTTTGTTGTATCCCTCCTGCAACTCCCATTATAGGTACTGTTATTTTGGTGCTTTTTGCTTCTGGGGTGTTAAGAACTGAATGAGTAACACCTGTGTCAACCAGGAAATGGATTAGCTTGTTCCCCATTGTCATTTATACCTGGAGCTCCTGTGGGGAAATTTTAATTGGTTCCAAGAGATTTAAGGGAGCCTCCAGGCATCCCTATTTGTTGTCAGGGCCACAGCTTTGTCCTGTCATGTATTTGCCTGCGACCCCTTGGGTGGATTCTGCTTTTCTTTGTCCGCCTGGCCCCTTTACTTCTGGGCAGCTATCTTTTCCAATGGCCTTCCTCTATGCAGTAGGCACATTGGTTGTGACCCAGAGGCTTGCCCTGGTTTCTCAGGTATGGAGGCTTTCCTGCCTATGCCACATGTGGTGTCAGGCTTTTGTTTATTTTTTTCCCTGCCACTGAATACTTTGAAAGTAACATCCACCAACTGGGGATGAGTCATTCCCAGCACAGCATCCCATTTTTCTAACTTTCTCTTTATATCTGGAATGTTCTGCTGAATGGAAGTCAAGTTCACTTGTCTTGAATTGTCAGAGTCTTCCAGGTTTATATCAATATATCTGTGGAAGGCTTGGTAAGTACATTCTGAGAATTCAGAGGGATCCTCATTTGTCTTTTGGATGACTGGATTTTGCTTAAACTCTTTTGTTTGAGCAATCCTCTCTTGAGTCCAACCAAGATGTATGCCTGGTAATGTGCCAGACAGGCCATATTCCCCATTCACTCGGGATCCCAGTCAGGGTTTGTGCCAGGAATAGCCCCTATGGGATTAGGGGTACTATTTGGATTAGCCTCATAGAGGCACCAAGCTTCCTCATTTGCCTTTTCCATTACTAGTCTCCTTTTATCTGTAGCTAGAACATGTTTAAAAGGACCCATACATCTGCTCAAATGGGCTGATGGGTGGCAAAAATAGATTCAAAGAGGTTCATCATTTTCAGAAGGTCCTCTCTATAAGGGAGGTTGAAACTCTTCCAATTCAATAAATCAGATGTTGAAAATGGTCTGTAAGTCCAATAGCATCCAGCAGGCTGCCTATATTCATCCAAACTACCCACAGGAATTAGCCAGAGTGGGAACTGCCCTGCTCCATCTGTGTCATTGCCCTGTCCAAATCAGGTGCCCTGTTGAGTCTTAGAGGAGGCGATCATTCCAATTCCCTCATCATACTGTGGAGGGACAGCGGCCCCTCCTTCTAGACATGGCTCCGTTGTGAGTACTTTGGTGTTTTAGAAAGGATTCAGGGGTATGGTAGAAACTGTTCCCCTTCAAGACTGGATCCCTGGATTGAGTAGGCAAGAAAAGTAAAGAAAGATAATTAAGGGTCCAAGCATAAATGTCACACACTCACACAGTCACAATCCCAAGTGGTGCACTCTCAAACATATGCCCACTTAAGGGGCTGGGTACAGAATCCACAGCTTCATCTCAATTTCAAATGGCTCCACAAGTAGACGAGTATAAACACAGCAAAGCTCAGGTAGCATCATAAATACAAACAGCATACAAATACAAATAAATACAAAGAGCCCAAATGATGCTACCAGCAGCTAAGTCTGACAAGAGCGACCCCAAGTAGCATTTAAAGAAATAGAAGAAAGCCAGGTGCACTCTGGCCAACTTACCCTATTCTGAAGTCTGTCAACTTCCTCAGATGCCACTTTCTTGGCACCAGTGAAGCATAAGGGGCAGCCAGCACCACAGCAGGAAGAGAAGGGAGGTTTCTCAAGACAAAAGCATCTCAGCAGCTTCAGGGAAACTCCCTAGAGTCTCAGCCACAGAGTCAGCTAGACACGAGCAGCTACTGCTCACAGATGGCAATTTGCCCCATCCAGTAGAAACCAGACCAGCAGGCTTAGACTGCTCAGAACACACAATACTTCCCATGTGGGCCAACAAAACTCATAACCAAATGCAGGTTCAGTTACTTGCTGTTTACAAATTCAAATACCAAGGATGAGGCGGGTGGAAGGAAAGTGACTTTATTTCAGGGCTAGCAGTGGGGAAATGGCCAAAGCTTTATGCCTTAAAGAAACCATTCCAAACTTTGGGCAGAATACAAGGACTTCAAAAAGGAAGCTTGGTATGAGGGGAATGAAGGAGGAATGAGGAGGTGCCAGTCTACGTGACTTGCTCCAATGACTTATCCTGATTTATTGCCCAATCTGCTGAATGGGTTGGTGCCATCCAAGGCACAGTTGGGTTGTAAATTAACTGCAGCCTGCAGGTAATCTCCTGGTCAGGAGAATTCTGTAGGTGCCTGGATTGTTTTAAGATTCAGTCCGTGAATTATAAAGCAAGCATATAATTCGATAAGGGGGACATTGTGTCTGGTGATAAGAAAGAGCAAAGATTATTGCTTCATTTTAAAGAAGTTAAACACAAAGTAAACAAGGAAGAAAAAGAAAGAAAGAAAAGAAAGAAAGAAGAAAGAAAGAAAGAGAAAGAAAGAAAGAAAGAAAGAGAAGAAAGAAAGAAAGAAAGAAGAAAGAAGAAAGAAGAAAGAGAAAGAAAGAGAAAGAAAGAAAGAAAGAAAGAAAGAAAGAAAGAAAGAAAGAAAGAAAGAAAGAAAGAAAGAAAGAAAGAAAGAAAGAAAGAAAGAAAGAAAGAAAGAAAGGAAGGAAGGAAGGAAGGAAGGAAGGAAGGAAGGAAGGAAGGAAGGAAGGAAGGAAGGAAGGAAGGAAGGAAGGAAGGCAAAGAAAGAAAGAAATGGTTAAAAATAGGGTACTTAATTACAATATTTCAAGCCTGGGAGAAACTGATGCAAGGGCAGAAATAGAGACACCAGGAGAAGACTTCACTTGTGGGAGAGTTGATGATATGAGGTGCTGCTTGCAGAGCGCTCATGACATGTTCAGCAAGTGCTTGGTAACACAGGCCCAAAGCCCTGAATTGTGGAATCAATAAATGAATGAATGAAGCACTCAGATCAAACAAACATTCATATTATAAACAAATCATGTTTACATTTACTGCCAATACCGGGATCACTTTGTATGTCACAAATATTTTATCTCACCTTGAAGATTAGCTAATACACTTGTACTATTTTTACTTTCCAGAGCTGAGCATGTAAAAATGTGAAATATTTCAGTACAAATTATGACGATAAATCCAATATATGATTAACCAATTGCTTTGGATTGATAGCCTGGCACCTCTCAAAATTTAAAGTATGGAAAGTGTTGGAGAAATAGATTTGAGGCTGTACTTTAATAAAAACAAACAAACAAACCTACCACTGTTGCTGTTGCCATGAGGCAGTAAAAGCCAGGGAGCCACCTTCACTTAAACCACTGCTGCTGCTACTTTGGTATCAAAATCTACCCTGCATCTGCTGCTGCCACCTCATCAGCAAAATGTAAATGTCACACAGAACTCATTCCCTATGATTGCTCACTTCCAAACTGAAGTGTCCCTTGGAGTCATCTAATTAGTGGTTAGTAGGGCATATGTCTGCATCTCAGCTACAGGGAAGCTGTAATTTATGTTCTGGCTTTTATGTTCCCTGGTTGCTGAGTCTCCTTTGTTGCCTATGAGACCCAGCATTCAAGCAAGGTCCTCCTGATGGCCTCTGAGCTTCCATGCTGATCCGTGAGTCACAACTTGTCCCAAGAGCCCAAGTTTCCAGGACCGAGATAGTAGTTTGAGCCAACTCTACTGTTCTGTTCTCGGTAATGGTAATTTATTGCCCTAGAAGTTGGAGTACTGGCTTTTAGATAAGCCTACTGCCTGGGGTTCTGCTAACGCACCTAGCTCTGGCCAGTTTCCTTCCTATTTGCCTGCGACGCCTCTGCACCCAAAGGCATAAAGTAAATGTGCAATAAATGTTGAATAAAAAATCAAAAACTTTTCCACCAATGGAAAAAACTTCATAGATAGCAACTACATATCTTCCCAATTCCTTTATATTGGACTTTGTTCTGCATTCAGAATCCTGATACCTCTCATACAGAACCGCAAGCCTGCAGTGCAACTTGAACAATGTATTTCTCCACCTGCTACCTCCATAGTTGCTCCAGCAGTCACTGTGGAGTTCTGATCAGTAAGCAACAACAAGGAAAGGGTCCCAGGTCAGGGAGAACACTGTTTCAAGAGACAGCTAATCATAAACAACCCACTGGCACAACTATCTCACTCTGCATGTAGTCCCAGCAGCACTATCTTATAAAACTTTCCTCCAGCCCATGCCTGTTTGCAGATAGCCCCTTCTCTGCTGTGCTGCCCATTGCTTCCTTGCAATGTACTTTCCCTCTAATAAATCTGCCTTTCTTTACCTACAACTGTCTTGGTAAATTATTTTACCATGACACCAGCCCCAGGCAGTCACACCCATAATATTTTGGTGGCCTGTATGGTGAGTGCTCTGGGACTGCTCCTCTACTCTCTCCCTTTCCTCTCCTCCAATTCCAACCTTTCAGTGGACAGTGTCCGAGCCCAAAGAAAACTGAAGATTCACGTGGTAAGACCTCTGACTGCTGAAGCCCAATTAGGTGAGTGTTCAGCATTAGCTTTCCTTTTCAGTCTTCCCATGAACAAACTCTAGTATCCCTCTGGCAATTGATGGCCACTGATCAGGGCACTTCCTGGGATAGGCTGAAGGTCAAGCAGTGAACAGGTTTGGCAGCCTTGCTCACAAGGAAAGAAGGCTCTTTCCTATCCTTTCTGGTCAAAAGTCCCCATTCCCTATGTGTAGCACAATAGGCAGCAGAAGCTTGACCAAGGCAAACCCACACATGTTTTGGGGGAACTAAGACCCCCTCTTTCTTACTCTAATTTCTCCCACAAAGACAGCGAGCCATCTGCTCCAAACATCTTAAGCCAGGTGATCCAAAACAGCACTGGGACAGTGAGTCTTCCCTCAGCCTCTTCCCCTCATACTTGGATTGAACACCCAGAGTAACTCGTACCTTGGCTGGCCACCCAGGATGATTTGTACCTGGACTGACCTTGGGTCACTCACCCAGTGTTCATCCACCATAAGGCCCTAGTGCCAGCAGATCCTTTCCAATCGGTGGGATGCCCCTTTGGAAAGTGCATCTCAGAGTCCCTCAGCAGACGTGAGTGGAACACTTTTCACTTGGCAGGATCCCCCAAGAGAAACTGTGGTTCATATCCCTAGTGGATGTTCTTTCCCATCAGTCCCATCATGGGACAAAGTCCTTCCATTCCTCAGAGTCACCCTTGGCTGCATTTTAAAGCATTGGGATAAATTTGACCCTCAAACTCTCAAAAAGAATTGTATAATTTTCTTGTGTAATATAGCATGGCCCCTATGCAAGAAATCCTGAAATAAGCCCCCTCAGTCTCTTATAACCAGAAGCAGAATAAGAAGGACAGGGCTAAGGAGAAAGAAAAACTCAGGGACAAGAGTCAGGCTCAATTCTTGGTTGCTTTACAAATCCCCAGCCCCCTCTAGGCTGCCTTAGGGACACTCCTCTAGGTAACTGCCATCAGTGAAGAAGATCAGGCCACTGGAAGGCAAACTGCTCCAATGGAATAAATGGGAAAAAGCCCCATGTGGCTTGCTCACTCTATCACAATCTTGGTCACTAGAAACAGGACTGTCAGAGAGCCCCTGGGACAGCCCCCAACCCCCAGTGGCCTTGAGCTGAAGGGGCTCTCTGCTCCAACTGGCTTCCAAACCGGACATGGTCATCAACAAGACAAATCAAAGGGCAACTCTGGAGGCAGCAAGTAAAATTTTAAATTTCCCTTTTAGGTTCAAGAGCTGCCTACACTGTACTAATCTTCTCTGAGCAACTGTTCTCCAAATCCTGTTGGGTAATGGGGGCAAATGGCACCTCCGCCCTCCAAAAGAAAAAAATTAATACCCCTTTATACTTAAGAAACCAATTACTATTCTTGCACCAGTCCCTGATATGTCTAAATAACCCACATCCCTTTGGGGCAAAAATATAATTTTCAAGATGGGTGCCTGCTTAAAAACTACCCAACCTCTGAATTCATCTTTCCCTCTACTAGCCCTGTTTCTCCTGGAAAAGCTACCTAAATTTTTAGCCAATATCTTCAACCTAGATAGTCCTACCTCAAAGATTTAAAAATAGCCCACACTTATTCAGATGAATCCTAGCAAGAAATCTAACCGAGCAATCTCTTGGGGGAGGGATAGCTTCTACAGTATGTAGATCACCTCCTCATCTGCTCCTCCTTCACAGGACTTGCACAGCAACATATGATATAAACCATAACTTCCTAACAGAAGAAAAATGACTTTTGTCTAATTCAAGGGTTATAAAGGTAAAGAGGTATTTTTTGAAAGAAGGGTTATATAAAAGAGATTTTCTATGAGAAAAGATATTGCATGGGAAATTCTTGTCCTAAAATAAAATAACTGGTTGTTTTAAAAGAGGTATGTTTAGGACAAGTCATAAAGTCCAAGCATTCATTGTTAGTCTGTGTAAGTTATGACAAAATTTGTGAAAGGAAATTTATAAAAGGAATATTGTATGTAATTACATACAACATTCTCTAAAATTGGTGCCTTATGCTGTGTCTAATTAAATTCAAACACTTTTTCACTGAGTTGAGCTTCCAGGTTATCTAAATTGGCTTCCAATAAGGAAAAACAGACAATTGCAAGAGGTTTTCCTTTGCCTTTTTGGTAACTGATTTAAGAAAGAAAATTTTATCTTCTAGAATTCAGCAGTTTCTTTCAAGTGATGCTGTGAATGAGACCAGTCTCTCCCCGATGATACCTGCTACCTTTACAAATCTCCCCTGGATTTAGCTGGACACCAGCTTTGCCTTGACATGCTTCCCCTCTTTGATGAGTCCCTTCCTCCAGCAAGATCTAATATCCTAAGTCCCACAATCCAGGACAATGACCCACAGGGTCTCTTTACAGACCAAAAACCGTAGGTTGAGTCAGCGCTACACCCACAGTCAGCAGAAAGTAGTTGGAAGATGAAACTTCCACCCCAATGCCAAAGATTTGTCATTGTTTTTCTATTGGGATTTGGGGGTGGGGGGATGTGGAGTCTTAATAAGTAATCAACAACAAGGAAGGGGTCCCAGGTGACGGAGAATAATTATACCAAAAGACAGTTAATCACAAACAAACCACTGGCACAATTACCTTACTCTCCACACAGCCCCAGCAGCATGTTCTTGTTCTGTGAATAGCCTATAAAACCCCTCCAGCCCCTGCCTCTTCGCAGAAAGCCCCTTCTCTGCTGTGCTGCCCATTGCTTGCTTGCAATGTACTTTCCCTCTAATAAATCTGCTTTTTTGTTTTACCTACAACTATCTTGGTAAATTATTTTACTGCCTGCACTGCTGACTCCAGCCAGTGATACCCATGACAGTCACCTTTTCTGTCTCCTCAATAAACAGAGATCTGGCTGCACCAACAACATGTGACATGACTTGAGACAAACCATTTAACCATCACAGGGTCAGATGTGGTGGCTCACACCTGTAATCTCAGCACTTTGAGAGGCCAAGGTGAGAGGATTGCTTGAGGCTAGGAGTTCAAGACCATTTAATCATCAGAGAACTTGTGTTTCCTCTCTGTAGGACAAGAGCTGACTAGACAATACCCATAGTTACTCTGTTTTACAATCATACAACTCTTTTACACTATATTGAGGCCCAAAAGCCAACATCCCAAAATACAGTGCTTTGACATGCTTAACTAAAGAAGAAGCCTCAAGGTCTCCCTGACTTCTCCTCCATTACACTACCAAAGCCAGGCTGAAATTCCTTTATCTGCCTCAAGTCCTGACCCAGCAAAAAGACAATCTTTCTTTTTCTTCCTCTCCATGTAAGACCAAGAAGGTAACCACACCTGAACAGACCCTTTCCCAAGATAATGTTTGCCTACCAGCCTCATTCCAATTCCAAAGAGAATTATTTACAAGTTAATTTTTGTTCCCAGATCCACTCATTCTCCTTAGTAATCCTTTATTGTCCCTCAACAGAATTCCTCTTCTCCCTCTCATAACCTGTTTGGCCAGGATTCCAGTTCCCTGTCTTTCTGTAACCTTAGGATGGTATTAATATATAAGATTCTGATCCCCATTGGGGGGGTGAGTAACCACTCTGTTCTCCCTGTATTTACATTTGTAAATTTGTTTGCCTTTTATCAATTAAGTTGCCTTTTTAAGTTTATTTTTCAGTGAAACTTCAGAGCATGAAGGGGAAAAGTTTTCCCATGGCCCCTACAACAACCTATATATTATCTTACTACAAAATAGAATATGCCTCTTTTTTCCTCTTTAATCTAGTGTGAGGAATCATAACATTCAAACAATATCTTTTTCTTTTAATAAAACTGCTCTACTGCACAGTGGCTCACACCTGTAATCTCAGAATTTGGGAGGCCAAGGAGTGAGGATTGCTTGAGGACAAGGAGTTCCAGACCAGCCTGGAAACATAGTGAGACCCCATCTCTACAAAAAAGTTAAAAATTAGCTGGGTGCGACGGCACACATCTGTAGTTCTAGCTACCAGGGAGGCTGTAGCAGGAGTTCTAGGCTGCAGTGAGCTATGATTGCGCCACTGCACTCCAACCCAGGAGACAGAGCAAGGCCCTGTTTCTTAAAATTTTTTAAAAACTGCTCTACTGCACTTCAACAAAAGGATGAGCCTAACTACCAAAAAACCCTGTAGCTGTAGTTAGACCTTAATACAAGCCCTTGCTTCTTTACTTTTAAGCTGTGAGTCATTGAGCAAGTAATTTAAAATTTCTGAATTCTCTCATGCATGATATATGGATATAAAGCCCCATCTACCTCATGCAGTTCTTGTAAGATTATTTATGTGAAAATACCCAACAAATATGAAAAAAACAAAAAAAGGTGATATTAATAGGGCTTGTAGTCATCTATATTTCTGAAACTGGCCCCCAAAATAAAAAAAAAAAAGATAGGAATTGACTTCCAGTATAAAGTCTCTACTCCTTCTGAGTTCATGCACATAATCTCCATAAGAGGAAATTACAACATCTAAATTGTAAACCACCTCATTGAAGCTGAGTTAAAGAACAAGTGGAGCTATATGAGTCACATGATGACTGCTATGCCCCTGTAGATACATATAAGGAGATGAAAGCAGAAAATCTAAATTGGTAACAGAATTTTCATTGAATTCTCTTAATTAGCTCACTCTAGGGGAGTGAATATAATCCACTCTCCCCATTTCCAGAGGCTTCCCATGTGTCAGGACTCATAATTTTTATTACATGAATTGCTTTACAAATAAGCACAGTGTGAAGCATCAATGCTTTATAAAAACTGCATTAATGCACCAACTTGTTCAGAAGCCAAGAAGAGAATAAGATCACACAGCCTAGAGAGAATTTAATGGGCCCAGCTTGAACATTTTTCCAGCCAACACCATTGAACACCTGTTAACAATCATGAAGAAGTCACAGGGACTATCCAGCATCTAAGTACATTGCACTAAATTCCATACTCCAGCAGTGTTGATTTATTTTCTCCTAAAGTTCCCATCATTAAACTTTCTCACCAATGAGTAATCCTGGAAAAAACATCTCTCTCCCTATAAGACTCCAAGATGGGCCCAAATGATTTAAGAAAAATTTTATTAAATAGAAATAAAAAGTATTTTGCTTGGAAAGAGACACCATAAGCAAAGTAAAAATAAAGTGATGAATTGGGAGTAAATGCAAATTTGCAACATATATCACACAAAAGTTTAATGTCCCTGATACATAAAGAGCTTCTAAAAATAGGGAACAAAATTTCCATTAGCCTTATAGAAAAATGGGCTACAGCCCAGAAAAAAATGCAAGTGGTTCTCAACTATAAGAAGCAAATGAAAACTTTACTGATATACCATTTCGCACCCTTGGATAGGCAAATCTGCAAAAATTTGACCAAGTAATCTTTTAGAAAGGCCTAGGGAAATAGAAACATCCTATTGATGAATAAATATTCACTGGGAGATAAGCAATGGAATAAACTATAGTCCAATGATTGTCAAACTTTTGGTGCTTATTTAAAAAAAAAAGATAAACCATAACAATTGTTGAAATGGCTATGTATTGGGGAGGGAGGAAATAAGGTAGACTTCTTGAGATATACCTTGTTTTATAGATTTGACTTCAGAAGAATGTACTTTACTTAACTATAAAACAAAATAAAATTTAAATAAAATCTCTTAAAATAATATAAAAGAAATATACCTAAGTGCGTGTCCAGTTGATGGCAAGATAATTCCAAATAATGTTAAAACACACTTGTCTCTATAGCCCCAGTGGAATATGTCTCATCAAAAAAATGTGCAAAAAGTAAAATAAAATAAAATGTCAAACTCTTTTTAGTTATCATATTGTTAACAGTAATGTAGGCATTGTTATTCAGAGACTATTATGTATAATAGAGCAAGTAAGTAATTATTAGATATCTTTAATGTTTTTAATTCTATCATTCTCACTGTAATTGATAAGATCCTTGGCACAAGCAAAAGGAAATATAGATAAAAGAAGAATTACATACAAACATTGTAATCTTGTATTTGAAGTATCAGTTTAAACTCATAATTTATTTTATCTTTTTTTAAAAAGCAGCATAAAAGAAACCATTTCTTAGCTCTATGCCCTTAAAAGGTCACTCGGATTGTGTTCTCTAAATACCATTCCCCACTGAAAGGAAACAAGGCTCTTTAAAAATGGCTGATCCCAGGTCTGAAGCAGGAAATGCACAAGATCATGAGGAAACTTCCAAAGACAACTGCAGTCATGTGAAAAGGACTCAGAAGCTAACTGAGAGAGACTCCCACTAGCCAAAGAAGAGATACTTTGAGGCTCAATGAGAATAACAACTGCAATGTATTGAAACACATCAAATATGTTTAAATTCATGAGTTCATAATAATATTCAAAAGAAAAAGAAGGAAAAAGTGCTGAATTGATTTAAGACATGCCAGTGAAACCAACTCATTTTTTAAAACTAGTAAATAAAGAATTCAACCACTTATCCTGCTTTACTTATATAAACTGTACTACTGGATTATAAAGTAGAAGATGAAGGAAGTTCTCTCTTTATATTAATATTCTATAATACATTTGAATTCAAACATCACCATTTTGCAATTCCTAATGAAGTAACAGACTGGGTAATGCTTATTGAAAGCTGACAATATCACAAAACAAGAGATAATCGAATATCACTTCCCTCTTAGCTAAAGGTCAGAGTAGTTTGGCAATAAATAAATAAACAAACAAATAAAATTTCTAAAAATTGAACTTGAGTCTGATTAAGACTCTGGATCCAACAATGAATTTATAGGAAAGACAAAGAACAGAATAACACATTTAACAACATGGTAACATTTGCTGATTATATTTCACAGGAATATAGTCAGCAAAATCAACACTAGGGAAAAACCACAAAACAAACTGATTTCATCAATAAATGGCAAGTGAAAAAATAAAGAAGAGATGAAATCTATAAGTTAAAAGAGAGTCAACAAACATACCAACCAATTACTGAAGAGGCCTTATATGTAGCCTAATTCAAACAGGGAAAGAAAGTTGGAAATTTGATTACTCATAAATAATTTGTTTCCTGGGTTTTTGATGGGGTTTGTCCGTTTATTGAGACAGGGCCTTGCTCTGTCACCCAGGCTGGAGTACAATGGCATGATCACTACTCACTGCTGCCTCAACCTCCCAGCTCAAGTGATCAATCCTTCCACTTTAGCCTCCCAAAATGCTGGGATTAGAGGTGTTAGCCACCACACCCAGCCATGATTGGTAATTGGATAGTAAATAATTATTGTTAATTTGGGGGGGTGGTTACATACTAAAATATTTATAAATAAAATAATATCATTTCTGGGATTTGCCTCAAAGTATTGTGAAAGGGAAAACTGAGAAACATAGTGGTGTACTGGTAAATGCTTAACCAGATTGAGTGGAATGAGGGCCTGACTGGTGTTATTTGTATCATCTGCTGATTGCCACAGTACAAATACACCCACCATGGCAAATTTCAAGCTATCGGTGTTGGGCAATGATGATTATAGACTACCCTCACAGGTGTTTTACTACAAATTACAAAGAAAATATACAAAGTTTTCCAGAAATAACTTTGGATCCTCTCCCAACTAAAATAATGCAGAAAAAGATTTCTAAGAGTAGATCTTCCTATTATATTTGAGATAAATTCTTCCTTGTTTCATAAATTCCATGAAAGCATTTCAAAAATCTCTATGGTGTTTTATATTAAATTTAGCAGCATGAAATCTAGAACTTAGAACTGGGAAGAGACACTCACAATCTATTCTTTCCAACTGGTGCAGGCCACCTCCAGCATACCACTGGAGAAGCTGTAGAGATTAAATAAGGTTGGCCATGAATTGACAAGCTTTTCACCTCAGGTGGTAATGTGGTTTGGATCTGCGTCCCCACCCAAATCTCATGTTGAATTGCAATCCACATTGAATTGCAATCTCATGTTGAATTGGATCATGGGGGTAGATTTACCCCCTTGGTGCTGTTCCCATGAAAATGTGTGAGTTATCATGAGATCTGGTCATTTAAAAGTGTGTACCACCTCCACCTTCTCTCTTGGCCCTACTCCTGCCATGTAAGAAGACTGCTCCTGCTTTGTCTTCCACCATGAGTAAAAGCTCCCTGAGGCCTCCTCAGAAGCAGATGCCGCTATGCTTCCCATACAGATTGACGAATTGGAAAGCCAATTTAACCTCTTTTTTGTATAAATTACCCAGTCTCAGGTATTTCTTTAGAGCAGTGCAACAACAGACTAATACAGAAAATTGATACTAAGGAGGGGGCGTTCCTATATAAAAATACCTAAATATGTGGAAGCAGCTTTGGAATTGGGTAACTGGCAGAAGTTGGAATAATGTGGAGGTCTCAAAAGAAGACAGGAAGATGACAGAAAATTTGGAACTTCCCAGAGACTTGTTAAATTGTTGTAACCAAAATGCTGATAGTGATATGGACAATAAAGTCTGGGCTGATGAGGTCTCCGAAGGAGATGAAGAACTTATGGAGAACTGCAGCAAAGGTCACTTTTGTTATGCATTAGCATAGAACCTGAGAGCATTGTGCCCCTACTGTAGGGTTCTGGGGAATTTTGAACTTGAAGGTGATGATTTAGTGTATCTGGTGAAAGAAATTTCTAAGCAGCAAAGTGTTCAAGATGTGGCCTGGTTGCTTTTAACAGTCTATGCTCATATGCATGAGGAAAGAAATGATATAACACTGAAACTTATATTTAAAGGAGAAGCAGAGCATAAAAGTTTAAAAAATTTGCAGCCTGGCCATGTAGTAGAAAAGAAAATCCATTTTCAGGGGAGGAATTCAAGCAGGCTACAGAAATTTGCATAAGTAAAAAGGAGCCAAATGCTAATAGCAAAGACAATGGAGAAAAGGCCTCAAAGGCATTTCAGAGACCTTCATAGCAGCCCCTTCCATTATAAGCCCAGAGCCCTAGGAGGGAAGAATGATTTTGTGGGCCACAACCAGGGCCCTGCTGCCCTGTGCAACCTTGGGACACTGCTCTCTGCATCCCAGCTGCTCCAGCTCCAGCTTTGGCTCCAAGGGGTGCAGGTACAGCTGGGGTCACTGCTTCAGAGGGTGCAAGTCATAAGCCTTGGCAGCTTCCATGCAGTGTTACACCTGTGGGTGTGCAGAGTGCAAGAGTTGAGGCTTGGGAACCTCTGCCTAGATTTCAGAGGATGTAGGGAAAAGCCCGGATGTCCAAGCAGAAGTCTGCTGCAGGGGCAGAGCCCTCATGGGTAATCTCTACTAGGGCATGCAGAGGGGAAATGGGGAATTGGGGCACATCTCCCCCTTGGTGCTATTCCCATGAAAGTG
Organism: Macaca nemestrina; assembly: GCF_043159975.1. NCBI lineage: Eukaryota > Metazoa > Chordata > Mammalia > Primates > Cercopithecidae > Macaca > Macaca nemestrina. The sequence goes on from NC_092134.1 coordinate 87,506,227, forward strand.
AGATCCCTCATGAGATCTAGTCATTTAAAAGTGTGTACACCTCCCTGCTCTCTCTCTTGGTCTTGCTCCTGCCATGTAAGAAGCCTGCTTCCACTTTGCCTTTGCCGTGAGTAAAAGGTCCTTGAGGTCTCCCCAGAAGCAGATGTCAGTATGCTTCTGGTACAGCCTGCAGAACTGTGAGCCAATTGAGCCTTTTTTCTTTATAAATTACCTAGTCTTAGGTATTTCTTTATAGCAGTGCAAGAACAGACTAATACAGTTGGGGTGGATACAATATCCATTATTCTATAACATCAAATCCTCCATAATAAAACATTTTTAATGCAATTATTAGCTTTTCTTTCCTAAGAAAACATGCAAAATGGTTGAAACATATTAGACACCTAAGGAAATAAGAAGTTAGAGTTTTCTCAGTTGAGTGCTGTTTTGTACTCAAGTATGTTCTCAATCATCACCTAAGTAAAGGATTCTTTCTTGCTCTTGCATTTTCCTAAGTCACAAGGAGGAATAACTGAAATAATATTTTAAAAGTTATTTGTATATGTATACATGTATATTCATATACATATATGCATGTATAAACATATACACATACACATATATGTATATGTATATATATCCAATCCTCCATGTGATGTGAAGTCTTGACTACAGAATGCACCTGACTTGGGCAATGATGACTATAGACTACCTTCACAGGTGTTTCACCCCAAACTATGAAGAAAATATACAGTTTTCCAGAAATAACTTTGGATCCTCTCTCAACCAAAATGTGAGGAAAACCTCTAAGAGTAGATCTTCCTATTATATTTGGGATGAATTCTTCCTTGTTTCATAAATTCCATGAAAGCATTTCAAAAATCTCTATGATTTTTTTTTTAATTATACTTTAAGTTCTAGGGTACATGTGGATAACTTGCAGGTTTGTTACATATGTATACTGTGTCATGTTGGCGTGCTGCACCCATCAACTCATCAGCTCCCATCAACTCGTCATTTACATCAGGTATAACTCCCAATGCAATCCCTCCCCACTCCCCTCTCCCCGTGATAGGCCCCGGTGTGTGATGTTCCCCTTCCCGAGTCTAAGTGATCTCATTGTTCAGTTCCCACCTATGAGTGAGAACATGCAGTGTTTGGTTTTCTGTCCTTGTGATAGTTTGCTGAGAATGATGGTTTCCAGCTGCATCCATGTCCCTACAAAGGACGCAAACTCATCCTTTTTGATGGCTGCATAGTATTCATGGTGTATATGTGCCACATTTTCTTAATCCAGTCTGTCACTGATGGACATTTGGGTTGATTCCAAGTCTTTGCTATTGTGAATAGTGCCACAATAAACATACGTGTGCATGTGTCTTTATAGCAGCATAATTTATAATCCTTTGGGTATATACCCAGTAATGGGATGGCTGGGTCATATGGTACTTCTAGTTCTAGATCCTTGAGGAATCGCCATAATGTTTTCCATAATGGTTGAACTAGTCTACAATCCCACCAACAGTGTAAAAGTGTTCCTATTTCTCCACATCCTCTCCAGCACCTGTTGTTTCCTGACTTTTTAATGATTGCCATTCTAACTGGTGTGAGATGGTATCTCATTGTGGTTTTGATTTGCATTTCTCTGATGGCCAGTGATGATGAGCATTTTTTCATGTGTCTGTTGGCTGTATGAATGTCTTCTTTTGAGAAGTGTCTGTTCATATCCTTTGCCCACTTTTTGATGGGGTTGTTTGTTTTTTTCTTGTAAATTTGTTTGAGTTCTTTGTAGGTTCTGGATATTAGCCCTTTGTCAGATGAGTAGATTGCAAAAATTTTCTCCCATTCTGTAGGTTGCCTGTTCACTCTGATGGTAGTTTCTTTTGCTGTGCAGAAGCTCTTTAATTTAATGAGATCCCATTTGTCAATTTTGGCTTTTGTTGCCATTGCTTTTGGTGTTTTAGACATGAATTCCTTGCCCATGCCTATGTCCTGAATGGTATTACCTAGGTTTTCTTCTAGGGTTTTTATGGTATTAGGTCTAACATTTAAGTCTCTAATCCATCTTGAATTAATTTTCGTATAAGGAGTAAGGAAAGGATCCAGTTTCAGCTTTCTACTTATGGCTAGCCAATTTTCCCAGCACTATTTATTAAATAGGGAATCCTTTCCCCATTTCTTGTTTCTCTCAGGTTTGTCAAAGATCAGATGGCTGTAGATGTGTGGTATTATTTCTGAGGACTCTGTTCTGTTCCATTGGTCTATATCTCTGTTTTGGTACCAGTACCATGCTGTTTTGGTTACTGTAGCCTTGTAGTATAGTTTGAAGTCAGGTAGCGTGATGCCTCCAGCTTTGTTCTTTTGACTTAGGATTGTCTTGGAGATGCGGGCTCTTTTTTGGTTCCATATGAACTTTAAAGCAGTTTTTTCCAATTCTGTGAAGAAACTCATTGGTAGCTTGATGGGGATGGCATTGAATCTATAAATTACCTTGGGCAGTATGGCCATTTTCACGATATTGATTCTTCCTATCCATGAGCATGGTATGTTCTTCCATTTGTTTGTGTCCTCTTTTATTTCACTGAGCAGTGGTTTGTAGTTCTCCTTGAAGAGGTCCTTTACATCCCTAGTAAGTTGGATTCCTAGGTATTTAATTTTCTTTGAAGCAATTGTGAATGGAAGTTCATTCATGATTTGGCCCTCTGTTTGTCTGTTACTGGTGTATAAGAATGCTTGTGATTTCAAAAATCTCTATGATTTTTTTTTTTTTTTTTTTTTTTTTTTTTTTTTTTTTGAGACGGAGTCTCTCTCTGTCACCCAGGCTGGAGTGCAGTGGCCAGATCTCAGCTCACTGCCAGCTCCGCCTTCCAGGTTTACGCCATTCTCCTGCCTCAGCCTCCCTAGTAGCTGGGACTACAGGCACCCACCACCTCGCCCGGCTAGTTTTTTTTTTGTATTTTTTAGTAGAGACGGGGTTTCACCGTGTTATCCAGGATGGTCTCGATCTCCTGACCTCGTGATCCACCCGTCTCGGCCTCCCAAAGTGCTGGGATTACAGGCTTGAGCCACCGCGTCCGGCCCTCTATGATGTTTTATATGAAATTTAGCAGCATAAAATCTAGACTTCAAACCCTTTACACACATTAACTAATTTAATCCTTTCATCAATACTATGAAACAAGTGTTATTGTTATCCCAATTATAGAGATTAGGAAAGAGAGAGAGGCTAAGGTTACCATACTAGAAAACAGTAGAGCCAGGAATTGAACCCAAATAGCTTGGCTGCAGAATCTAAGCTCTTATCCAGTTTTTCAACAAGGACAGAAATTAGCCATAGCAATTATATCCTCATTGACCCAGCGACCAGTCATGGCTGAGCAGGATGAGCACGGGAGCAGGAGATAATCTCTGCTTCAGAATGGCTATGTCATTCTAAGCAAGTTACTAAATCACTTTGAGTTTCAGTTTAAGCCTCTGTAAAATGCAGATTTCTAAGGTCTTTTCGAGTTCAAAAACTCTAATCTAATTGACGACAAGTTTGATAAATGATATTTCTCTGTTAGCACGTTTATTCCATTTCCAAGTTACATTATCTCAACTTTGTCAATAGTGAATTATGTCTAAAGTTTATAGAAACAGATACCTCAGCAGGCTTTTTAGCAATATAGATCTGGCATTTATTGTACTTTATTTTTCTATCTTTCCCCCAAAATGTTCCAGTATTCTATTTTAATTCAGTATCTCTCATATCTATTTTTTAAATTGCTATCAAAATAAATGTGAAGATAGCATAGCCTTTTGGAAAATTAAATCTACTTTTCCCAATTAACTTATACACAGCCATTGTAATCCTATTGTCCTTCAGTTAACATTTGAACTTCTAGTTCCAAGTTTTCACTATTTTACAAAGTATACAGAGATCAACTTGAACTCTTTTTGGTGAGAAGTCTCGAATGCAAAGAGACACTGTTACCATTAATTTATTTCAAATTTCCTTCCTGCTATTACCCAATTGTCTCTTAGCCATCACCAGATATTCTAAATAAACTCTATGAATTTATTCAGCAACTCGGGATACTTTGAATCACATAATTTAGATTGAATTTTACAATCTAAAAAGCAGCTTTTAATTTCCTGCTGTAATTATTTACTTCTCTGGGTTTTTATTCCCATTGTTCTTTTTTCTTATATTAAAAGACTTACCTGAAAAGACCTAATGCAACATTTCACACTGCTACTCCATCACCTGCTCTGTTAATAAAGATATTAAGCCTGGAAAGAGCAATTCCACTCAAGCCCCAATTCCAGCTTCATATATTGTTTTTACTATGACCTCTTTATCTATAGACCCTGAGCCAGTTTTCATTGAATTGTTTCATTTAGTGATTGCTCATGTTTAAGTCTCAGCTGAATTATTTAAAATTGCATGAAGAATTGGCAAAGGATTTGATAATGTTCATATATAACTGCCTTCCCACAAACGAGTGATTTTATAACTCTATCAAAACTGCAATTGGTTTTGTCAGAAGCAATTTTTTTTTCATAGGACCCATTGCTTACTCCAAATTACAATTCCTATTGCTTTAGACATTTGCATCTTCTTTGAATGTTTCTGACATTATGTGGTGGTGCTGAAGTTAAACAGTTTTATTGCTGTCCTTCATTTTAAATATGATGTTATACTACTCTATGTACAAGAACAACTGAAAAGACTGAAAGTGGTCTGCAGTGTCTATCTGAATGTTACACACCAAATATTTATCAAATATTCTCTAATGGGCTGGGCATGGTGGCTCACACCTGTAATCCCAGCACTTTGGGAGGCTGAGGCAGGCAGATCACTTGAGGTCAGGAGTTCAAGACCAGTCTTGCCAACATGGTGAAACCCCATCTCTACTAAAAATACAAAAATTAGCCAGGTGTGGTGGCACACGCCTGTAATCCCAGCTAATCAGGAGGCTGAGGCAGGAGAATGGCTTGAACCTAGAAGGCAGAGGTTGTAGTGAGCCAAAATTGCGCCATTACACTCCAGCCTGGTACCGAGCAGGACTCTGCCTCAGAAAATAAAAACAAAAATTATATATATTCTCTAATGGCTACCACTATTTATGTGTTTGGTTTTGCTCTGGAGACAGCACGGAATTTATGCTGAACTTGAGCCACTCACATCTCCAATTACAGTATCTCAGCATAATCTTCCTGTTACTGTCAATTCCTGGTAATAACCTACTAGGTCCCATAATCCACACTGGTATTTTTCCTGGGACATTTGCAGTTGGTTCTTACAATTGTGGGGTATCTTTTGGTTATAATAATTACTGCTGTTGTTACCATTTCCTTGTCATTATAATCATCATCATCAGGCAATGTATCCTAAACTTTTTTATATGCTAGATTTAAAGTGCACATATTACAGAGAAGGCTCATTTCCTGCTCTTGAAAGAAAATGAAATATTTTGGTAGATTTCTCTCGCCACTAATCTTGTTTCACTGATAACTATTAATACCATTTATTATTATGGGCCATATGCCATTTTACTCAGTTTACAAGCATTATTTTATTTAATCTTCAAAGCAGAAAATTTTCTCTGCACTTAACAGACGATCAGTTGAAATCCAGTGAGGGTAGGTAATTTCCTCAAGGCCACACAGCAGCGCATTGATGAAGCCACCCTTTAATTCTTACGGGTAAGGAACATGTAGGGAGAGAAGGACTTCTGACCACAAGAGAGACAAGGGGAGCTGGAGTTCATATCATGTTTATACAATGCGTAGAGTATGAGGCAAATTGGAAGCTCAAGGAGGCGAGAGAAAGGAAAATCTCCTTTGTGGACTGAAGGGGAGAGAGCAGGGAAGGACAAAGGAAGGAGTAACATTGTTATAAAGGTCATTAGTTCATTAATGTAAAAATCCCTCTTGGTGTTATTTAATACTTTCACCTTGATTCAAAATTCATCTGATTTTAATGCACCAATTATACTGAACAGGCTGAGCTTAATATAATACAATTATAAAACACATTTATTCTATGTCACCACTCCTCAGTGAACTTACTCCATCAAACAGACCATTCCTTGCCCTTAGGTGAAATCTTGGACAAGTCTCACCGTTCTTTAGATAACTTGTAGATAACATATAAATTGTATTTTTGTTTTGACATTTAGAGACCCAATCCAGAGTGATAATGAGAACTCCAAACTCCATCTTACTTAGTTTTTTCCTTCTGCAGGCTTGGGTCTGCTCTAGTCATGAAAGTCTGCAATAGGTCATAGAGACGTAGTCAACTTCTCTCTAGTTTGCTCACTTTCTTGCTTCAGGGCTAGGTCTGTAGAAAAGGAACTTGGTATTGTCTACTGGTAGTATCGCGATCTAGATGTTCCAAGCTGACTCTTCAATGTTGTGGGTTTCTCAGAGACACCCACAGTGGAAATGTCCCACTGTTGATCCCTTGATATCAGTTGGCTGCTTTCCACCCTTCCCTCAGTCCTGGGCTCCAATGGATTACCACTGGGATGGGGGCCATCATCCCTCCCACGCATCCTTTAGGACTAGTGTTTTTCTCAAACAGCTGAAAAATTATACAGTGTATTCCTGTTATTAGTGGTTTCCCTTATTATTTTAACATTCATATTTTTAAGATCAGCTCTAACAACGTCTAGCATGAGTCAGAATCTGTATCCACTAAACAATCTAAGAATCATAACAAAGTTTTACTGCCCTCTGCACTCAGCCAAGTCTCCCACTCATCACCCATGTTGACTTAAATTTTCTTGGATTTTCATTACTGATTGTAATTAACCTTTTACAATTTATGTAAGTTTCCAGGGTACAAGACCAATTTTTTTTTTTTTTTTTTTTGAGACAGAGTCTCTCTGTCACCAGGCTGGAGTGCAGTGGCATGATCTCCGCTCACTGCAACCTCTGCCTCCTGGGTTCAAGCGATTCTCCTGACTCAGCCTCCCGAGTAGCTGGGATTACAGATGCGTGCCACCATACCCAGCTAATTTTCGTATTTTTAGTAGAGATGGGGTTTCGCCATGTTGGCCGGGATGGTCTCGATCTTCTGACCTTGTGATCCGCCCATCTCAGCCTCCCAGAGTTCTGGGATTACAGGCATGAGCCACCGCACTCAGCCCAAGACTAATTTTATAATTTTGTTTTCCTAAACAAATGACCATCTACCTCTGGATTCCACATACTTTCTTTACTTTGAAGAATTCCTAAAAGCAGATCGGGGTGGTTATCACTGGGAGAAGCAGAGAGCACACTGGGCAAGACCTTTGTGGCTAAGCTCGCTGCTCTTCACTGCGGGCTGAGAAGGAGCATTTTTTTTTTTTTTTTAAACCTTCCTTTGTTTTCTGACCTGCTGTCATCTGAACATGGTCTTGGCTACTGTTCAAGCCCCTACACCTTACCCCGCTTCTTATTCTTTATTTTACTCTCCAGCACTTCCTGTTATTTATTTAATGATTTTAATGTAGGATTCATGAAGGTGGGGAGTTTATTTGCGTGTTTCACTGCAGCCATAAAGCAATTCTCACCCCTAGCCCGGATCCATGAGTTACCCGCCTCAGTCATTGCCCTTAGATAAAGTAAGAAATTACTTGGTCCATTGTGCCTTAAGGCTCTGGATACTTTGCGATTCTGCTTGTCCCCCTCCACATGGTCAGGCAGAGCAGTGTCCTTATGGTCTATTGCCACCCTGTCTACTGCTTTCACTTCTTGGCTGCTGGTAATTCTCCAGGCGGTTGGAGCAGACGGTGCCGTTTTGGGCTCCCCAATCTCGGGCTGTCGCACCCTCTAGTGGTCATTTATAGCCATGCAACTTCAGCACCGAGTTCCGGGCCTTTGCCTCCTGGCTTCCTTTCCTCCCTCAAAGGCCTCATTGGTAACAATTCAACTGCAGGAGAAAAGATAAAATTGAAAAGGCGAACTCAGCACACTCTCTTCCCATCACTTCCAACATTGTCCCTTCCCCTGCTAGCACTCCTGAAGAAATTCTCAGGCAACTTGGAGACGCGCCGATCTTCCTGATTTAGAAGTGCTTGTATCTGGTTTTCAGGCAAGGCACAGAGGGCTGTCTTCTAGGTCTGGAAATTAGGGAGGAAACTGAAGGTGAACAGTGCCTCCCTTTAGCAATGGACAAACAGAAAACCACTCTGGCTCCATAGAAGCATTAAGCTGCAGATTCAGAGTCCCTACCAAATGACACGACTACCAACACTATCTGAAGACTTGCCAGGTAATGTGTGTGTCAGTGACCTTTATCTACAGCTGAGGTGCCTCACCTAATACTAAAAGGAGACTATTTAGCTGTGAGGCTTTAGTTCCCAGAAGGACTCCAGTGGGACTGAGTGGGAGGAGGATGTCATGCACATTGTTAATAGCTTGGACTTGCCTTTTCTCCAAAGGGCCCTATCTGCTCCTTGCCCAGTGCTCCAGCCACAGGGAATGGTATTCCACTTTCTCCTGGCCATGTGGTTAGTTGGGGGACCTTCTTCTAAGTAGGTAATTAGAGACTCAGATGCTGGGCAGATCTTCACCTCACATGACAAAGGATGCCATCATGGGGAGAGGAGGGCCTGCTCTTGCCACCCTGTGGCAAGTCGGGGCAAGTCAAGAGCAAGTCAAGAGCAAGTCAAAAGCTCATGACCAGCAATCTCCTAGAACAGAGAATGGCAAAGTGTGGCCTGTGGGTCAAACCCAGCCTGCCTCCCGTTTTTGTATGGTCCATGAGCTAAGACTGCTATTTACAATTTTAAGTCATTGAAGAAAATCAAAAGAAGAATACAATTTCATGATGCACAAAAATTATACGAAATTTAAATGTCCAAGTCCATAAATAAGGTTTTACTGGGACACAGCCACACTCATTTGTTTATACACTGTCTACAGATGCTTCAGTATCACAGCAGCAGAACTGAATAGCTGCAGCGGAGACCATAGGACCTACAAAACCCAAAAGATTTTCTCTCTGGCCCTTGATAGAAAAAATTTGCTAACCTTTTCCCTATAAGATGTGATGTGTGCCCTTGAATTCATCACAGACCTCGAGGGGACCTGATTGGGTGAGGTAAAGTCTCATACAGAATGAGTTTATATTGTGAAGGCCCTGACTGAAGATTTTGGATTTAATCCATGAGTTCTTGAGGAGCCTTCAAAGTTGGTGCCAAGATAAAAGCAGCATATTCAAGAGACTACATGGCATCAATGGGTGGGAGGAACTGAATGCAAGGAGAATTCTGAGGTAGGAATACCAGTGGTGAGGCGTAAGCATTGAGAGCTTAAAGAGTGTCCGGGAAGAGGAAGAACTGGTTAGTGGTGGAATGCTGGGACAATGGCAGAGGGGAGCAGACAGGCTGTGATCAAAGAAGCATGCTGAAGCCATACACAGAATGTAGTCGTAAGACACAAAGAGCCTGTGTCTGTGAGACATTGGAACACTTCCAAGGGTAATGAGACTTTGCCAGCTGGCATCACTCATAACCCAGAGGATCCTGCAGGTAGATTTACTTTTGCTTTCCACCAGCATCTTTAAATATACAATTTAGCACCTGACAGATTATGGACAGGGAGCAAAGAGTAGTAGTTTGAGATTGATGGGCATCATTATGCAAAATCATAGATAGAAATGGCTGGGGAGCTCTCTAATTCAATAAGTCTCTTCCTAATCCCCCGGAAGTAATAATACTTCTGTCCAGACACCTCTGGGCTCCTTGCCATACTTTTCCATTGGATTAACATTTACTGGTATGATCAGAGTTATTAAAGGGAGAAAGTCATCATAATTTTCCAAAGACAATAAGGCTCCATAAGTGTTCCTATAAAATTATGTCAGAAGATAATTATATTATTTCAGCTTTGAGAAGTTCTATGAGCAAATATGTTCACTGCAGGAAAGGGGAAACCCTTGAAGCTTTTGTTTTTTAAGAAAGTACATTGCAAAATGAAAATAACTTCATGATACTACTTGAAGTTGATATGGGGTAGTATTTCCACTACTCAGAGCTCATTCTCAGTTTGTAAACGTCTTAGCAATTATGAGGTCCAAATTAAACTTTGAGTTTAAGACTTCAGCGAAGTGAACCTCAGTGGAAACTATAATTGATTTTTATCTTTCACATTTTTGTTTTAGCATAGAGAGATATTCCACAAGAGTGGTCTGGCCAAGAGTGGTGGCTCACACCTGTAATCCCAGCGTTTTGGGAGGCCAAGGTGGAAGGACCACTTGAGGCCAGGAGCTCAAGATCAAGGGTGGTTTAACAGCAGCTTAGATCTTTGTAACAGACATAGAAGGGATTTTTTAATGACAATTCATTGTTATAAAATAGTTGTATGGCATAAATTTGGGATAAGTTCCTAAGATTTTTGTATGTTTTTCTCTTAACACCCTCAAATTTCTCACACAACAATTAGCTCATTAACATCCTTCTATAGAACTTACTCTCCTAAAATTTTTTTTAATAATGTTATATTAGAGTATATAAAACACGACTTTCTGAGATTTTTAGCCATAAAAACACAACAACGCCCATAGCATATCCAATGCTATACTAAGAGCAATGACCAGGATGTGATTAAGACTTTCAGAACACCTAAACTCCATCAGATGTAAAAGGCTGCAAATGGCTTTTAAAATCATTATTTTCAGAGGAAATTCTTAACATGAAAACTTAAACAGTTTAACTGTATCAACAGAAATAACACACTGAAAAAAGTAAAGAGAGAGAAATTTAAAAATAGGAAAGATATATGAATACAAGTTTAAAATAGAGAAGACTGGGCCACTCTTCTTGTTCTTTCTGTCTTTGCCTCTCCCTGCATTAAATTATTCAAATAAATTCTCCTTCCCCACAAGAAGCTGTCAATGAAGTTCTTGGTTTCTGGCTCCAATTTCCAATTGCTTTTCTGGCTATTGCTTAAAACGCAATATTGTCTTTGGGAAAAAAAGCAGTCAGATAAAGTAAATAAATGATCATTGCCAAGATAATCTATGGGAATTTGGGAGTTCTTAGAAGAGCATTTTATCCAGGCTATTATTTCAAAACAATGTAACACACCTAAACAGAACAAATAAATAATAGCAGAAGTGTTAAGTGTTCAAACTTTGGGATCAGAGGGTTTTATTCTGAATTCTGCCACTTCCTAGTTCACTTGAACGAATGAGTTAACCTCTCCAAGCCACAGACTCATAATTTGTAACATAGGAATAATATTATAATGAATTAAATTGTATTCACATGTCACGTGTAAGTAAACAAATATATTAATATTAATGCTGCCTTACAGGATTGTTTAGAGGACTAACTGAAGTACAATAATGTTTAACATGGCATTTTGCACATAATAAGCAAACAGTCAATATAAATTATTATTAGATTTATGCTTCTAACAACATCATCTTCTGAAGTGTAACAATGGAGCAACTGGCTACTTTTGCATGATAACAAGGTTTTGTCTCCAATTTTAATAATAAACACTACAATTTTCAAGTATCAGTTCTGTACCTGGTGCCCTATATACTGCATCTCATTTAATTCTCAAAGGACTCCACTGTATTAGTCTGTTCTCACACTGCTATGAAGAAATACCTGAGACTGGGTAATTTATAAAGGAAACAAGTATAATTAACTCACAGTTCCACATTGCTGGGGAGGCCTCAGGAAACTTACAGTCACGATAGAAAGAAAAGGAGAAGCAAGGACCTTTTCCACAGGGTGGCAGGACAGAGTGAGAGGGGAAGCAAGGGAAATGCCAGATGCTTATAAATCCATCAGATCTCATGAGACTCATGCACTGTCACGAGAACAGCATGGGGGAAACCTCCCCCATGATCCAATTACCTCCACCTGGTCCCACCCTTGATACATGGGGATTATGGGGATTATGGGGATTACAATTCAAGGTTAGATTTTGGGTGGAGACACAGCCAAACAATCTCATCCACTGAATAAGTATTATCATTCTCACTGTATAAATTAGAACCCTGAACTCTAAGAAGTTAAATAACTTTCTCAGAGTTTCACAGGTTGATACTATAAAAACTGGAATTCAATTCAGATAGCTCTGATTTCATAGTCCATGTTATAGGACAAAGATAGCAAGTAGATTTTTATTCAAATTTCAAATTGGGAACACAAAAAAATCCATCAAAGGTCATGTCAAAAGGATTTAGGATAGCATTTGAGAGGGCTCATACTGGCCAGAAATGACAATCTCAGCATCAAAAACAATAATGGCTACCATAGTTTAAACACATAAAATGTATTTAAAATCCAGAGTTTATTTTAATTCTCTTATTTTTTAAAAATTCACTTGACATTTTTTGGAAGCTACTATGGCACCAGCTCATTATTCTGAAAACTTGTGAATAAAGGGGAAAAATAAGCATTTATTTTGCTTTTTCAGTCTGAGTGAATGCAATATCCATTTCCCATGCAAATGTCCAGGCAAAAGCATTCCAGGCAAGTGAATATGCCTGGCATAGTCAAGAAACAGCAGCGGGGCCACGTGTGGACCCTCAGAAGAAAAGGAGAGAGTATTGTGAGATAACATCAGAAGGCAAATCGGGGTGGGAGTTAGTGTAGATCCTTCTGGGCCATTATAAGAGTTTTTGGCTTTTACTTTGAGGGTAATAGGGAGCTATTGCAGGGTTTTGAATATAAAAATGACACAATTCAACTTTTGAGTTAATGGGGTCACTCTACTGTGCTGACTCTAGGCTGGGGGGGGGTGGGAAATGTGAAAGCAGAGAGCTCAGTTAGGAGGTTTAATATAGTTTGGATGTTGTCCCCACCCATATCTCATGTCGAAATGTCATCCACAATGTTAGAGGTAGGGCCTCTTGGGAGATGACTCAATTATAAGGGTGGATTTCCCCCTTGGTGCTGTCATTGTGATTGAGAACACTGTCAATGTTCTCTCTATTAAATTAATGGTGCTGGGATAGCTGGCTAGGTATACTTAGAAGAATGAAACTGGACCCCTACCTTTCACCATTCACCAATATTAACTCAAGATGGATTAAAGATTTAAATGTAGGACCGCAGCCTGTAAGAATCCTAGAAGAAAACCTAGGAAACACCATTCTGGACATAGAACTTGGCAAAGAATTTATGACTAAGTCCTCAAAAACAATTGCAAAAAAATCCCCAAAATTGACAAGTGGACCTAATTAAACTAAAGAGAGAGCTTCTTCACAGCAAAAGAAACTACCAAAAATTAAACAGACCACCTATAGAATGGGAGAAAATATTCACAAACTATGTATCTGACAAAGTTCTATATTCAGAATCTATAAGGACTTTATACAGTTGAACAAGCAAAAAACAAATAACCCCATTGAACAATGGGCAAAAGTCATGAACAGACATTTCTCAAAAGAAGACATACAACAAACACATGGAAAATGGGGCACATCACTAATCATCAGAGAAATGCAAATCAAAACCCAAACCACTCAGAATGGCTATTATTAAAAAAGTCAAAAACAACAGATGGTAGCAAGACTGTGGAGAAAAGGGAATGCTTATATACTGCTGGTGGGGATGTAAATTAATTCAGTCGGTGTTGAAAGTCGTTTGGAAATATCTCAATGAATTTAAAACAGAACTACCATTTGACCCAGTAATCCCATCACTGAATATATAACCAAAAGAAAATAAATCTTTTTACCAAAATGACACACACACTTATATGCTCATTGCAGCACTATTCACAAGAGCAAAGACATGAAATTGACCTAGGTGCCCATCAATGGTGGATTGGATAAAGAAAATGTGATAAATATACACTATGGAATACTATGCAGCCATAAAGAAGAATGAAATCTTATCCTTTGCAGCAACATGGATGCAGCTGGAGGCCATTATGCTACGCAAATTAATGGAAGAACAGAAAACCAAATACCACATGTTCTCACTTATGAGTGGAAGCTAAACATTAGGTACTCACAGACATGAAGATGGCAAAAATAGACACTGGGAACTACTAGAGGGTGGTGCTGTCATTGTGAGTGACCTCTCTTGAGATCTTGTCATTTAAAAGTGTGTAGCATCTTCCCCCCTCATTTGCTGCTCCTGCTTTTGCCATGTGAAGTGCCTGCTCCCATTTTGCCTTCCGCCCTGGGTAAAAGCTCCCTGAGGCCTCCCCAGAAGCAGATGCTTCCATGCTTCCTGTACAGCCTGCAGAACCGTGAGTCAATTAAACCTCCATAAGGCTTTTTATGACCCCGATAAGAGCAGCTTTAGTGGCATGGTGAAGGTGAAAGGCTGATGAGAGAGGGTTCAAGAGTGAAGGAGAGGAGAGAAACTTCTGTTTGATTTGGTTTGGTTGTTTGTTTTTATGATTGGAGAAATAATATCTTGCTTATATTAGAAACATGAGAAACATACAGAAGAGAGAGAAAGAAATTATCAGTGTGGGAGAGGGAGAGAGGAAAGTTGCCAGAGTGATGTCATTGGGTAGGCAATAGTGGTTGGGAAAGGTTGGCTCTTGGTTTTTGACATGCCTTCCTCACTAAGTTTCATCATTTCTGGTTTTTCATTTAAAGCTGGAGACATGTGAGTCTTCCTTTCACTTGAACACTTAGAGATGCCATCGTAGTGATATTAATTGGCCTAATTTCAATAGTGTGTCTCAGGTAATAGAGAGGTCTGAGAAGAAGGAGAGAGATGAGGGAACAGCGGGTCAGTGGAGCAGTCAGAACCCCCACAATATTCATCACTTAATTTCCTTTTTATATAGGCATGGTTTGCAACATGTCAAAACAATTACAATAGTGATATCAAAGATTACTAATCACAGATTACCGTAATATATATAATAATAATGAAAAAGTTGAAAATGTTGCAAGAATTACCACAATGTGACACAGAGACACAAAGTGAGCACATGCTATTGGTAAATGGCACCAATAGACTTGCTCAATGCAGGGTTACCACAAACTTTCACTGCGCAAAAAAAATATATATATATTTTTTAATATATATATGTATTTATATATATATATATATAAAATAACTACAAAGTGCAATAAGATGAAATGCAATAAAATGAGGTATCCCTGTATAATTTGCAATATTTGGGTTATACTTACACTAAGAAATGATTCATTGTTTTTCTGAAATGCAAATTTGGCTATGGGTTTTATATTTTTATTTGCTGCACACTGCAATCCTAAGTAAAAGAGGTAGCAGATCTGCTCCTACTCATCCCTTGCCTTCTTACCCTACTGAACTCCCATTACCTCACCTATATTATTCTGCAAATATAAGTAATTGTCAGAAAGGCAGGTAGGCCACAGGAGGAAGTGAAAGAGGGAGAGAGAGAGAGAAGGCAGAGAGAGAGAGAGAGAGAGGAGAGGGAGGAGAGTGGGAAAAGAAGAGAGGAAGGAAATCAGAGGGAAGGAAAAGAAAAAGACCCAAGGTGAGAAATGATACGACAACTATGAGGAACTGAAAGAAATCTAGTATGGCTAGACTGGAGTGATCAAGGAAAGAGTGGTAGGAGATATGGCCAGAGAGAAAGCAAAGGAGAACTGACCAGCTATACCCAGAAGTCACATAGATGCCATCGTGCACATGTCTGAGGTCACAGTTGCTTCCTGTTTGTGTCTTGTAAATTATTGCTAATAAAGTCTACCACAGCTGCTGAGAGCAGAGCTCCCAGAGCACTCACCACTATGGAGCCTCTTCTGGGCACTATCACAGGTGAGCTACTAATGCCTAGGTCCACAAAGAGACAGCTGGAAGATCTCATCTGCCCGCATCACCCATGAATGTATCCTTATGTGGTAAGTAAACTCAATAGCTTTCTTAAATAAAAACTGTTTTGTTTTAGAAGAGTTTCAGACTTACAGAACAGTTGCAAAAATAGCACAGAGTTTCCACATGCCCCCTACAGAGCTTCCCCTTTTGTTAACATCTTACATTTGTATGATACATTTGTCACAACTAATGAACCAATATTGATACATTATTATTAATGAAAGTCCATACTTCATCCTGATTCCCTTAGTTTTTACCTAATGTCCTTTTTAATTCCAGGATATAATATTTCATTCATTCATTTATTCATTCATCCATCCATCCATCCATCCATCCATTCATTCATTCATTCATTTATTTTAGAGACAGGGGCCTCACCATGTTGCCCAGGCTGGTCTCAAACTCCTGGCCTCAAGCCATCCTCCCAGCCTTCCTAGGCACTGGGATTATAGGAATGAGCCACTATGCCCAGCACCATCCCACATTTAGTCATCGTGTTTCCTTAGTTTCCTCTAAACAGTGACAGTTTCTCAAACTTTTGTTTCTTTTGAACAACCTTCACAGTTTGAGGAGGACCAATGAGGTATTTTGTAGAATGTCTCTTGGGGTTTTTCTCATGACTGGACAAGGATTCATGAGTTTGGGGGAGAAAGACCATGAAAGTAAAGTACCATTCTCATTACACCATATCAAGGGTATATACTTATGAACATGATTTGTATCACTGTTGGTGTTGACCTTAACTACCTCTCTGAGGTAATGTTTGTTAAGTTCCCCATTGTGAGGTTACTCGCTTTTCACATTTTTCATACTGTATTTCTGTAAAGGAAGTAACTACGCACAGGCCAGACATGGCCTGTAGTCCCAGCACTTTGGGAGGCCAAGGCGGGTGGATCACCTGAGGTCATGAGTTCGAGACCACCCTGGACAACATGGTGAAACCCTGTCTGTACGAAAAATACAAAATTTAGCTGGCATGGTTAATCCCAGCTACTCAGGAGACTGAAGCAGGATAATCGCTTGAATCCGGAAGGTGGAGGTTAAAATGAGCCAAGATCGCATCACTGCAGTCCAGCCTGGGTGACAGAGTGAGATTCCATCTCAAAAAAAAGAAAAAAACAAAGGAAGTAACTATGCACAGCCCACACTTCAGAGATGGGAAGTTATGCTTGCCTCCTTGATGGCAGAGTATTTACATAAATTATTTGCAACGAACCTGCACAAAAAAAATTTGTATATTCTCCCTCATTTTATTCAATCATTTCTTTATAATGATATGACCTCATAGATATCTATTTTATAGTTTGAGTTAGAATCCAATACTATGTTATTTCATTACACATATTGTTCCAGTTTGGTCATTGGGAGCTCTTTCAGTTGGCCCCAGTGTCCCTTTGATATCCCCCATTGTGTGGTTTTTATTTCAATAAGCACTTCCTTGCCTTCTGGCACTACGGGATGCTACAGGATCATCCTAAATATTCCCAGATCCAGCTCTAGAATAATCTATTTCACCAAGGAGCTGGTTCCTTCATAGGAGAACAGTATTAGAAGCCAAGATCTGGGTACTGGGGGTGTTAATTGCTACTGGGGTGTAATTGCTTCTGGGCCCTCTTAGCTGACAGAGCAAGGGAAAATATGTGTGTATACTAACCCGCTTAAGCACACATATTTATAAATAGTTCCTTATATATCAATCTGTATGGATGTTAAGCTAAATATGAGTTTATACAGATAATCCTTGACCACATGGATCATTTCAGCCTTTGTCTCCCTGCTGTCTGTAACCTTCCACTCCAACAATCAGAAATCTGGTTCCCATCCATCATTCATTTACATAATTCCAGTATACATTTGTAGTGACTTCAGAAATGTTAACTCAGACCGGCATGAGAAATTACTTTACCAACTAGAGTGTGATGCTCAGGTAACAGTTCCTTTGCTGTTAGTCTTAGTCTCCACTCATTCCAAAGCGAGGTTAGTATCTCCTCCCTCCCCAGTCCCTAAAATATAGTTTACTTTTTTCTCACAGCCTGCATTCTATTCTAAGATCCCAACCACACAAATTATTTTATTTGCTAAACTAAGGTTCACTGTTTATGCTGTAAAGTTCTATGAGTTGGTTTTAACCTATACATAATGTCATGTATTCACTATTATAATGCCATATACAATTATCACCACATTAAAAATTCCCCTGTCTGTCACCAATTCAGCCCTCCCCTCTCCAAAAACTTTTGGCAACCACTGATCTGTTAACCATCTCTATAAGTTTCCAAAATGTCATACAGATTGAATTATACGGTGTGTTGCCTCTTTCAGACTAACTTTTCTTTTTCTTAGCAACATGAATTTAAAATTTACCCATTTTGTGGGGGTTGATAGCTCATTCCTTTTTACAGCTGAAGAGTATTTCATTTTACGGATATACAGTTTGTCTATGCACTCCCCTATTCAATGACATATTAATTACTTCCAGTTTTTGACAATTATGGATAAACATGCTATAAACATTTGCAGGTTTTTGTGTGAACATAGTTTTCAGATCAGTTTGGTAAATACCTAGGAGCAAGATAGATGAATCACGAGGAAAGACTATGCTTAGCTTTGTAAGAAACTGCCCAATTTTCTTCCCAAGTGGCTGCATTATTTTGCATTCCTACCAGCAATGAATGAGAGTTCCTGTTGCTCTGCATCCTTGCCAGCAGTTAGTATTGTCATTTTTAAAAATTTAGCTATTCTAGTAAGTGCATACTGGTATCTCATTTCTTTTAATTTGCAATGATAAATGATGTTGAGCATCTTTCCATATACAGATGGTCCCCAACTTAGGATGGTTTACCTTATAATTTTCAATAGTGGGAAAAATGACACACATTCACTGAAAACTGTACTTGGAGTTCCCATACAGCCATTCTGTTTTTCACGTTCAGTACAGTATTAAACAAATTCCATGAGATATTCAACACTTCATTATAAAATAGATTTTGTGTTAGATAATTTTTCCCAATTGTAGGCTAATGTAGATGTTGTCAGCAGATTTAAGGTAGGCTGGGCTAAGCTATGATGTTCAATAGGTTAGGTATATTAAGTGCATTTTTTTTACCCACAGTATTTTCAACAACAGATTTATCAAGAGGTAACCCTATTGTAAGTTTAGGGCATATGTATTGATTTGTCATCTATATATCTCCTTTGGTGAGGTGTTTGTTCAGATATTTTGCTAATTTTTCTACTGAGGTAAAATTCACATAACATAAAATTAACTGTTTTAACCATTTAAAGTGTAGAATTTAGTGGTTTTAAGTGCATTTGTAATGTACAGTCATCACGAATGTCTAACTCCAGAACATTTTTATCACCCACAAAAGAGACAGCATACTCATTAATGAGTTACTCCCTAGTCTGTCTTCCCCCCAGCCCCTGGCAACCATTAATCTGTGCTCTGTCTCTATTTTGAATATTTACTATAAATGGAATCATACAATATGTGTCTTTCGCACCTGGCTTTTTTTTCACTTAGCACGTTTTCAAGGTTCAACCATGTCACAGCATGGATCAATAATTCATCAGCTGATGAATGGATAAAAATTATAGCATATTCATACAATGTGATACTTTTCAGCCACAAAAAGGCAATGAATTACTGGGTTGTTTCTACTTTTTTGGCTATTACAAATAATGCTGCTATGAATATTTGTGTATGTCTTTGTATGAATATATGTTTTCAATTTTTAGGATATATATCTAGGAGTGGAAATGCTGAGTAATATGGGAATTCTATGTTTAACTTTTTGAAGAACTGCTAAATTGTTTTCCTCACTAACTGTACCATTGTACACTCCCACCAGGAATGTATGAGGGTTTCAATTTCTCTAGACCTTTGCCCACACTTACTTTTTTCTGTTTTTGTTTTTATATAGCCATCCTAGAGTGTATGAATTGGTATATCATTATATTTTGATTTGCATTTTTCCAATAATCAATGCCATTAAGTATCTTTTCATGTGCATACTGGCGATTCATATATCTTTGGAGAAATGTCTCTTCAGATCCTTTGCCCATTTATTAATAAAGATGTCTTTTTGTTGAGTTCTAAGATTTATTTATATATTATATATACTAGACCCTTATCAGATATGATTTGCAAATATTTTCTTCCATTCTATGAGTTGTCTTTTTATTTTATTGATAATGCACAGAACTTTTTAATTTTGATAAAGTTCAATTTATCTATTTTTTTTGTTTTGTTGCTTGTGACTTGGTGTCATGTCTAAGAATTCATTGCCAAATCCAAGGTCATGAAGATTTACTCCTAGATTTTCTTCTGAAAGTCTTATAGCATTAACTTTTACACAGATCTTGGATCAATTTTGAGTTCATTTTTGTACAGGGTGTGAGGATCCACTTTTTTGCATATGGATATACAGTTGTCCAAGCATCATTTGTTGGAATGACTGTTCTTTCCCTCATTGAATGATCTTGGCACCCTTGTCAAAAATCGACTGACCATAGTTGTATAGGTTTATTTCTGGATTCATAATTCTAGTCCATTGGTCTCTGTTTATCCTTATGCCAGTACCTGTAGCTTTACGCTAAGTTTGAAATGCTTAGTCCTCTACTTGTTCTTTTTCAATATTGTTTCAGCTACTCAGGGTCCCTTGCAATTCCATATGAATTTCAGGATCAGCTTGCTTTCTTTTGCAATAAAAGGCAGATTCTAGAGGTATTGTATCCAATGTGCAGATTACTTTGGAAAGTGTGGTGATTTTAACAATATGAAGTTTTTTGATCCAACACATAGAAGGCATTTAATTTATTTAATGTCGTTCAGCAATACTTTATAGTTCTCAGTGTACAAGTTGCACCTCCTTGGCTAAATTTATTCCAACGTATTTTGTTCTTTTTGATGCTATTGTAAATGAACTGTTTTCTTAATTTCAATTCAGATTTGTCACTGCTAAGGTATAGAAATAAGATTGGTTTGGGTGTGTTGATTTTGTATCATACAATGTTTTTGTGTATTCTCTAGAAGATCCTGGATTTTCATGTGATCATGTTATCTGCAAATACAGATAGTTTACTACTCCCGTTCCAAGTGTGGATACCATTTATTTCTTTTTCTTGCCCAGTTGCTCCAGCTAGAATTTCAAGTACAATGTGGTGAAAGCAGGCATCCTTGTCATAATCCTGATCTTAGAAGAAAAGCTTTCAGTCATTCACCATTAAGTATGATGTTATCTTAGGGTTTTTTCATGGTCGTCCCATATAAGATTAAGGAAGTCTCCCCTTCTATTTCTAGTTTATTGAGTGTTTTTATTATGAAAGGATGCTGGATTTTGTCAAATACGTTTACTTCATCAACTGAAATAATCATGTGGGTTTTTTCCTTGATTATCTTAATGTTAGGTATTACCTCAATTGATTTTTGTATGTTGAGCCACCTCTGCATTCCAGGGCGGGGGCAGGAGGGGACGAATTTCACTTGGTCATGGTGTATAACTTTTGTAATATGTTACTGGAATTGGTATGCTAACATTTTGTTGAGGATTTTTGCATCTATATTCATAAGAGATATTGATCAATAGTTTTATTTTGTTGTGATGTCATTTATGGGCTTTCATAGCAGAGTAATATTGGCCTCATAAAATGAGTTAGAGAGTATTCTCTCTCCTCTTCTATTTTTTGGAAGAATTTGAGAAAACTGGTATTAATTATTCTGTAAACATTTGGTAGAATTCACCAACAAAGCCATCTGGACGTGGGCTTTTCTTTCCAGGAAATTTTTAGATTACTAATTCAAGATCTATACTTTTACAAGTCTATTTAGATATGCTACTTCTTTTCAATCAGTTTTGGTACTTTGGGCATTTCTAGGAATTTATCCATATCACCAAGGTTATCTAATTTGTTAACTAAAATTATTTCTAATATTCCCTTATAATGTCCCCACTTTTATTTCTAATTTTGATAATTTGAGTCCTCTCTTTTTCTTTGTAGTTAGTCCAGCTAGAGCTTTAACAAGTATGTTGATTTTTTTTGAGACAGAGTCTTGCTGTTGTCAGCCCGGGTTGGAGTGCAACGGCACAATCTCGGCTCACTGCAACCTCCGCCTCACGGGTTCCGGCAATTCTCCTGCCTCAGCCTCCTGAGTAGCTGAGATGATAGGCACCTGCCACCACGCCTGGCTAATTTTTGTATTTTTTAGTAGAGATGGGGTTTCACCATGTTGGCCAGGCTGGTCTCGAACTCCTGACCTCAAGTGATCCACCCACCTCAGCCTCTCAAAGTGCTGGGATTACAGGTGTGAGCCACCACGCCTGGCCAATTTGTTGACTTTTAAAGATTCAACTTTTGGTTTTGTTGATTCTATTGTTTTTCTATTCATTATTTTGTTTATCCCCACTCTAATCTCTGTAATTTCTTTCCTCTGCTTGCTTTGGGTTTAGCTTGCTCCTTTATTGTAGTTCCTTAAAATAGTATGTTAGGTTATTGATTTCTTTCCTACTTTTAAACTGTACATATTTATGCAACATTTTTCCTTCTTAGCACTGCTTGCACTGCATCCTATAAATGTAAGCATGTTGTATTTTCATTTTAATTTGTTTCACGATATTTTCTGATTTCCCTTGTGATTTCTTCTTTGACTATTGGTTAAGTGTGTTGTTTAATTTCCACAAATTTGTGAAATATCTAGGTTTCTAGCTTTATTTCATTCTGGTGAGAGAAGAAGCTCTGTATGCTTTTTCACACTTTTAATTTATTGAAAAAAAAAATTTTATATAACATGTGGCCAATCCTGTAGAATGTCTTATGTGCACTTGATAACAGTGTGCATGGTCTTGTTAGATGCAGTGGTCTGTATGTCTCTGAGGTCTAATTGTTTCACATTGTAGCTTAATTCTTTATTTCTTGATGTTCTGTCTATATGTTCTAAACATTATTGAAAGTGGGGTGGTAACATTTCCAAATATTATTATTGACTTATCTATTTCTCCCTTTGACTCTACCTTGTTTTGCTTCATATATTTTGGGGTTCTGTTGTTAGGTGTATATATGTTTTAAATTGTTACATCTTCTTGATGGGTTGACTCATTTATTAATATATAATGCCCTTGGTCTATTTGGTCTGATACTAGTATACCCACAACTGTTCTCTTTTGGTTATTATTTGCATAGTGTATTTTTTCTACTCTTTCACTTTCAACCTATTTGTGTTTTTACACCTAAAGAGTCACAGATAGCATGTAGTTGGATCATTTTTAAAATTCATCCTGCCAATCTCTAACTTTTAACTGGAGATTTCAATTCTTTAACATTTAACATAATTAATGATAAGTGAGGAGTTACTCTGCCATTTCATTTTGGTATTTATTTTCTATGTGTCTTACATCTTTTTATTCCTCAATTCCTCTGTTACTGCCACTTTTGTGTTTCTTATTTCTTTTTAAATTTTTATTTTTAACTGACAATAATTATATATATTTATAGAGTACAATGTGATGTTATGATACATGTATACATTGCGGAATGATTAAATCAGGCTAATTAACATATTCATCATGTCTCACACTTATTACTTTATAGTGTGGTGAGAACATTTAAAATCTACAATCTTAGCAATTTTGAAATATTCAATACATTATTATTTACTATAGTCACCATGATGTGCAACAGATCACTAGAAATTATTTCTTCTGTCTATTTGAACTTTATCCCCTTTAACTGACATCTCCTCGTTCCTTGGGAGTTTTTATTTTTTATTTTTAACTTCTATTTTAGATTCAGTGGGTACATGTGTAGGTTTGTTATCTAGGTATATTGTGTGATGCTGAAGTTTGGGGTACAATTGATCCCATCACCTGGGTACTGAGCAGAGTATCCAACAGTTGGTCTTTCAATGCTTGTTCCCTCCCTCACACCACCCTCTAGTAGTTCCCAGTGTCTATTTTTGCCATCTTCATGTCTGTGAGTACCTAATGTTTAGCTTCCACTCATAAGTGAGAACATGTGGTATTTGGTTTTCTGTTCTTCCATCAATTTGCGTAGCATAATGGCCTCCAGCTGCATCCATGTTGCTGCAAAGGATAAGATTTCATTCTTCTTTATGGCTGCATAGTATTCCATAGTGTATATTTATCACATTTTCTTTATCCAATCCACCATTGATGGGCACCTAGGTCAATTTCATGTCTTTGCTCTTGTGAATAGTGCTGCAATGAGCATATAAGTGTGTGTGTCATTTTGGTAAAAAGATTTATTTTCTTTTGGTTATATATTCAGTGATGGGATTACTGGGTCAAATGGTAGTTCTGTTTTAAATTCATTGAGATATTTCCAAACGACTTTCAACACCGACTGAATTAATTTACATCCCCACCAGCAGTATATAAGCATTCCCTTTTCTCCACAGTCTTGCTACCATCTGTTGTTTTTGACTTTTTTAATAATAGCCATTCTGAGTGGTTTGGGTTTTGATTTGCATTTCTCTGATGATTAGTGATGTGCCCCATTTTCCATGTGTTTGTTGTATGTCTTCTTTTGAGAAATGTCTGTTCATGACTTTTGCCCATTGTTCAATGGGGTTATTTGTTTTTTGCTTGTTCAACTGTATAAAGTCCTTATAGATTCTGAATATAGAACTTTGTCAGATACATAGTTTGTGAATATTTTCTCCCATTCTATAGGTGGTCTGTTTAATTTTTGGTAGTTTCTTTTGCTGTGAAGAAGCTCTCTCTTTAGTTTAATTAGGTCCACTTGTCAATTTTGGGGA
This sequence comes from Macaca nemestrina, assembly GCF_043159975.1. Taxonomy (NCBI): domain Eukaryota; kingdom Metazoa; phylum Chordata; class Mammalia; order Primates; family Cercopithecidae; genus Macaca; species Macaca nemestrina. The sequence continues at coordinate 87,530,746 of NC_092134.1, forward strand.
TTTTTTTGCAATTGTTTTTGAGGACTTAGTCATAAATTCTTTCCCAAGTTCTATGTCCAGAATGGTGTTTCCTAGGTTTTCTTCTAGGATTCTTACAGGCTGCGGTCCTACATTTAAATCTTTAATCCATCTTGAGTTAATATTGGTGAATGGTGAAAGGTAGGGGTCCAGTTTTCATTCTTCTAAGTATACCTAGCCAGCTATCCCAGCACCATTAATTTAATAGAGAGAACATTCCCGTTACTTTTTGTCAACTTTGTCAAGGATTAGATGGCTGTCAGTGTGTGGCTTTATTTCTGGGTCTACCATTCTGTTCCACTGGCCTATGTGTGTATTTTTGTACTAGTACTATACTGCTTTGATTACCATAATCTTATAGTATAAAGTAGAGTAATGTGATGCCTCTGACTTTGTTCTTTTTGCTTAGGATTGCTTTGGCTATTCAGGTCCTTTTTTGGTTCCATATAAAATTTCTGGTTCTGTGAAAAATGACATTGGTAGTTTGATAGGAATAGCATTGAGGCCTTGTGCGGGGACTCACACCTGTAATCCTAGCACTTTGGGAAGCTGAGATAGGCGGATCACCTGAGGTCAGGAGTTTGAGACCAGACTGGCCAACATGGTGAAACCCCATCTTTACTAAAAATACAGAAATTAGCCAGGTGTGGTGGCATGTACCTGTGATCCCAGCTACTTGGGAAGCTGAAGCAGGAGATTCATTTGAACTTAGGCGGGTGGAGGTTGCAGTGAGCCAAGATCACGCCACTGCACTCCAGTCTGGGTGACAGAGCAAGACTTCATCTCAAAAAAAAAAAAAAAAATTAAATTAAAAAATAAAAATAAAAGGAAAAGGAATAGCATTGACTCTGTAGATTGCTTTGGGTTTTATGGCCATTATAATGACATTAATTCTTTCAATCCATGAACATGGAAAGGTTTTTCCATTTGTTTGTGACTTCTATGATTTTCTTTTTCTTTTTTTTTTTTTTTGAGATGAGTCTCGCTCTGTCACCCAGGCTGGAGTGCAGTGGCGCGACCTCGGCTTACTGCAAGCTCTGCCTCCCAGGTTCGCGGCATTCTCCTGTCTCAGCCTCCCAAGTAGCTGGGACTACAGGCGCCTGCCACCACGCCTGGCTAATTTTTTTGTATTTTTTAGTAGAGACGGGGTTTCACCATGCTAGCCAGGATGGTCTCGATCTCTCCTGACCTCGTGATCCACCCACCTCAGCCTCCCAAAATGCTGGGATTACAGGCATGAGCCATCGCGCCCAGCCTGTGTCATCTATGATTTCTTTTACTGGTGTTTTGTAGTTCTTCTTGTAGAAATCTTTCACCTCCTTGGTTAAATGTGTTCTGAGGTATTTTATTTTTTGTGTGGCTACTGTAAATGGAATTGAATCATTGATTTGGTGCTCAGACTGAACATCATTGGTATATAGAAATGATACTGATTGTTGTACATTGATTTTTGTATCCTCAAATCTTGTTAAAATTGTTTATCAGTTATAGTAGCCTTTCGCAGAGTTTTCTAAACATACAATCATATCACCAATAAAGAGAGATAATTTGACTTCTTTTCCATTTGGATGCCTTTTATTTCCTTCTCTTGACTAATTGGTCTGACTAGCTCTTCCAGTATTATGGTGAGTAGGAGTGGTAACAGTGAGCATCTTTGTCTTATTCTAGTTCTCAAGGGGAGTGCTTCCAGTTTTTGACTGCTCAGTATGATGTTGGCTGTGGGTTTTTCATTAATAGCTCTTATTATTATGAGGAATTTTCCTTCACGCCTAGTGTCTTGAGGGTCATTCTCATGAAGGAATGTAGGATGTTACCAAAAGCTATTTCCATGTCTACTGTGATGATCATACGGTTTTTAATTTTATGTGGTGAATCACATTTATTGATTTGCATATGTTAGAACCAACCTTGAATCCTGGGAATGAAACCTACTTGATCATGGTAAATTAACTTTTTGTCATGTTGTTAAATTCAGTTTGCTAGTATTTTGTTGCAGATTTTTGCATCTGTGTTTATCAGGGATATTTGCCTGTAGTTTTCTTTTTTTGTTGTGTCTTTGCCAGGTTTTAGCATCAGGGTGATGCTGGATTCATAGAATAAGTTAGAGAGGAGTCTGTCCTCCCCCATTTTTTAGAATAGTTACAGTAGAATTGGTACCAGCTCTTCTTTGTACATTTGGTATAATTCTTTGGTACAATTTGACTGTGAATCCATCTGGTCTGGGGCTTATTTTGGTTGGTAGGTTTTTTATTACTGATTCAGTTTGGGAACTTGATATTGGTAGGTTCAGTGTTTCAATTTCTTCCTGATTCCATCTTGGGAGATTGTATCTTTCTAGAAATTTATACATTTCCTCTAGATTTTCCAGTTTGTGTGTGTAGAAGTGTTCTGAAGATCTTTTATATTCCTGTGGGATTCGTTGTAATGTCAGCTTTGTCATTTCTGGTTGTGCTTATTTGGATCACCTCTCTTTTTTCTTTGTTAATCTAACTAATGTTCTATTAATCTTGTTTATTCTTTAAAAAACAACTTTTTAAAAAAATTCTTTGTATGAATGTTTGTCTCTCAATTTCATTCAGTTTTGCTTGATTGTAGTTATTTATTTTCTTCTGCTAGCTTTGGGGTTAGTTTTTTCTTGCTTTTTTAGTTTCTCTAGCTATGATGTTGATCATTAATTTGAGATATTTCTAACATTTTGAGATAGGTATTTAATTCTATAAACTTTCCTCTTAACACTGCTTTTACTGCATCCCAGAGATTTTTGGTACGTTGTGTCTGTTTTTATTAATTTCAAAGAAATTTTAAATTTCTGCTTTGGTTTTGTTGTTTTATAAAAAGTCATTCAGGAGGAAGTTATTTAATTTCCATGTAATTGTGTGTGTGTTTTGTTTTTGTTTTTGTTTTTTGTTTGTTTGTTTTGAGATTGAAGTCTTGCTCTGTCACCAAGCCAGAGTGCCGTGGCGCAATCTCGGCTCACTGCAACCTCTGCCTTCTGGGTTCAAGTGATTCTCCTGCCTCAGCCTCCCAAGTAGCTGAGACTACAAGCACGTGCCACCATGCCCCGCTAATTTTTGTATTTTTAGTAGAGATCGGGTTTCACCATGTTGGCCAGGATGGTCTCGACCTCTTGACCTCATGATCCACCTGCCTTGGCCTCCCAAAGTGCTGGGATTATAGGCAAATTGTGTGGTTTTGAGAGATCTTCTTGGTATTGATTTCTATTTTTATTCCACTGTGATCCAAAAGTATGATTGTTATGATTTTGAGTCTTGTGAATTTATTGAAACTTGCTTTATGGCTGAACAAGTGGTCAATCTTGGAGTATGTTTCATGTGTATATGAGAAGAATATATATTCTGTGTTTGATGAGCAGAGTATTCTGTGAATGTCTATTAGGTCCAATTGGTCAAGTGTCGAGTTTACGTCCAGAATTTGCTACTTTTCTGTCTTGATGATCTGTCTAACACTGCCAGTGGTGTTTTGAAGTCCCCTGTTATTATTATGTGGCTCTTTTGGTCTTTCTGTAAGTCCAGAAGTACTTGTTTTATAAATATGGGTGCTCCAATGTTGGGTGCATAGATACTTAGAATAGGTAAATCTTCTTGTTGAATTGAACTCTTTATCATTATGTCATGCCCTTCTTTGCCCCTTTTTACTGTTGTTGGTTTAAAGTCTATTTTATCCAATGTAAGAATAACAACTCCTGCTCTTTTTTGTTTTCTGTTTGCATGGTATATCTTTCTCCAACCCTTTACTTTGAGCCTATGGGTGTTATTACATGTGAGATGAGTCTCTTGAAGACAGTAGACAGATGGGTCTTGGTTTTGTTTGACACAGAGTCCTGTTCTGTCACCCAATCTGGAGTGCAGTGATGCAATCTCAGCTCACTGCAACCTCAGCCCCCCAGACTTAGGTGATCCTCCCACCTCAGTCTCCCAAGTAGCTGGGAGTACAGGTGCATGCCACCATGTCTAGCTAATTTTTGTATTTTTCATAGGGACAGGGTTTTGCCATGTTGTTAAGGCTGATCTTAAACTCCTGGGCTCAAGCAATCCACCTGGGGTCTTGTTTGTTTTTTTAATTCAACTTGCCACCCTCTGCCTTTTAAGTGGGATGTACAGGCAATTTACATTCAAGGTTAGTATTGACATGTGAAGTTTTGATCCTATTATGAAGTTGTTAGCTTGTTGCTTTGTAGTTTTATTGTGTGGTTGTTTTGTATGATCTGTAGGCTATGTACTTTTATGTGCTTTTGTGGTAGTAGGTATCATTCTTTTGCTTCCATGTGTGGAACTCCCTTAAGGATCTCTTGTAAGCCTGGTCTAGTGGTAATGAATTCCCTTAGTGCTTGTTTATCTAGAAGAGATTTTATGTAGTTTTAACTTATGAAGCTTATTTTGGCAAGATATTAAATTATTGGTTGGAATTTCTTTTCTTTAAGAATACTGAATGTAGGCCTCCAATCTCTCCTGGCTCATAGGGTTTCTGCTGAGAAGTCTGCTGTCAGCCTGATAGGGTTCCATTTGTATGTGATCTGCCCTTTATCTCTAGCTGCCTTTAAGTTTTTTCTTTAGTGTTGACCTTGGACAATCTGGTGACTGTATGCCTTGGTGATGTTTATTTCGTATGGTATTTTCAGGTGTTCTCTGTGTTTCTTGTATCTGAATGTCTCCCTCTCTAGCAAGATTAGGGATGTTTTCTCAAATTATTCCCTCAAATATATTGTCCAGGTTGTTTACTTTTTCTCCTTCTTTCTCAAGAATGCCAATAATTTCATAGGTTTCATCACTTTACATAATCCCATATTTCTCAAAGACTTTGTTCATTTTTGGAGTCTTTTTTCTCTATTTTTGTCTGACTGGGTTAGTTCAAAACACCAATCTTCAAGCTCTGAAATTCTTTCTTCTGCTTGGTCCAATCTATCAATAAAGCTTTCTATTGTATTTTCAAATTCCTTAAGTGAGTTTTAAAATCCAAAAGCTCTTATTGATTTCTTTTTAAGACGCTTTTCTCTTCCTTCACTTCCTGGATTGCTTTATAAGTTTCTTTGCGTTGATTTTCAGTCTTGCCTTGGATCTCATTGAGCTTCCTTGCAATCCATGCTTTGAATTCATCTATCATTTCTGAGTTTCCATTTTTACTAGGGATTATTGCTGGAGAGCTAGTGGAATCCTTTGGTGCTGTCACTACATTCAGATTTTTCATGGTGCCAAAAGTCTTGCCCTGGTTCCTTGTCATCTGGAGACACTCGCACTTCTGATTTTTGTAATATATTTTCATGTGGGTAGGATTTTTCTTTTTTTTTTTTTCTTTCCCTATAATGTTATTTTTTTTTCTCTCCCTTTTCCTTTTCCCCCGCTCCCAGTGGGGAGGGGTAACTGTAGTGAATACCGGGTAGGGTATTTTGACTTTGTTCTATAGCCCTATGCACTTCTTTCAGAATGTTTTATATTGGGCTGTGCAGTTTAGCTTGAAAGCCCATAGATGGCGCTATAGGTAAGAGCTGGCTATAGCCAACATGGCTGGGTATATACTTGATCCTTGTTTCCTGGCAGCTCTCAGGAAAATGGTCTGACTCATGGAATGCACAGTGGTCTGAGCTCCCTGCTCAACCCTGGGGAGGTGTAGGGCTATGAAGGGTAGGGCCAGGCTTAGCAGGTACACCTTCTTTTCCCCCAATAGGAGGCACCGGCACCAGCACTGAGGGAGAATCCAGTGCGCAGTCCACTAAGTGCCCAGAGGTGTGCCTAGGCATGACGTTGGGAAACCTTGGCTCCAGGTTCACTGCAAGGGGTTTGGAGATGGCCTAAAGTTCTAATCCAAGAGAGTGGGTACTCCAGATGCCTAGAGATCTGCCTGGATGTGTAGCAGAGAGGGCCCCACATACAAGGATCTCTTCACAGGAAGGGTGGGATGACTCAGACTGCTGAACCAAGCAAGTAGGTGCTCTGAATGCTTTAAGGTCTGCCTAGGTGTGTAGCACAGAGGGCCACCCTGTACCAGGATCTCTGCATAGGAAGGGTAGGATGGCTCAGGCTACTGATCCATGTTAGACAATGCTGCAAATGCTTAGAGATCTTCCTGGGTGTGGCACGGAGAAAGTCCCATTGCACCATGATCTATGTCTGGGAAAGGTGGAGTGGCTCAGGCTGTTGAACCATTCCAAGTGGATACTCCTAAAGCCTGGAGATCTGCCTGGGCACAGGACAAAGAGGGCCCCCTATTCCAAGATCTCTGCAGAGGAGGGATGGGGTGGCTCAGGCTGTTGGACTAAGCAAGCAGGTGCTCCGCATGCCTGAAGATTTGCCTTGGTGTGGAGCACAGAGAGCCCCACTGCACCATGATCTCTTCATAGGAAGGGTGGAGTGGGTCAGGCTGGTAATACAGGCGAGTGAATGCTCTGAATGCCTGGAGATCTGCCTGGACATGGTGCAGAGAGAGCCCCACTGCACCATGACCTCTGCACAGAAAGGGTGGGTCAGTCTGGTGAATCAGGTGAATGGGTGCTCCAAATGCCTGCAGATCTACCTGGGTATGGAGCAGAAAGAGCCCACTGCAAAGTATCTATGTCCAGGAATGATGGGAAAATTCAGGCTGCTCATCCAGGCAAGCAGGTGCTCCAAATGCCTGGATTTCAGCCTAGGGGTAGAGCAGAGAGGGCCCCACTCCATTGCTATCTCAGGAGAGCAGGATGGAGGACCCAGCAATGGCACACACAGACCAGTTCCAGGTCACCAAGCTGGCCCTGGCTGCAAGTCTTGCCACCCAGGAGAAACTGCAGCTACAGCAGCTCTCCTCCCACCCTAGGCTTGCAATAGGGGAGAATATGATTCCGGAGCCTACTGGTGAGACACTTTCCTCATTTCTGGCTATGGAAGCTCCTACTCAGCTCCAAAGCAAGTGCAAAAATCTGTGGCCTGGGACTAAAATGCCTGCACAGCCGTGCGGCTGGCTCACCAAGGAATGGCTGATTTTTGTATGCGTCCAGATTAAAAATGGCATCCTGTTCTCAGCCCTAGGTCTAGGAAAATGTCTGCAGCTCTTCCTGGTGTTTTTCATTCAGTGTCTCCAAGCCTCCTCCCCAAGTTAGCTGCAGGGCTTGGGAGAAACAAAGTGCTCTCCTATGGTCTGGGATGCTGAGCTCCACAGTGGCAAGGTGAGTCACAGAATGAGGCCCTCTGCCTGTCTCACGTACTGGGGCTTCACTCACTTATATCAGCTGGACACCATTATGGAAGCTTTTGCTGGCATTCTCCTTTCCAGGACTCGGACTGTCCTTCATGATTCCGGTGGATTCCTATTTTCCTTCTTAAATTAAAGCTCACGGAGTTGATCTTCATGTACTATCTTGCTGTTTCTAAGTGGCTGAGGCATGCTGAAAGTCTCTAATCTGCCATCTTGGGGGAAAAAAGCTTTTTCTGCTTCATAGATATTTTCTTGTGTACCATTTTATTCCCTCCTGTTTTTTTAACTACAAATTTTTTAGTTATTTTCTAACTAGTCATCTAGCAATTACAATTAACATCTTAATTTATAACAACCTGGTTCAAATTCATACCAAGTTAGTTTCAGCAGTATGCAAAAAACTTAGCCTTTATGTTGCTATTGTCATAAGTTACATCTTTGTACATTGGGTTATAAATTATAAACATATATTTATAATTATTGTTTTATGCATTTGCCTTTTAAATCATATAGGAAAGAGAGTTACAAATCAAAAATACATTAAAACTGACTTTGTATTTACCTATTAGTTACCATTCTTTAAAATTTATATATATTTTTTGATACGGAGTCTCGCTGTGTTGCCACGCTGGAGTGCAGTAGTGTGATCTCAGCTCACTGCAACTTCCACCTCCCAGGTTCAAGCAATTCTTCTGCCTCAGCTTCCCAAGTAGCTGGGACTACAGGTGTGCATCACCATTCCTGACTAATTTTTGTATTTTTAGTAGAGACAGGGTTTCACCATGTTGGCCAAGATGGTCTTGATCTCCTGACCTTGTGATCTGCCCACACTGGCCTCCCAAAGTGCTAGGATTACAGGTGTGAGCCACCACACCCAGCCATTAGTTATCTTTACCAGTGTTTTTTATTTCTTCATGTGGATCTGAGCAGGTCTATAGCACTGTCAAAGTTTATCTGGGAATATCTTAATTTCTCCTTCATTTTTAAAGCATAGTCTTGCAAAATATAGAATTTTTGCTTGTCTTAGTCTGCTAGGACTGCAATAACCACAGACTGGGAGGCTTAAACAGCGGAAATTTGTTTTCTCACAGTTCTAGAGGCTGGAAGTATAAGATCAAGGTGCCAGCAGGGTTGGTTTCTGGTAAGGCCTATCACTTTGGCTTGCAGGTGGCCCCTTCTTACTATGCCCTCACATGGCCTTTTCTCTGTGTTTGTGCACTGAGAGAGGTCTCTGGTGTCTCTTCCTCTTTTTATAAGGACATCAGTCCTATTGGATTAGGACCTCCACCTTTATGACCTTATTTAACCTTAGTTACCTCCTTAGAATCCCTATATTTGAATACTGTCACATTAGGAGTTAGGACTTAATATATGAATTTTGTAAGGGACTACAACTCAGTCTGTAAGACTTGTCTTTTGACAATTTGATTATAATGTGTCTTGGTGTGTACCTCATTGAGTTTATCTTACACTCTTTTGAGCTTCTTAGATGTGTATATTCATGTCTTTCATCCCTTTGGGCCATTACTTCTTCAATTATTCTTTCTGCCTCTTTCTCTTCTCTCCTCTGGAACACATTTTTTATGTTATGTAAAGGGGTTGGAGATGGCCCTTCAATTCTGGCCTAAAATAATTCCCATGTTGTTTACCTCTTGACAGCAGCCCAGGACCATTAGCCCAAAGCCCACTGGTGCCAAACACAAATTCTCACACATCCAGTTCCTTTGGATATAGTCCAAACAATTTTTAGCCATTTACAACCTACTCACTTTACACATTCCCTGAAACTGCTCTCAATATTTTCTAACCATAGATAAGACAAACCCTATAACTATATTTAAAACCCAACAAACCCACTGCTACTTTTTGAAGCTCTCTGACTTCCCACATTGCTACTTAGCAACATCACCTAGACATCTAAGCCCCTTCTCCTATTTTCACTTCTTCCCTGGGAGTGCTCTTGTCCTATTTCCTTTCTAGTTGGTGGGTTCATGATGTTGTCTCAAAGATTTCTTCTTGGGAGGAACATCTTTCATGCAGCCCTATCTAAGCACTGCCTAACAAAGCTCATGTATTACTTCTTCTCATGGTCCTGTCTCTGCCTTAATTCTAGATGTTTGATGGTGACTCAGAAGTATCATTACCTCTGTTTACTTTTTCATCATTCATTTTCTTTTCTCCTACTCACACTGGATAATATCAATGGACCTGTCTTCAAGTTCAGGGATCCTTTCTTTTGCACGCTCAGATCTGCTGTTGAACGCCTCAGTGATCGCTTCATTTCAGTTATTGTACTTTTAAACTTCAGGATTTCTATTTGATACCTTTCTATGATTTCTTACTCTTTGGCTAGGTGCAGGACCTCACACTTGCAATCCCAACATGTTGGGAGGCCAAAGCAGGATAATTGCTTGAGTTCAGGAGTTCAAGACCAGACTTGGTAACATAGGGAGACCTCGTTTCTACAAAAAATGAAAAATTAGCTGGGTGCAGTTGCATGCACCTGTAGTCCCAGTTCCATAAGAGGCTAAGGCTGGAAGATTGCTTGAGCCCAGGAGTTTGATGCTGCAGTGAGCTGTGATAACACCACTTGCTCTTCAGCCTGGGCAACAGATCAAGACCCCAAGAAAGAAAAAAGAATACATTTCTTACTCTTTGATGTTCTTTGATGAGGCATTTTTCTTGTGGTTTCTTTTCATTCTGTATATATTTTTCCTTAAGCACTTTGAGCACACTTAAAATTACTTGAATTAAAGTCTAGTAAGTCCAATAACTGAGCTTCCTCAGAGACAATTTCTATTTTTTTTTCTTCTTATATATGGGCCATACCATATTGTTTATTTGCATGCTTTGTAATGTTGTGTTGAAACTGGACATTTCAAAATCTAAAATGTAGCAATATTATAACATTCTCCTCCCTCAACAGGTTTCTTATTGCTGCTTGTTGTAGCTGTGAACTCAAAAGTATCTGAGACAGGTCCAAATCAATTTAGAAAGTTTGTTTTGCCAAAGTTAAGGATGTGCCCATGACACAGCCTTGGAAGGTCCTGATGACATGTGCTTGAGGTGGTTGTGACACAGCTTGCTTTTATATATTTTTGGGAGACATAATACATCAGTCAATACCTATAAGATGCATACTGGTTCAATCTGGAAAGGCAGGACAACTTGAAGCACAGGCTTTCAAGTTATACATAGATTTAAATTTTTTCTGATTGGTAATTGGTTGAAAGAGTTAAGTTACTATCTGAAGACCTGAAATCAACAGAAAAGAATGGTGTGATGATAAGGAGTTGTGAGGACCAAAGTTTTATAATACAGATGAAGCCTCCAGGTAGTAGGCTTCTGAAAGAATAGATTGCAAATGTTTCTTGTCAGACTTAAGGTCTAGGTTGATGTTAATGCTGTTTGGTTTTTCCCGAATTCCAAAAGGGAAGAGGGTTTAATGAGGCACATCCTGCCTCCCTTCCCATAATGGCCTGAACTAGTTTTTTAGGTTAACTTTGGAATGCCCTTGGCTGAAAGAAGGGGTCTGTTCAGATGGTTGGAGGGCCTTAAAATTTTATTTTTGGTTTACATAGTCATTGCTTGTTTATTCAATTAATAGCTGTCCAAATTAATTTTCTGAAGTCTGTATCCTTTATCACATGTAGCCACTGAAGTCTCTGTTTCATTAACTTAGTGGTCAGCTAGTGATTTGATAGAGATTTCTTTAAACAACTGGAACAGCAACAACAAAACTCTCTTTGACTTTGCCAACACTCCCTGTGTTGGTTAGGGCACTGAGCCAAGCAGTTTACAACTCTACCTTGGCCTTCCCTTTCTGTTTGTGTGGACTCTGAGGGTCAGATAGAGATGAAGACATAAGGCCTCCTGAGGTATTTTCTAAAATGCACCCATCACTGGGCATCATATGACCTTCTAGATTGCCAACAATATGCAGGAATTTATCAAAGTCCTTATTCCCCAAAGCATCTCTTCTCTACCCTTGCCTTCCAGGCTTTTTAGCTTCTCTGTTGTTCATGCCAACTATTATTCCTTGCTCCAAGTGGCAGCAGCAAATACCTTTGCATTGTAAGTTAGGCAAAATAAAGGCAAAATTCTAAACTGGTATTTGGGAAGACCACCACAGGTCAAAACTAACAGCCACAATTCTTTGAGAATAATGCCTATATTGCTCTTTCAGGTACCAGCAATATGTACTAGGAATGAGGGCTGTGCTTCTTAAAGGTCACTGCCATGCTGGGGAGTGAGAAATGATATCAATGGTTCCAAGGAAAATTGTACCAAGTTGTGTATAATTTATTAAGGGTTTCCTTTCTTGTAATCTTTAGTTAGATTCCATAATCTCCACCCCCACCCTTGCAACACACACACACACACACACACACACACACACACACACACAGTTAATTCTGAGTTTTTGCCAGCTTATTCATTGCTTTTGTGGAATGATGGACTTTCGGAGTTCCCTTTTCTGCCATTTTCACTAATATCTCTCCAATCATCAAATTGGTTTGTTTGTTTTCCTATTGTTGAGTTTTAAGAGTTCTTTGTGCATTTTGGATACAAATTCTTAATTTTTTTTTTTTTTTTTTTTTGAGATGGAGTCTGGCTCTGTCGCCCAGGCTGGAGTGCAGTGGCGGGATCTCAGCTCACTGCAAGCTCCGCCTCCCGGGTTTACGCCATTCTCCTGCCTCAGCCTCCCGAGTAGCTGGGACTACAGGCGCCCGCCACCTCGCCAGGCTAGTTTTTTGTATTTTTTAGTAGAGACGGGGTTTCACCGTGTTCGCCAGGATGGTCTCGATCTCCTGACCTCGTGATCCGCCCGTCTCGGCCTCCCAAAGTGCTGGGATTACAGGCTTGAGCCACCGCGCCCGGCCACAAATTCTTTATATTATACGTAATCTGTAAATATTATTTCCTAGTTGATGACTCATTTTTCATTTTCTTAACAGTGCTTTTTTGCAAAGCAAAGGTCTGTAATTGTATTAAACTAATGTATCAAAGTTTTTCTTTTACAAATCATGCTTTTGGTATTGTATCTAAAACCTCATCACCAAACTCAAAATTATGTAGATTTTCTCATATGTTTTCTTCTTCAAGCTTCATAAATTTTCGCTTTGTAGGTCTATAATCTATTTTAAGTTAACTTAAAATAATGAGTGTAATGAGTAAGGCCTGTGCCTAGGTTTACTTTTTTTTTTTGCACATGGTTGCCTGATCATTCCAGCACTATTTGTGAAAAGACTATTCTTTCTCCATTGAATTGACTTTGTGTTTTTATCAAAAATCATTTTACTATATTTGTGCCAATATATTTCTTTATTCTATTAATATATGCTATTTCATCTATCTATGTGTGTATTCTTTCACTAATACATGCTGCTTGATTATTGCAGCGTTGGAGTAGGTATTAAAATAGGGCAGTGTCAGCTGGGTACAGTGGCTCACACCTGTAATCCCAATGCTTTGGGAGCCTGAGGCAGGTGGATCAGCTGAGTCAGGAGCTCAAGACCAGTCTGACCAATGTGGTAAAACCCTGTCTTTACGTAAAATACAAAAATTAGACAGGTGTGGTGACACACACCTGTGGTCCCAGCTATTCAGGAGGCTAAGGCAGGAGAATCACTGGAACCCAGGAGGCAGAGGTTGCAGTGAGCCAAGATAGTGCCACTGCACTCCAGCCTGGCAACAGAGCAAGACTCAGTCTCAAAAAATTAAAATAAAATAAATAAAATAAAATAAAATAAAATAAAATAGGTCAGTGTGAGTCCTCCCATTTCTTTTTCTTTTTTTCTGGGAGGGGTCTTGTGTTGGCTATTCTGGGATCAGATCTATATCTTTGGCATTGTCTTTTTTAAACACCTCATAAAAGAACCACCACCAAGCATGGTGACCTTTAAACTATGCATTAGGTAAATGTGTTTGAGAAAGAGGAATAAAGGTGTACCAATTGTCCTCTGTTAGTCAAACATGAAAAACAATAAAAGGATTTGTTGAAAAGACATTTAAAAATGTATGAAACATTAGAAAATGTGTGAAGCTTGCTACCCTAAAAAACTGTGGAGAATGTGGAGTTATTAACACCACCATTTTGGATCCCTAGACTCCATATATGATTATCACACAAAAGATTTAGTTAGATCAATGTTTGAATTTGTGAATCTACTATTAAAAAAAACTATTACTATTACCAGAACTACTATGACACCTTGATCACGATAGAGATCTAACTTTACTAGATTTAACACACAAAGGCTTTGACCCAAGCCTATGCTTTAAAATTAGGATAACTAAGAGTATTGGGATTTTTATCTAAAAGTAACGTCTGTGACAAAATGCACCCAAGAGATAGTCTGTCACATTCCATGCTAGTTTTGCCAATGAATTTTTTTTAACTTTTTAAATTTACTTTAATTTCTGGGATACATGTGCAGAATGTGCAGGTTTGTTACATAGGTATACACGTGCTATGATGGTTTGCTGCACCCATCAATCCATTATCTACATTGGGTATTTCTCCTAATGCTATCCCTCCCCTAGCCCTCCACCCCCTTACAGGCAATGGTGTGTGATGTTCCCCTCCCTATGTCCATGTGTTTTCACTGTTCAACTCCCACTTATGAGTGAGAACATGCAGTGTTTGGTTTTCTGTTCTTGTGTTAGTTTTCTGAGAATGATGGTTTCCAGCTGCATCCATGTCTCTGCAAAGGACAGGAACTCATCCTTTTTATGGCTGCATAATATTCCATGGTGTACATGTGCCGCATTTTCTTAATCCAGTCTATCATTGACGGGCATTTGGGTTGGTTCCAAGTCTTTGCTATTGTTAAGAGTGCTGCAATAAACATACATGTGCATGTGTCTTCATAGTACAATGATTTATAATCCTTTGGGTATATACCCAGTAATGGGATTGCTGGGTCAAATGGTATTTCTGGTTCTAGATCCTTGAGGGAATGCCACACTGTCTTCCACAATGGTTGAACAAATTTATATTCCCACCAACAGTGTAAAAGCATTCCTGTTTCTCCACATCCTCTCCAGCACCTGTTGTTTCCTGAGTTTTTAATGATCACCATTCTTAGTGGTGCGAGATGGTATCTCATTGTGGTTTTTATTTGCATTTCTCTAATGACCAGTGATGATGAGCTTTTTTTTCATATTCGTTGGCCACATAAATGTCTTCTTTTGAGAAGTGTCTGTTCATATCCTTTGCCCACTTTTTGATGGGGTTGATTTTTCTTTTAAATTTGTTTAAGTTCTTTGTAGAGTCTGGATATTAACCCTTTTTCAGAAAGATAGATTGCAAAAATTTTCTCCCATTCTGTAGGTTGCCTGTTCACTCTAATGATAGTTTCTTTTGCTGTGCAGAAGCTCTTTAGTTTAATTAGATCCCATTTGTCTATTTTGGTTTGTTGCCATTGCTTTTTGTGTGTTAGTCCTGAAGTCTTTGCCCATGCCTATGTCCTGAGTGGTATTGCCTAGGTTTTCTTCTAGGGTTTCTATGGTTATAGGTCTTACATTTAAGTGTTAATCCATCTTGAATTAATTTTTGTATATGGTGTAAAAAAACGGTCCAGTTTCAGTTTTTTTGCATATGGCTAGCCAGTTTTCCCAACAAGATTTATTAAATAGGGAATCCTTTCCCCATTGATTGTTTTTGTCAGGTTTGTCAAAGATCAGATGGTTGTAGATGTGTGGCATTATTTCTGAGGCCTGTGTTCTGTTCCATTGGTTTATATCTCTGTTTTGGTACCAGTCCCATGCTGTTTTGGTTACTGTAGCCTTGTAGTATGGTTTGAAGTCAGGTAGCATGATGCCTCCAGCTTTGATCTTTTTGCTTAGAATAGTCTTGGCTATACAGGCTCTTTTTTGGTTCCATATGAAATTTAAAGTAGTTTTTTCTAATTCTATGAAGAAAGTCAATGCTAGCTTGATGGGGATAGCATTGAATTTATAAATTACTTTGGTCAGTATGGCCATTTTCATGATATTGATTCTTCCTATCCATTAAAATGGAATGTTTTTCCATTTGTTTGTGTCCTCTCTTATTTTCTTGTGTAGTGGTTTGTAGTTCTCCTTGAAGAGGTCCTTCATGTCCTTTGTAAGTTGCATTCCTAGGCATTTTATTCTCTTTGTAGCAATTGTGAATGGGACTTCACTCATGATTTGGCTCTCTGTTTGTCTATTATTGGTGTATAGGAATGTTTGTGATTTTTGCACATTGATTTTGTATCCTGAGACTTTGCTGAAGTTGCTTATCAGCCTAAGGAGATTTTGGGCTGAGATGATGGGGTTTTCTAAATATACAATCATGTCATCTGCAAACAAGGACAATTTAACTTCCTCTCTTCCTATTTGAACATGCTTTATTTCTTTCTCTTGCCTGATTGCCCTGGTCAGAACTTCCAATACTATGTTGAATAGGAGTGGTGAGAGAGGGCATCCTTGTCTTGTGCCAGTTTTCAAAGGGAATGCTTCCAGCTTTTGCTCATTGAGTATGATATTGGCTGTGGGTTTGTCATAAATATCTCTTATTATTTTGAGATACATTCCATCAATACCTAGTTTATTGAGAGTTTTTAGCATGAAAGGGAGTTGAATTTTATCGAAGGCCTTTTCCGCATCTATTGAGACAATCATGTGGTTTTTGTCATTGGTTCTCTTTATGTGATGGATTACACTTATTGATTTTCATATGTTGAACCAGCTTTGCATCCCAGGGATGAAGCTGACTTGATCGTGCTGCTGGTTTGCCAGTATTTTATTCAGGATTTTCACATCAATATTCATCAGGGATATTGGCCTGAAATTGTTGTTGTTGTTGTGTCTCTGCCAGGTTTTTGTATCAGAATGATGCTGGCCTCATAAAATGAGTTACGGAGGAGTCCCTCTTTTTCTATTGCTTGGAATAGTTTCAGAAGAAATGGTAGCAGCTCCCCTTTGTACCTCTGGTGGAGTTTGGCTGTGAATCCATCTGGTCGTGGGCTTTTTTTGGTTGGTAGGCTATTAATTACTGCCTAAATTTTAGAATTTGTTATTTGTCTATTCAGAGACTCAATTTCTTCCTGGTTTAGTCTTGGGAGGGTGTATGCATCCAGGAATTTATCCATTTCTTCCAGATTTTCTAGTTTATTTGTGTAGAGGTGTTTATAGTATTCTCTGAGGGTAGTTTGTATTTCCTTGGGATCAGTGGTGATATCCCCTCGATCATGTTTTATTGCGTCTATAGGATTCTTCTCTTTTCTTCTTTATTAGACTGGCTAGAAGTCTATCTTTTTTGTTAATCTTTAAAAAAAAACCAGCTCCTGGATTCATTGACTTTTTGAAGGATTTTTTGTGTCTCTATCTCCTTTAGTTCTGCTCTGATCTTAGTTATTTTTTGTCTCCTGCTAGCTTTTGAATTTGTTTGCTCTTGCTTCTCTAGTTCTTTTAATTGTGATGTTAGGGTGTCGATTTTAGATCTTTCCTGCTTTCTCTTGTGGGTATTTGGTGCCATAAACTTCCCTCTACACACTGTGTTAACTGTGTCCCAGAGATTCTGGTACATTGTGTCTTTGTTCTCATTGGTTTCAAATAACTTATTTATTTCTGCCTTAATTTCATTATTTTCCCAGTAGTCATTCAGGAGCAGGTTGTTCAGTATCCATGTAGTTGTGCAGTTTTGAGTGAAATTCTTAATCCTGAGTTCTAATTTGATTGCACTGTGGTCTGAGAGACTGTTATGATTTCCATTCTTTTGCATTTGCTGAGGAGTGTTTTACTTCCAATTATGTGGTCAATTTTAGAATAAGTGCAATGTGGTGCTGAGAAGAATGTATATTCTGTTGATTTGAAATGGAGAGTTCTGTAGATGTTTATTAGGTCTGCTTGGTCCAGAGCTGAGTTCAATTCCTGGATATCCTTGTTAATTTTCTGTCTCGTTGATCTGTCTAATATTGACAATGGGGTGTTAAAATCTCCCACTATTATTGTGTGAGAGTCTAAGTCTCTTTGTAGATCTCTTACAACTTGCTTCATGAATCTGGGTGCTCCTTTATTGGGTTCATATATATTTAGGATTGTTAGCTCCTCTTGTTGCATTGATCCATTTACCATTATGTAATGCCCTTCATTGTCTTTTTTTAATCTTTGCTGGTTTAAAGTCTGTTTTAATCAGAGGCTAGGATTACAATCCCTGCTTTTTTTTTTTTTTTTTTTTTTTTGGCTTTCCATTTGCTTGGCTCCAGCCCTTTATTTTGAGCCTATGTGTGTCTTTGCGTGAGAGATGGGTGTCCTGAATACAGCACATCAATGGGACTTGACTCTTTATCTAATTTGCCAGTCTGTGTCTTTTAATTGGGGCATTCAGCCCATTTACATTTAAGGTTAATATTGCTATGTGTGAATTTCATCCTGTCATTATGATGCTAGCTGTTTATTTTGCCCGTTAGTTGATGCAGTTTCTTCATAGTGTTGATGGTCTTTACAATTTGGTATGTTTTTGCAGTGGCTGGTACTCTTTTTTTCCTTCCATGATTAGTGCTTCCTTCAGGAGATCTTGTAAGGCAGGCCTGGTGGTGACAAAAATCTCTCAGCATTTGCTTGTCTGTAAAGGGTTTTAGTTCTCCTTCACTTATGAAGCTTAGTTTGGCTGGATATGAAATTCTGGGTTGAAAATTCTTTTATTTAAGAATGTTGACTATTGGCCCCCACTCTCTTATGGCTTATAGGGTTTCTGTAGAGAGATCGGCTATTAGTCTGATGGTTTCCCTTTGTGGATAACCCGACCTTTCTCTCTGGCTGCCCTTAACATTTTTTCCTTCATTTCAACCTTGGTGAGTCTGACCATTCAGTGCCTTGGGGTTGCTATTCCTGAGGAGTATCTTCATGGTGTCCTCTGTAAGTCCTGTATTTGAATGTTGGCCTATCTTGCTAGGTTGGGGAAGTTCTCCTGGATAATAACCTGAAGAGTGTTTTCAAATTTGGTTCCATTCTCCCTGTCACTTTCAAGTACACCAATCAAACCCAGGTTTGGTCTTTTCACATAGTACCATATTTCTTGGAGGCTTTGTTCATTCCTTTTCATTCTTTTTTCTCTGAGCTTGTCTTCAGGCTTTATTTCATTAAGCTGAGCTTCAATTTCTGATACCTTTCTTCTACGTGATCAATTTGGCTATTGATATTTGTGTATGCTTCACGAAGTTCTTGTGCTGTGTTTTTCAGCTCCATCAGGTCATTTATGTTCTCTTTAAACTGGTTATTCTAGTTAGCAATTCCTCTAACCTTTTTTCAAGGTTCTTAGCTTCCTTGCATTGCATTAGAACATGCTCTTTTAGCTCGGAGGAGTTTGTTATTACCCACCTTCTGAAGTCTACCTCTGTCAGTTCATCAAACTCATTCTCTGTCCAGTTTTGTTCCCTTGCTGTCGAGGAGTTGTGATCCTTTGGAGGAGAAGAGGCATTCTGGTTTTGGGAATTTTCGGACTTTTTGCACTGGTTTTTCCTCATCTTTGTGGATTTATCTACCTTTGATCTTTGTTATTGGTGACCTTTGGATGGGGTCTCTGTGTTGATGTCCTCTTTGTTGATGTTGATGCTATTCCTTTCTGTTTATTAGTTTTCCTTCTACCAGACAGGCCCCTCTGCTGCAAGTCTGCTGGGATTTGCTGGAGGTACCCTCCAGACCCTGTTTGCCTGGGTATCACCAGTGAAGGCTGCAAAACAGCAAAGACTGCTGTCTGTTCCTTCGTCTATAAGCTTTGTCCCAGAGGGGCACCCGCCAGATGTCAGCAGGATCTCTCCTGTATGAGGTGTCTGTCAACCCCTGCTGGGAGGTGTCTCCCAATTAGGAATCATGGGGGTCAGGGACCCACTTGAGGAGGCAGTCTGTCCCTTAGCAGAGCTTGAGCACTGTGCTGGGAGGTTCACTGCCCTCTTCGGGGCTGGCAGGCAGAAACTTCTAAATCTGCTGAAGCTGCGTCCACAGCTTCCCCTTCCCCCAGGTTCTCTGTCCCTGGGAGATGGGAGTGTTATCTATAAGCCTCTGACTGTGGCTGCTGCGTTTCTTTCAGAGATGCCCTGCCCAGAGAGGACGAATCTAGAGAGGCAGTCTGGCTACAGCAGCTTTGCTGAGTTGCAGTGGGCTCCACCCTGTTCGAACTTCCCTGTGACTTTGTTTACACTGTGAGGGGAAATATCGCCTACTCAAGCTTCAGTAATGGTGGACGCCCATCCCCCCACCAAGTTCCAGAGTCCCAGGCGGACTTCAGACTGCTGTGCCAGCAGTGAGAATTTCAAGCCAGTGGATCTCAACTTGCTGGGCTCTGTGGGTATGGGATCCACTGAGCTAGACCACTTGGCTCCCTGGCTTCAGTTCCTTTTCCAGGGGGGTGAACGGTTCTGTGTTGCTGGCATTCCAGTCACCACTGGGTATGAAAAGAAACTCCTGTAGCTAGCTTGGTGTCTGCCCAAACAGCCTCCCAGTTTTATGCTTGAAACCCAGGGCACTGGTGGCATAGGAACCCGAGAGAATCTCCTGGTCTGAGGGTTGAGAAGACCATGGGAAAAGAGTAGTTTCTGGGCCAGAATGCACCATTCCTCACGACACAGTCCCTCAAGGCTTCCCTTGGCTAGGGGAGGGAGTTCCCCGACTCCTTATGCTTTCCAGGTGAGGTGACACCCTACCCTGCTTCGGCTTGCCGTATGTGGGCTTCACCCACTATCTAACCAGTCCCAGTGAGATGAGCCGGGTACCTCAATTGGAAATGCAGAAATCACCCACCTTCGGCGTTGATCTCACTGGGAGCTGCAGACCAGAGCTGTTCCTATTCGGCCATCTTGCCAGCCCTCTACCAATGAATAAATTTTTAAGAAAATGTTGCTAATATGGACAAATGCCCCATATTGATCCCTGATGTCTCTGGAAGACGTGAGTAAATCTGAGAAAAAGTCATGAGAGTAGGCTCTTTTAAAGGACTGTAAAAACCCTTTCAGCTTCAGGGACAATTCAAGGCTGCAAACGAATTAATGTTCCTGCCTCTAAATTAGTCAAGGTACTCAGAATGATGGATTTTTTAAACAAGCAAGAAATCTCAGGGAAATTCATTTTTATTATAATTTAAAAAGAAACAATAATTCTCACTTCTTCCCTTGAGTAATATAAATTTCAAATGTCTTCTCTTTAGTAAAAAATGTTTCAGAATTTTCAGGAAATGTTAAATGTTAGAACTAAAACAATATGATATTAAAATAATCAATGAGGATTCCACTTGAAATAACTTTATCTCTACTTAAGGGAAACTGTCTATCCAATATTTTCCTCAGGAGACAATATAGCAGGACAGCATTACATGGGCAATTATCTAACATCTCACTTCCTTGTACCTCCAGAACACAGGAATTCTTTCTTTGGGGCTCTGTAATGAAGAAACTTTTTCTGTTTGATGCTATTAAAATTTTCTTTGTGTGTTTTAATTTGGAAGAGACAGTGTCGAGGTTGGTGGTCTTTAAATTAGATTTGTACTTTATTTTAAAATGTGCTGTGGGTGGGGGAGTGGAAGTTCTTCAATTTCCTTAGAAGAAATTAGGAAGAGTCCTTTCTTCAATATAGATTAATATAAAAAAAAATCATTGTGAAGAAGGAATAATGTGATTTATGGGTAATAAATATTGGCTTGCTCTATCCCCTTTCACGCTGTATGTAAGCCCATGAATGATACTTCATCCTCTCAGCAGATGAGTAGTTGTGATTTTAGCAGAGGTTCTTTCACCTTATTTGCCTCATTCCTTCAATGATTGCACTTCAGTCTAAGAAAAAAATCTTCTTACTTATGGTAACAAGAATAGGGAGGGCACAAGTCAAGGTATTACATGGATATTAATATAGTACAGCCTAAATTTCATTTGGCATCACAAATTATGACACAATGTTATTAAGGCCCACATTTATCTCCTGGTTACTCCCTGATGATGATGCACAGTCTCTGATTTCTTACAAAGTGTCCTCTAAGTATTCCTGAAACATCTCATTTGTCCTACACTTCTGCCATATTTATTTCATTGGACTGCAAAAAAACAAACCAAAAAAATCTCCTGCTGTTCCATCTAGCAAAGTAATTCTCTACTGATGACTAGTGCTACTCTATCAAGCACTTGTGGAAATTTAACGCCATCCCACACTGTTCCCCTATATTCAATATAATCCACCTACTGAGACTTTGCCACATGCAGCAGTTCTCCAGAGGTACACTTAGACCTCAAGGTGTGCAAACTGCATTGCTGTGCATATCAGGGATTAGCAGATGTTTCCTCAGCATTATAACTCAACTCTATGAGTGTAATACTAAAGACATTTGGGAACCCATGGGTTAAAAATTTTAATGAAACAGCTGTTTTGGGTTTTACTTAAATATGTAGTTTTCTCTGCCTGAAACCCAGAAATGTATCCAAAAGGCTGGATTGAAGACAGATTGATCAACAACCATCAAGCTTTATGCAGAATCTTTTTTCTCTCAGAAGAAAATATGGCCAAATCTCAAGCTGAGATTTGAGAATCTTCTGTGCTCAATTAGAGAGAAACTTCAACAAGTTGTTGTTTTTCTTATTAAATATAGTGTTCAAAGGGATAATATCTAACTTTCAACTGTTTTATTTTTGATTTGGCAATTATTTATTATTCCTTCAAGTTCTTGTTTTAATCACTGTAAAGCTATCATGAGACTTTTGGTCTCTGCTCTAGCATGTAAAGAAATTGAAAGTCACCATGCCATCCTAATTACAAGTAAAAGCCGGAACAAACTGAAAAAGGAACAACTCTTCTTAGATCT
The DNA here is from genome assembly GCF_043159975.1 of Macaca nemestrina. Taxonomy (NCBI): domain Eukaryota; kingdom Metazoa; phylum Chordata; class Mammalia; order Primates; family Cercopithecidae; genus Macaca; species Macaca nemestrina. The sequence goes on from NC_092134.1 coordinate 87,552,761, forward strand.
GTCAGAGGAGTAAGGTCATAGGGCAAACCATCGTCCTACAAATTGGAGAGACAGAGAATCACAACTTATAGGAACTGAAACTCTTAAGAAAAAATCTCCATGGGAACCAATGCCTGGGTAGCAAAATGTGAACTGTAATTGACGAATTGCTGGAGGCTCAGTGTGGAAAAACTCCAGTGCAATCCAGTCCTAGGGCTGAAGCCACAGTTTTGTGAAGTTTAATATCCAGAAGGTTGACCCGGTTTTCACAGTGACTATTGGAGGAAAATTCATTCATGCTTATGGTGGTGAAGGGGGAAAGAAACCTTTTGAAATTTGCCAGAACCTTTTATTCTTCTTAAGAAGGTCTGCACTCTCCAGAGAAAGTATTTTACCAGAGCCTAAATTATTGAGGCTTTGCTAGAGCCTAACTGACTTGAGGGAAGGAAAATAACCAACTCCAGCCTACTCTAACCATCTTGTCTCCAAATCTAAGAGGTGGGGGAGAGTGTGGGAGACTGAGAAGCACTTGGGAAATTCATAGTCTAGAGACACAGGTTCACTAAAAGACTGAGACCTAATCGTAGGACTACAGAACACATCCCATTCCCACAATTTACCACCACATTACTAAGGTCTCATTTATAGCAATTCTTTAACTGCAATACATCAAAAAAAGATTATAAGGCACACTAAGAGGCAAAAGATACATTTTGAAGAGAAGAACATGCACAAGATCCAGACTTCAACATGGCAGGGATATTGAAATTATCAGAAAGGGAATTTAGAACTATGACTAATATGCTTAATGTGGCTATAACTAACCTGCAGATAATCACCAGAGGTCCTCCCCCTAGCTTAGCACAGAAAGAGTAGGCAATAAACTCGAGCTCACAGCTTCTTCCAGAAGAGTAAAAGAGTTGGACTGCACATCTAGTGCCCCAAAGTATTTAGGTGCTACCTGAGGAACTGGCTTCCATCTTCCTGTCTTAGAAAGTTGATATGGCCTGGCATACACTGTCTTCTAGGAGTAACAGAGAACAAAGCAGTGGTTTGAACTAGTATCCAGGCAGTCAGCACAAATTCTCTCTATGGCTCAATTCAGAGCAAGTGTGTAAAAAAACAAAAACCCCAAAAACTTCAGCAACCAGCTTATTCCTGGAGAGGGAAAGAGTTGGACCATGCACCTAGAGTTCCAACTTCTATAGGAGCTACCTGATGACTTGGCTTCTTTTCCAGCTATTCAAGAGTGTTGACAGAACCTGGCGAACTCTAAAGGCCTGGAAATCACTTAGAACAAAGACAGAAGTTTGAACTAGCATTAAGGTTTGAGAGGCCCGCAAAAGTTTGGACTAGGTTGATTGGTGAAGCTCTTCTCCTATACAAGGTAAATCCAGAAAGACTGGGAGATGGTAAAGTTTTTTCTAATACACAGATACCAATAGGAAGAATCAAGGAAAATTAAGAAACAGAGAGAAACATTATCCAAACAAAAGAAAAAGATAAAATTCCAGAAAATGATCATAATGAAATGGGAATATACAAATTACTTCGGAGAAAAATCAAAATAAGTGTCACAAAAAATACTTCATGAGCTTGGGGGAGAAATGTAAAAACGAAAGGATAATTTCAACTAAGAGAGAAAATTTTTTAAAGGACCAAACAAATCATGGAGCTGAAGGATACAATAGCTGGATTGGAAAAATCAAAAAAATCAAAAGGGGGTAAAACGTGAGTAAAGCAAACAGAAGAGAAAGAGGGAACTTGGAGAAAGATCACATGAAATTATTCATCAGAGGAGTAAAAAGAAAAAGAGCAAAGACAGCTTAAGGGATATATAGCACACCATTAAGAAAGACCAATACAAGCATTATAGAAGTCTCAGAAGAGGAAGAGAGACAGACAGTGAGAGAAAAAAGAAGCAGAAATCTTATTCTAAGAAATAATTGCTGAAAAAGTCCCAAATGTGAGAAAGGAAATGGACATTTAGATGCAGGATACTTAAGGAACCCAACTTAAGATGAACCTTAACAATCCACACTAAGAAACATTATAATTAAATTGTCAAAGATAAAGAAAGATTTTTGAAAAAACACCAAGAGAAGAACAACATATCACATACAAGAGAATCCTCATGAGACTATCACTGGTTTTTAGCAGGAATCTTGCAGGTCTGAATGGCATGGGATGATATATATTCCAAGTGCTGTGGGAAAAAACAAACAAACAATCAAATAATACTATACATGGCAACACTATCCTTCAAGAATGAAAAAGAGATAAAGACACTCTGAGACAGAAAGGGGCTTCCAGTTCCAAAAGTGGCATACAGGGCTGAGATTACCACCAGCAATATCCCAGAACTCAAAAATGAAGATAAAGCAGTTCCTGGGGTCACAGGGAAGTGAAAAAATTCTGAGGAGATGATAAGAAAATCAGACTTCCATGTCCATAACACCCCTTCCCTCGATTTGCCCCACACCAAACATGCAGAAAATTTCTCCCCAACTCACAATTTATACACTGGAAAAAGTGAGATCAAGATGAATAACCAGCTTCCCCACTATGTTGAGTTCCATGACAGAAGACATGTCCCTGCCCCAACCCAGAGGAAGCATTGCAAATGCCTAATAGGAGAAATAGCCCTGTGGACAGCCAGAGACAAAGGGAGATGGTGGGACTACCATCCCCTACCCTGGAAACTGCTCTGTAACTCAGCCAAAGACAATACTAAACCAGAATGAATGTTCAGCAGCACCATGCTATAGGAAATGTGTTCCATAGGTCTCCTGGACATGCACCCCTAACCAGCCTTCCCACACTGCTAGGATGTACCTTTGGGGCATTCTCCATTTGGGACAGGCAGCACTTTAATCCTTTTCTAGACCTGAAACAAACCTGGGCTTAAAATACTATCTATTGCTAAATGGACACAGCAATCTAGTGGGAAAAAGAGAAAGAAATTCAACACGAAAGCTAGGCGCTGTGGCTCACGCCTGTAATCCCAGCACTTTGGGAGGCCGAGGCAGGTAGATCACGAGGTCAGGAAATCAAGACCATCCTGGCTAACATGGTGAAACCCCGTCTCTACTAAAAATACAAAAAAAATTAGCCAGGCATGGTGGCAGGCACCTGTAGTCCCAGCTACTCGGAGGCTGAGGCAGGAGAATGGCGTCAACTTGTGAGGCGGAGCTTGCAGTGAGCCGAGATCATGCCACTGCACTCCAGCCTAAGCGATAGAGCAAGACTCCATCTCAAAAAAAAAAAAAAAAAAAAAAAAACACAAAAAACAAAAAATGGAAAAAAAATAAATTCAACAGGAAAATTATCCAAAAAAAAAAAAAAGGTCTAAGAAAAATATCCAATTAAAAAAAAAAAAACAAGCTAGTCAGAGAAAACTGGACAAATAAATAATCCATGCAAAGACAGAGATGTACATCATCAATAAACAACAGCAAACAGGGAATCAAGACCTCCACAAACTAATGAAGCAAGAAACCAGTGACGGACCCTAAAGAGATGGCAATATGTAAGCTCTCTGACCAAGAATTCAAAAGAGCAAATTGCTAGGTGTGTCAACTCACACCTGTAATCCTAGCACTTTGGGAGGCCAAGGTAGGAGGGTCAGTTGAGCCCAGGAGTTCAAGACCAGCCTGGGCAACATGGTAAGACCTCATCTCTACACACACACACACACACACACACACACACACACACACACACACAATGTAAAAATTAGCCAGGCATGGTGATGCGTGCCTATGGTTGCAGCTACTCAGGTGGCTGAGGCAGGAGGATCGCTTAAGCCCAGGAGGTCAAGGCTGCAGTAAGTCAGGTTCAGGTCACTGCACTCCAGTCTGGGTGACAGAGTGAGACCCTGTCTCCAAACATACACACACACACACACACACACACACACACACCAAGGCACAGTTTTAAGAAAATTCAGTGATCTCCAAGATAACACAGAAAAGCAATTCAGAAACTTATCAAAAAATTTAACAGAGATTGAAATAATGAAATCAAAAAGAAATCTTGGAACTGAGAAATACATTGGCTGAACTAAAAAATTCATTAAGGGGTCCTCAATAGCGGAATAGATCATGCAGAGGAAAGAATCAGTGAGCTTCCCCTCCCCTGCTCCCAAGATGGGGAACTGGAGGCAATGTTAGCATGCCTCTCCCACTTGGAAGGACAAAATAGTGTGTAGAGATTCACATTGTGAACTTTTTTCCAAGAAGCAACGCAGGAACTTCACAGGAAAAGTGAAAGAATCCACAGACTCTTTGAAAGAAGTGGCAGGCTTCAGCCTACAACATGAAACAGGCCAAAAACTAAGTCCCCAGAGTGTTAGAGTGGCAGAGACTGCCTCCAGGATATACATCCCCACCAGGGAACCTAAAAATCCAGGCCACAGGGGAAGGCCTTAATCTAACACAGAACTGGAACAGTGAAATATAAAACTAGAAGCAGCAGTGGGAAGTGCCTTGCAGGCATCCCCAATCTCCAGTGCAGACCAAGGGAAACCATTTCTTATTATATCTCACAGGAACCTCAGGTAAGTCAACCAACAAGCTCAGGTAGTAGTCACAACTCCCAGCTGAATTTCACAATATAACATTGAGTGGGGACAAATTGTCTTGGCCAGAACCCCGGAAGGGTGGGGGTGGCAAGCATAAAGTATGCTATATTCATGAGCACAGGAGCCAGGCATCCATCCTTGCAGGTGGATGGGGAAGGATGTGGCCTGAAAGCTGTGGTTGCTATCCTCATGGGGAAAGTTTATGGCCTGAGAAGGGTTTGAGTTCTGAGTGCAGGCTACCTGAAACTTAGCCCAGTGCTACTAGCAGGGCACTGTGGGAGTGAGATCTGCCTGGCCAACTGTGTGGGATCTAAGTGAGGCTTACTGTCACATGCTATTCCCCACTTCTTGTAAAAGTTCTTCTGAACAGTAGATGCAATTACACTCACCTATGGAACATTACCTCAGAGGCTTAAGAACCACCTTCCTGCCCCCAACAGGGGTCACAGCTTGCCCCACACACAGACAGTCAGAACACAGACCCACCTAACTCAGATCCCACCTGGTTGTGGCCCTCCACCCACCCTGGTAGCTTAACACAAAGGACAGAACTTTGGGGAATTTTATGTCCTCACCCATCACCTGAGAACCCAAAATACCTTCCCTAGGCAACATAAGGTAAGCTCAAATCCCACAGTTACTACTGCAGCTGCTGCTCTTTTGCAAGCACCACCTGCTGGCTGGAGGGTAACTGACAGTTCATTACAACATCTGCAGGCACACTAACATAGCACCCAGGAAGAAGAAAACCAGTGTGTGACCTCAGCTATCATCATTGTTAATCAGGAGGTCCTGAGTCTGTCCACATGACTAGTTTACTACTATTGTAACAAGCATTTGAGAAAGCCAGCATGCTAAGGCTATCTATAACCAAGGAATATCACAGAGTTTACATTACTCTCCTGCCCCCTTCATTGGAGCTGGTGCTGGCACTCACTGCTGGGAGACTTGAGGACAGGTCACATCACCAGATCGCTTGCAGACATTTCCCAGCACCAACCTGGAGTATGGCAGCCCCACGGGTGGCTAGACCCAGAAGGGCAATAGCAATCACTGCAGTCTGGCTCTCAGAAACTCCTACTCCTAGGGGAAGGGGGAGAACATTACATGAAAGGAACACCTCATAGGACAAAAGAATCTGTACAGCAGGCCTTGAGTTCCAGATCTTCACTCTGGTGGGAAGTTTCTTTCTGCAGAAATGCTATTGCAGTGCTGAGTTCAGCAGGGAAAGTCTGCAGTTCTATCCCAACAGTCAGGCAGGCTTGGTGCTCATGAAGGGTCTTCTTTCTCTCCTTGTCCACCACTGGAGACACAGCTGAGGCTTCTTCTGTGGTAGCTCAGCATGGATGCACCTACAGATATCCTTTCTGGAACATTTCAGGGTGACTGCATCCCCACAGGAGCACCTTCCAGGTTCAGACTTCCATGAGAGGCAGAGTCACAATTCTTCTTTACGTGGAATGTCAACATTCATGCAAAAGAAAAGGGGTGCCTGTCTAATCTGAATAGCTGAAACATTGGGACAGGAGTGAGTCTTGGAGGTGGACAGCTTTCCTGCTGGCCTGGCAGGTGAGCTGGGGTGGCTCCTACCCTTTCCCCTGTTAAGAGCTCAGTGCATCTAATTGAGAGCCCTCCCAGCTACCATTATCAAGGCTGGGATCTCTGCCCACCACTGGCTATTGCACTTACCCACCTGCTTTAGCTACAACCACTTTCTACCTAGGAAAATTTACAGTACTCACCTGAGACCTGAATCATCAACTCAGTAAACAGAATACTGGGGAATAAATAAATAAATAAGTGCACACCACAGGAAAATGGGATAAGCTTCAAGAGACCTCTGCCATTCCAACCCCATAGGAGGCAGTGAACTTACCCACACACCAAGTACACAGCTTCTACAACCAGTATCTGAGGAAGCCATCATACAAACACTCTTCATAACCAAGGAACTCATACAGAGTCGTCACCCTAAAAGCACCAAGAAGAACCAAATTATGCTATAATAAACTGCACACATTAAAGTCACATCCTTAAGGATAGAAAGAAAGAAAGAAAAAAAATCTTAAATTCAAGAATAATTAACAGAAATAATCTACCCAAATGAGAAGGAACCAGAAAAGTAATTTTGGTGATACGAAAAAAAACAAAAAAAAACCAAAAAACAGGGTTCTATAACAGAAGATCACACTAGCTCCCCGGCAATGGATCCAAACCAAGATGAAATCTTTGAAATACCAAATAAGGATTCAGAAGGTTATTTATTAAGCTACTTGAAGAGATACCACAGAACGGTGAAAATCAACATAAAGAAATTTTAAAAACAATTCAGGATATATGCCAGGCATATAATAGGTCACAAAACAGGTCTCAATAAGTTTAAGAAAATCAAAATCATCTCAAGTATCTTTCAGACCAAGGTATAAGTGGTTCACACCTGTAATCATAATCATAGCACTCTGAGAGGCCAAGGTGGTGGATTTCTTGAGCTCAGGAGTTCAACACTAGCCTGGGCAACATGGTGAAACTCCATCTCTACAAAAAATAGAAAAATTAGTTGGGTATGGTGGCACATGCCTGTAGTCCCAGCTACTCAGGAGGCTGAGAGGTTGAAGGATTAATTGAGCCTTGGTAGTGGAGGCTGCAGCGAGCTGTGATCATACCCACTGCACTCCAGTCTGAGTAACAGAGCGAGACTCTGTCTCAAAAAAAAAAAGGATAGAATGAAAAGTGTGTTAGAGAGATCGATAACATAAAGAAAAACCAGGCCAGGCGCAGTGGCTCACGCCTGTAATCTCAGCACTTTGGGAGGCTGAGACGGGCAGATCATGAGGGCAGGAGATGGAGACCATCCTGGCTAACACGGTGAAACCCCATCTCTATTAAAAATACAAAAAAAAAAAAAAAATGAGCTGGGCATGGTGGCGGGCACCTGTAGTCCCAGCTACTCGGGAGGCTGAGGCAGGAGAATGGTGTTAACCCGGGAGGTGGAGCTTGTAGTGAGCCGAGATCGTGCCACTGCACTCAAGCTTAGGTGATGAGTGAGACTCTGTCTCAAAAAAAAAAAAAAAAAAAAAAAAGAAAGAAAGAAAGAAAAACCAGTCAGAACTTCTGGAAATGAAAGACACACTTAGAGAAATATAAAATGCAGTGGGAAGTTTAAACAACAGATTAGAACAAGTAGAAGAAAGAATTTCAGAGCTCAAAGACAAGGCTTTTGAATTAACTCAGTCAGAAAAAGATAAAGGAAAAAGAATAAAAAGAAAGAAATACGGTATTATGTAAAATGGCCAAACCTAAGAATAATTGGTGTTTCTGAGGGAAAAGAGAAGGCTAAAAGTTTGAAAAATTTATTTGAGGAAATAATTGAGAAAAACATCCCTGGCCTTGCTAAAGGCCTTGCTAAAGATTTAAATTTCCAAATACAAGAACCTCAAAGAAAAGAAAATACTGAGAAATTCACTGTAAAAAGATTACACCAAGGAACATGACCATCAGGCCACCTAAAGTCAACAACAAGGAAAGAATGCCAAGAGCTGTGAGACAAAAGCAGCAAGTAAGTTATAAAGGAAAAACTTTTCAGACTAACAGGAGAGTTCTTAGCAAAAACCTTACAAACTAGAAGAGATTAGAATCCTACATTTAGCCTCTAGAAATGAAATCATTTCCAGACAAGTAAATGCTGAGGGAATTTGCCACTACCAGACCAGCGCTACAGGAAATATTAAAAGGAGTTCTAAATCTTGAAACAAAAGCCTAATACGCATCCAAATAGAACCTCTTGAAAGCATAAAACAGGGCCTATAAAACAATAACACAACAAAAAAGTATCTAGGCAACATCTAACATGATGAATGGAACAGTACCTCATATCTCAATATTAATGTTGAATGTAAATGGCCTAAGTGTTCCAATTAAAAGATACTGGATGGTAGCATGGATTAAAAAAAACTCACAAACCAAATATCTGCTGTCTTCAAGAGACTCACCTAACATATAAGGACTCTTATAAACTCAAGGTAAAGGGGTGGAAAAGATACTCCATGCAAATGGAAACAAAAAGTGAGCAGGAGGAGCTATTCTTATATCAGACCAAACAGGCTTTAAAGCAACAACAGCAAAAAGGAAAAAGGTCATTATATAATGATTAAAAGACCAATCCAACAAGATTACAATTCTTAATTTATATGCACCTAATATTTGAACTTCCAGAAGTATAAAGCAATTACTACTAGATCTAAAAAGTGAAGTAGACAGCAACACAATATTAGTGGGGGACTTAAATACTCCACTGACAGGACTAGAAAGATCACTGAGACAGAAAGTAAACACAGAAACGATGGACTGAAACTACATTCTAGAACAAATGGACTTAACAGATATTTACAGAACATTCTACCTAAGAACTGCAGAATATACATTCTTCTCATCAGCGCATGGAAAATTCTCCAAGATAGACCATATAATAGGTCACAAAACAAGTCTCAATAAATTTAAGAAAATCAAAATAATCTCAAGTATCTTTCAGATCAAAGTATAATAAAACTAGAACTCAATGGCAAAAGAATCCTCAACACTATACAAATACATAAAAATTAATCTGGTTCTGAATGATTTTTGGATTAACAATGAAATCAAGATGGAAATTTTTAAATTATTTGAAATGAATGATGGTAGTGACACAAGTTATCAAAACCCCTGATATACAGCAAAAGCAACGCTAAGAAGAAAGTTCATAGCATTAAATACCTACATCAAAAAGTCTGAAAGAGCACAAAGTGACAACCTAAGGTCACACCTCAAAAAACCAGAGAAATAGGAATAAACTAAACCTAAAGCCAGCAGAAGAAAATAAATAACAAAAATCAGAGAAGAAATAAATTAAATTGAGACCAAAAAATAAATGCAATAAAAAGCTGGTACTTTGAAAAGATAAAATTGATAGAACGTTAGCAAGATTAATCGAGAAAATAAGAGAGAAGATCTAAATAAGCTCAATTAGAAATGAAACCGGAGACATTACAACTGATACTACAGAAATACAGAAGATAATTCAAGACAACTATGAACACGTTTATGTGCACAAATTAGAAAATCTAGAGGAAATGTATAAACTCCTGGAAACATACAACTCTCCTAGATTAAATCAGGAAGAAATAAAAACCCTAAACAGATCAAAAAATAAATAAATAAAAGCAGAAAGATGGAATCAATAATAAAAAAAAAAATTGCCAACAACAACAAAAAAAGCCAAGGAGCAGATGGATTCACAGCTGAATTCTACCAGGCATTCAAAGAAAGAATTGGTACCAATTTTACTTAAACTTAAACTATTCAAAAAGATTGAGAAAAGGGGTAATATCTTGAGACACATGCCAAATAAATAAATAAAAGAGAAAGAGGGAATCCTCTATAAATCATTCTATGAAGCCCATATCACCCTGATTCCAAAACCAGGAAAGATATTTAAAAAAGAAAACTACAGACCAATATTCCTGATGAACAGAGCTGGAAAAATCCTCAACAAAATCCAGCTAACCAAATCCAACAGCACATTAAAAAGAAAATATATCATGATCAAGTGGGTTTCATCCCATTGAGGCAGAGATGATTTAATATATGCAAGTCAGTAAATATGATAGATCACATAAACAGAATTAAAAACAAAAACAATATGATCATCTCAATAGATGCAGAAAACACATTTGATAAAATCCAGTATCCCTTATGATTAAAAATTCTCAATAAACTAGGCACAGAAGGGATTTACCTCAAAATAATAAAAGCCATGCATAACAAACCCATAGCCAACATTATACTGGATTGGGAAAAGTGGAAAACATTCCCTCTGAGAACTGGAACAAGACAAGGATGCCCACTTGTACCACTTCTATTCAGCATAGTACTGGAAGTCCTAGCCAGAGCAACCAGGCGAGAGAAAGAAATAAAGTACATCCAAATTGGAAAAGAGGAAATCAAACTAGCATTGTTTGCTGATGATATGATTGTATACCTAGAAAACCCTAAAGACTCATCCAAAAGATTCCTAGACATAATGCATAAATTCAGCAAAGTCTAAGGTTACAGAATCAATGTACACAAATTAGTTGTCCTACTATACAACAACAATGACCAAGCTGAGAATAAAATCAAGAACTCAATCCCTTTTACAATGGCTGCAAAAATAATAATAAAAGTAAAATACTTAGCAATATCCTTAACCAGAGTTGAAAGATATCTACAAAGAAAACCACAAAACACTACTGAAAGAAATCATAAATGACACAAATGAATGGAAACACATCCCATGATGATAGATGAAAAGAATCAATAGTATGAAAATAACCATAACTGCCCAAAGCAATCTATAGATTTAATGTAATTTCCATCAAAATACCATCATCATTTTTCAAAGAACTATAAAAAGCAATCCAAAACTTCATATGGAACCAAAAAAGAGCCCAAATAACCCCACTAAGCAAAAAGAACAAAACTGGAGGCATCACATTACTGGATTTCAAATTATACAGAACTAGAATAAACAATTATAAAATTCATATGGAACCGAAAAAGAGCCCACATAGCCCAAGAAACCCTAAGGAAGAAGAACAAATCTGGATTTGTTCATATTACCCAACCTCAAACTATACTAGAAGGCTACAGTTACCAAAACAGCATGGTACTGATATAAAAATAGGCATGTAGACCAATGGAACAGAATAGAGAATCCAGAAATAAAGCCAAATACTTACAACCAAATGATCTTTGATAAGGCATACAAAAGCATAAATTGGGGAAAGGACATCCCATTCAATAAATGGTGCTAGGAAATCTGGCAAGCCACATGTAGAAGAATGAAACTGGATTCCCATCTCTCACCTTATACAAAAATCAACTCAAGACTGATCAAAGACTTAAGTCTTAAACCTGAAACAATAAAAATTCTAAAAGATAATACTGGGCAAACACTTCTGGGCATTGGCCTAGGAAAAGAATTCATGACTAAGACCCCAAAAGCAAATACAACAATAACAAAAATAAATGAATAAGACCTAATTAAACAAAAAAGCTTCTACCCAGCAAAAGAGATAGTCATCAGAGTAAACAGACAATCCACAGAATAGGAGAATATATTTGCAAACTATGCATCTGAGAAAGGGCTAGTATGCAGAATCTATAAGGAACTTAAATGAATTAGAAAAAAAACACAAATAATCCATCAAAAAGTAGGCAAAAGACACAAATAGAAATTTATCAAAAAAAGATATATAAATAGCCAAAAAATGTATGAAAAAATTCTCAACATCACTAATCATCAGGAAAATACAAATTAAAACCACAGTGAGATACCACCTTACTCCTGCAAGAATGGCCATGATAAAACAGTCAAAAAACAATAGATGTTGGTGTGGATGTGGTGAAAAGGGAACACTTTTACACTACTGGTAGGAATATAAATTAGTACAACCTCTGTGGGAAACAGCATAGAGATCCCTTAAAGAACTAAAAGTAGATCTATCATTCGATCTAACAATCCCACTACTGGGTATCTACCCAAAAGTAAAGAAGACTATATGAAAAAGACACATGCACAAGTATGTTCATAGCAGCACAATTCACAATTGCAAAGATATGGAACCAACCTAAGTACCCATTGACAAATGAGTAGGTAAAGAGAATGTGGTATATATATACACCATATATATACATGGTATGTATGTATAGACACCATATATACACATGGTATGTGTGTATAGACACTATACACATGGTATGTATGTATAGACACCATATATATACATGTGTATATATATATACACACATACCATGGAATACTACTCAGCCATAAAAAGGAATGAAATAAGGTGAGGCGTGGTAATCATGCCTGTAATCACAGCACTTTGGGAGGATGAGGCAGGTGCATCACGAGGTCAGGAGATCAAGACCATCCTGGCTAACACGGTGAAACCCCATCTCTACTAAAAATACAAAAAATTAGCCACACATGGTGGCGGGTGCCTGTAGTCCCAGCTACTCGTGAGGCTGAGGCAGGAGAATGGTGTAAACCCGGGAAGCGGAGCTTGTAGTGAGCGGGAGCGGAGATTACACCACTGCACTCTAGCCTGTGCAACAGAGTGAAACTCTGTCTTTAAAAAAAAACAAAGAAAAGAATGAAATAATGTATTCTGCAGTCACTTTTGCAGCAACTGGGATGAAGCTAGAGGCCATTATGCTAAGTGAAGTAACTCAGAAATGGAAAACCAAATACCATATGTTCTCACTTATACATGGGAGCTAAGCTATGAGGATGCAAAGATATACACAGTGATGTAATGACATTGGGGACTCGGTGGAGGGGGGGAGGGATAAAAGACTAACTATTGGGTACAGCATACACTGCTCAGGTGATGAGTGCACTAAAATCTCAGAACTCACTACTATAGAATTCATCCATGTAACCAAAAATGACTTGTACCTCAAAAGCTATTGAAATAAAAAATAAACAGAATTTTAAAAGAATTAGTGAACTTGAAGACAGAATATTTGAAAATACATAGTCTAAGTAGAAATAATGAAAAAGAATACAAAGGAACAAAGATTGCTTTCAAGATACAGAAAATTACCTCAAAAGACCAAATGTAAGAATCACTGGTGTTCAAGAGGGGGTTGATCAAGAACAGGGTTAGAAAACTTACTGAAAGACATAATAACAGAAAACTCTCCACACTTTGAGAAAGATACAAATATCAAGGTACCAGAAGGTCAGAGAACACCAAACCGATTTGATCCAAATAAGACTACCCCAAGGCATCTAATAATCAAACTCTCAAACGTCAAGGACAAAGAGAGGAGCCAAAGGTGGCAAAATAAAAGAATCAAATAACATATAAAGGAGCTCCAATTTGTTTGGCAATGGCCTTCTCTATGGAGATCAGATAGGCCAGGAAAAAGCAGAATGGTAACTTGAAAGTGCCGAAATTCTAAAAACTGCTATCAAAGTATACTATATCCAGAAAAGCTATCCTTCAAATATGGAGACATAAAGTCCTTCACAGAAAAACAAAAGGTGAGAACATTTAATACCACCAGACCCATCTTACTAGAACTATTATAGGGAATTATTCAGTCTGAAAGGAAAAGAAAAACACTAACATGCAAAAAAACTATTTGAAGGTATAAAATCCAAGGTAAAAATTAAGCATATAGACAAACCCAGAATAATACTGTAATTGTGGTGTGCAATCAATCCACTCACAACTCTAGTACAAAGTCTAAAATGCAAATCTAATTTTTTAAAAAAGACACAGCAACCTGTTAAGAGATAGGTAATATAAAAATATGTACTCGAGTAAAAATTTATAAAAATATAATAATTATATATAACATGCATAATGATATATATTGTTACTAATATAGAATGTAATATAATAATTATATATAAATTATGTAAATTGAGAGAACAAAAAGTCAAAATGTGGGATGCAAGGAGCTAAAGTGTATTGTTTTCATTTTTTTATATTTGATTGTTTCTATTATTGTCTTTTTGATCTAAGATAAGTTGGCTTTTTAAAACAACTTGTTATATCTATAAGATGTTTTTTGTAAGCCTCATGGTAAACACAATACAAAAACCTATAAAGATTCACTAAAAATTAAAAGCAAAAAGTTAAAACATACTACCAGAGAAAATCACTTACCCACAAAGTAAGGGAGCAAGAAAGGAAGAAGGAAAAAAAGGCGTTACAAAACAATCAGAAAACAAGCAACAAATAGCAGTAGTAAGTCCTTACTTATCCATAATAACACAATGTAAAATGGACTCAAATCTCCAATTAAAAGGTATACTGTTGCTGAATGGATAAAGAAACAAGACCCAACTCTATCCTACCTGCAAGAAACCCACTTCACCTATAAGGACACATATAAACTGAAGGTGAAAGGATAGAAAAGATATTCCACACAACAGGAAACCAAGAAAAAGCAGGAGTAGCTATATGTATGTCAGATAAAATAGACTACACGTGAAAGACTGTAAAGACAGACAAAGATCACTATATAATAATAATGGGGTCAATACAGTAAGAGGAACTAACAGTTATAAATATGTATGCACCCGGCTGGGTGCAGTGGCTCACGCCTGTAATCCTAGCATTTTTGGAGGCCAAGGCGGGAGGATCACCTGAGGTCAGGAGTTTGAGATCAGCTTGACCAACATGGTGAAACCCCGTATACAAAATTAGCTGGGTGTGGTGGCGTATGTCTGTAATCCCAGCTACTCAGAAGGCTGAGGCAGGAGACTAGCTTGAACACAGGAGGCAGAGGATGCAGTGAGCCAGGATTGGGCCATTGTACTCCAGCCTGGACAACAAGAGTGAAACTCCATCTCAAAAAAAACAAAAAACAAAACAAAACAAAAAAATAAATAAATATGCAACCAACAATGGAGCCCCCAAAAGTATAAAGCAAACACTAATAGATATAAAGGGAGAGATAGACTGCAATATTATTGAAGGGGATTTTAACACTCCATTGTCAGTAATGGTCAAATCATTCAAACAGAAAATCAACAACAACAACAAAAAACACTGAAATTAAACTGTGCACGAGATCAAAGTACCTAAGTGACATGTACAGAACATTTTACCCAGCTGCTGCAGAATATACATTCTTTTCATCAGTACCTGGAACATTCTGCAGAATAGACCATATCTCAAGTCATAAAACAAGTCTCAACAATTTTTAAAAAGCAGACATCATATGACAAGTCTTTTCTGTCCACAATGAAATAAAACTAGAAATCAGGCCAGGCACAGTGGCTCACATCCATAATCCCAGAACTTTGGGAGGCCAAGGCAGGCAGATCACTTGCAGTCGGGAGTTCGAGACCAGCCTGAGCAACAGGGTGAAACCCCGTCTCTACTAAAAATACAAAAATTAGTTGGGTATAATGGTGCATGCCTGTAGTCCCAGCTACTTGGGAGACTAAAGTGGGAGGATCGCTTGAACCTGGGAGGTAGAGGTTGCAATGAGCTGAGATTGCACCACCGCACTCCAGCCTGGGTGACAAAGTGAGATTCCATCTCAAAACAAAAATTTTAAAAAAGTAAATTAAACTAAATTTTTTTCATTTTTTATTTTTTGTGGAGACAGGGTCCCACTATATTGCCCAGGATGGTCTTGAACTCCTGGCCTCAAGCAATCCTCCTGCCTAAGCCTCTCAAAGTGCTGGGATTATAGACGTGAGCCACTGTGCTTGGTCTCCCATATGTTTTAATAAAGAAAATCATGAATGTGAATATACATTTGTCTAATAAGTCCTAATGTGTCTTTTCAATTATCAGTGTTTAAGAGAGTATTTCTTTTTATTTCCGAAGAGAGCTTCCAGAAAATAGTCATAATTTTTAAAGGGTAAAAAAACTCACTTAACATTAAAATTTTTAATTAAGAAAGGTACTGCTAATTATGCATTAATGCTTTGAGTAGGACCACCATCTTTTCTGTAGCCTATTTCTTTTAATTAGTTGTAAGACCTTGGGCAAGTCATATTATCAATCTGGACATCAGTTTTCTAATTTTTAATGAATTACAGGTGGAGAAAAAAGACACATAAACAGTTATATGATTTTTGTGCCAAAGGCAGTGGGGGCAGCTTATCTAAAGATGACATGAAATCTAGATGTCATAAAGAAAGCTTTTATTTCTTAGAAACAAAATGAAAAAGTCTGTTTTGCTTTTTAGGAAAACAAGCAAAACTTCATCATAAACAATGTCAAATGTCAAATAACAACCTGGGAAACTATTTGCAATATTTATGCTATGTACTAATATTCCCTGTATATGAAGAGCTTAAAAGAATCTACAAAAGAATAAGAAAAAGACTAATATTTCAACGTGGAAAAATAGTTAAAATAACGGACAATTCAGAAAAGAAGAAATCCTAGTCCACAATTTAAAAAAATGCGATAGGCTGGGCACAGTGTCTCATGCCTGTAATCCCAGCATTTTGGGAGGCTGAGGCGGGCAGATAACCTGAGGTCAGGAGTTTGAAACCAGCCTGGTCAACATGGTGAAACCCCGTCTCTACTAAAAACACAAAAAAATTAGCCAAGAGTGGTGGTGGACACCTGTAATCCCAGCTACTTGGGAGGCTGAGACCGGAGAATTGCTTGAGCCCAGAAGGCAAAGGTTGCAGTAAGCTGAGATCACTCCACTGCACTCCAGCTTGGGTGACCGAGTGAGACTCTGTCCAAAAACAACAACAATAAATGCAACAAATCTGAGTTTGTATAAGTGTGATATCTTTTGTTACCTGTCAGATTGGCAATGACAAAGCAACATGCAATTGTAATGTGGTGGTCTGTTCACACACTGCTATAAAGAAACACCCGAAACTGGGTAATTTATAAAGGGAAGAGGTTTAATTGACTCACAGTTCGGCATGGCTGGGGAGACCTCAGAAAACTTACAATGATAGCAGAAGGGGAAGAGACATATCTTACATAGCAGCGGGTGAGAGACAGCCAGCAACAGTCGGGAAAACTGCCTTATAAAACCATCAGATCGGCCGGGCGCCGTGGCTCTCGCCTGTAATCCCAGCACTTTGGGAGGCCGAGGCAGGCGGATCACGAGGTCAGGAGATCGAGACCATCCTGGCTAACACGGTGAAACCCCATCTTTACTAAAAACACAAAAAATTAGCCAGGCGTGGTGGTGGGCGCCTGTAGTCCCAGCTACTGGGGAGGCTGAGGCAGGAGAATGGTGTGAACCCGGGAGGCGGAGCTTGCAGTGAGCCCAGATCGCGCCACTGCACTCCAGCCTGGGCACAAAGCGAGCCTCAGTCAAAAACAAAACAAAACAAAACAAAAAACCAAAAAACACCATCAGATCTCATGAGGACTCACTCTTACAAGAACAGCATGGGGGAAACAGCCCTATGATCCAATCACCTCCCTCAGTCAACACACGGGGATTACAAGTCCCTCCCTTGACATGTGGGGATTACAATTTGAGACGAGATTTGGGTGGGACCACAGAACCAAACCATATCAGGTGGGATGAAACAAAAGGGGAACCATTTTGTTTTAGGGAAAAGAGGTGCCTTTATTTGTGAAAAGTTCTTTAAAACTTACTTGGGATTGACAAGAAAAAAGAGTTAGATAAACTCCTCTACTTAAGAAATGATCAAGGATTTAGGGATGGAGCCGGGAGAATAAAATGTAAAGAGAATGGAGTAAAGCACTTTGTGGAAGGCTGGGGCCATGTTGGGAGAAATGGACAACACTATTCTTTTCAAAATGAAAGTCAAATATTCAATATTAAATTATTTTCTGTATGGTTCGTCATTGACGTAATCTCTGACATCATCTCCTGAATTACTGCTATTAGTCAACTAACAACAATGCCATATGTGAGTGTTTTATCTGACAAGGCTACTAGTTGCTCTTAACAAAAGTGGACTATGGCTGAATTAAGCAAAAAGGGACTTATTAAAAGGAAATTGTTTGCTCATGGTGATCAAAAAGAAAAACAAAAGTAAAAAAAAACTTGGCAGTGCCATGAATTACTAAGAGAGCTAGAGAACTAGGCTTGAGACTAAATAGCTGAATAAAACACCCTAAATCATGCCTCAAGCCTGATTCTGCTATGCAAACAGTATCGCTGTAGAAATAAAGACCTTACTTTAGGTGTCATTCACTACCAAATTAAATATTAATTAATGTGTGTCTGAATGACCATATGCCTCTTCCCTAGCACCAAGGAAGATAGCAAAAGTAAATTTTTTTTTAATTCTTTTTTTTTTTTTTTTTTTTTTGAGCTAGGTTCTCGCTCTGTTGCCCAGGCTGGAGTGCCATGCAGTGGTGTGATCACAGCTCAATGCAAGCTCCAACTCCTGGGCTCAAATAATCCTCCCTCCTCAGCCTCCTGTGTAGCTGGGACTACAGGCACAAGTCACCACACCTGACTTTCCTTTTTATTTTTTGAGACGGGATTTCAACATGTTACCCAGGCTAGTCTTGAACTCCTGGGCTCAAGCGATCTGCCCATCTTGGCCTACCAATTACAGGCATGAGCCACCATGCCTAGCTTTTAATTCTTATAGTAAGAAATAATATTAAACTCATACAGTAATAATAATTTGTTTTAATTCTTACAGTAAGAAATGGACTTTGTTCCCTAGCAAGACTCATAAAGAGTTCCATTTCCAGGCACCAGAATGAGTGAAAAATGACCAAAACAGTCTTATCTAGGAAAATATCAAAAAGTGGACATGCCCCATATTTGGCCTAATATCTGGACATTGACAAAGAATCAATTGCAAAGTACAGAAGACAACTAGCAAACGGAATCCAGAAACACATAAAAAGAATTATACACCATGACTAAGTGGGATTTATCCCTGAAATGCAAGCTAATATCAGAAAATCAATTAATTTAATATACCATTATCATTAGAATAAGGAACAAAAATGACATAATTATATAAATACACGCAGAAAGAGCATTTGACAAAATCCCTTCAGGATGAAAACATTAAACAAACTAAGAATACAAAGGAACTTCTTCAGCCTGATAAAAGATGTGTGTTTTATCAGGCATCGGACTTCTCCCTCCTCAACCGCCTACCGTGTTAAGATTACAGGCGTGGGCATGGTGGCTCACTCCTGTAATCTCCACGCTTTAAGAGGCCAAGGTGGGAGGACTGCTTGAGCCCATGAGTTCAGGACAAGCCTAGGCAACACAGTGAGACCTCTTTATTAAAAAAAAAAAAAAAAAAAAAGCCAGGCATGCTGGCACACACCTGTGATCCCAGATACTCCAGAGGCTAAGGTAGGAGGATTGCTTGAGCCTGGGAAGTTGAGGCTGCAGTGAACCAAGATTGGACTACTGCTCTCCAGCCTAAGTGACAGAGTGAGACCCTGTCGCAAAAAAGAAAAAAAAAGACATCTACGAAAAGCCACAACTAACATTATACTTAATGATGAAAGACTGGAAGCTTTCCTCCTAAGATCAAGAACAAGAAAAGAATGTCTGCTCTCACCACTTTTATTCAACATTGCATTGGAGGTTGTAGAAAGGGCAATTGGGCAAGAAAAAGAAGTAAAAGGCATTCAGATTGGAAAGAAAGAAGTAAAACTATATTTGTAGATGACACAATCTTGTATGTAGAAAATCCTAAGGAATCCACTAAAACATCATTACAACTAATAAACAAGTTCAGCAAGGTTTCAGGCTACAAGATTGATATACAAAAATTAGTTATATTTCTATATGCTGCAATGAACAATCTGAAAATAAAAGTAAGAAAACTGATGCAATAGCATCAAAAAGTATAAAATAGTTGGGAATAAATTAAACCAAAAAACTGTAAAACTTATACCCTAAAAACTACAAAACATTGTTAAAATAAATTAAAGAAGAATTAAATAAATGAAAAGGCACTCCAGGTGCTAGATTGAAAGACTTAATACTGTTAAAATGGCAGTATTTCTCAGTTGATCTACAGATTCAACCTATCGTTGTCAAAATCCCAGTTAAATTTTTTATAGAAATTGACAAGCTGACCCTGAAATTTATATGGAAATTCTCTTGAATTTCCTTTAGAATAAGTTTGAATTTGCTTTAGAATAAGCAAAACAACCTTGAAAAAAAAGGAGCAAAGTTGAAAGACTCACACTTCCCAATTCCAAAATTTACTACAAAATGACACTAGCCAAAATGGTAAGGTACTGGCATTAAAGATGGAAATAAAGAGCAATGGAAGAGAATTAAGGGTCTAGAAATAAACTCTCAAATTCATGGTCAATTGGTTTTTGACAAGGCTGTCATGACAATTCAATGGGGAAAGGATAATCTTTCCAGCAAATGATGCTGGTACAACTGCATATCCAGAAGCAAAAGAATAAAGTTGCATGTACACAAAATTTATGCATATACATAAGCAAAAACCAATGGATCAAAGGCCTAACTGTATGAGCTAAAACTATTAAATTCTTGGAAGAAAACATAGGCATAACTATAACTCTTTGTGACATTAGATGAGACAATAGTTTCTTAGATATGACACCAAAGCACACTCAAGGAAAGAAAAGAAAGGATAAATTGGGCATCATGAAAATTAAAAACATTTGTGTTTTGCAAAGGACACCATCAAGAAAGTGAAGACAATCCATAGAATGGGAGAAAATACTTGCAAACACATATCTAATAAGAGACTTGTATCTAGAATACGTTAAGAATTATTAAAATTCAATAATAAAGAACCAAATAGCTCAATTAAAAGTGCACAAATGATCTAAGTGACATTCAAAGAAGATACACAAATGACCAATAAGCACATGAAAAGATGTTCAGCATCATTAGCTATGAGGGAAAGGCTAATTAAAACCACAATGAGATACCAATCCACACTCAATGGAATGGCAATAACCAACAACACAGACTATTACAAGCATTGTTGAGGGCATGAGGAAATTGGAACTCTCATGCACTGCTGGCGGGAATGTCAAATGGTGCAGCTGCTTTGGAAAAGCAGTTTGGCAGTTCCTCAAAAGGTTAGACAGAGTTACCATATGACATTTCACTCCTAGATATATACCCAATATATATACCTAGATATATAGAAAAACTTGTACATGAATGTTTATAACAGCATCATTCATAACAGCCAAAAAGTAGATACAACCCAAATGTTCATTAACTGATGAATGGATAAATAAAATGTGATATGTATATATAACAGACTATTATTCAACAATAGAAAAGAAGTACTACTACATGCTATAAGATGAATGAATCCTGAAAACATTATGCTAAGTAAAAGAAGCCATGGCAAAAGCCCCCATACTTGACTATTCTATTTTTATATAATATCCACAAAGGGTAAATCCACCCAAAAAGTAGATTAGTGGTTGCCTAGGACTGGGGGGTTATGAGAAAATAGGGAGTGACTGCTGAGGTATATGGGGTTTTAGAGGGTGATGAAAAAACCATTGTGCAGGGCCCAGTGGCCCACCCCTGTAATCCCAACAATTTGGGAGGTTGAGGTCAGTGGTTTGCTTGAGCCCAGGAGTTAGTGAAACTCCATCTCTACCAAAAATACAAAAATTAGCTGGGCATGGTGGTGTGAACCTGTAGTCCCAGCTACTTGGGCGGTTGAGGTGGGAGGATCACTTGAGCCTGGGAGGTGGAGGTTGCAGTGAGCTGAGACTGGCCACTGCACTCCAGCCTGGGCAAATGAGTGAGACCCTGTCTCAAAAAACAAAAAGTAAAGAAAAGAAAAGAAAAGAGAAAAACATGTTCTAAAATTGATTGTAGTAGTAGTTGCATGTCTCTGTGAATGTACTAAAAACCACTGAAGTGTACACATTAAATATGTGAATTGTGTAGTGTATGAAGTATATCTCAATATAGCTGTTATTTTTAAAAAACGGAAAAGAGAAATCAATTAAAGTCAGAAATTAAAACCAGAAATTACTAGAAATAAAGTAAAATCCTGGAACTTTCAGAATCACATGAAGGACTCTACCCTAGGACACAGAATAGAAATTTTAAGAAAATCTTAACTCGCTTTTAAGGGAAGAGTGACTTGCATATGGAAGAGGACTACATTTGTCACAGTCCCCACTTAAGTGTTGCTGTAATGGAATACCTGAAGCTGGGTAATTTATACAGAAAATAGATTTAGTTGGTTCATGATTCTGGTGACTGGAAAGTTCAAGATTGGGCAGCTGTATCTAGAGAGGTCCTCATACTGCTTCCTTACACTCATGATAGAGAGTGGAAGGTGGGGCAGGTGTATGCAAAGAGGCCACACGGTAAGAGAAGAAGCAAGAGAGAGAAACTGAGGAACCCAGGCACTATTTAGCAAGCTGCTGTCTCTGATGTAAAATAATCCATTCCTGAGAAAGGAAGAACTCATTGCAGCCAGAAGTCATTCATGACAGTGGTGTCCCTGTAACCTAAACATCCCCAAGTAGGTCCCACCTCTGAACACTGCTGCCACATTAGGTATCAAATTTCAATATGAGTTTTGGCAAAATAATCACATCCAAACCATGGCAACATTATTGTTGGTGAACATATGAGGAAACTGGCACTCTCATGCCCTGTTGGTATATAGGTGAATTGGTACAATGTGCCGAATTTCTGCACATGTGGACCATCTGGCCTAACAAACCCACTGCAAAACATGAGTATACAAAGGTGTTCATCAGAATATTTTTAGTATTGAAAATTGAAGATACTCTGTGTTCATCTATAAGCAGTGCTTCTCAATCCCAGCTGACTTCATGCCCTTTTGATAATAAATACTTTGTAACACTCCCTTACAGTCCTGAAATGAAAGTCATAGGTACATACAACAAAATATACCTAACTGTAATGTGAAAAGGAATTTATAACAAAATATGCATTTCATCGTGTAAATAGTCAAAAAAAAAAAAAGATGTATGTCTAAATTCATTGACATAGTGTTTAGTTTTTTAAAAAAAGCAATTTGGATGGATTCACTAGCTCATGCCTATAACCAAAGCACCTTAGGAGGCTGAGGAGGGAGGATTGCTTGACACCAGGAATTTAAGGTCAGCTTGGGCAACATAGCGATGCCCTGTCTGTACAACAAACAAACAAACAAACAAACAAACAGAAAACAATTAACCAGATGTGGTAGTGTGCCTATAGTCCCAGCTACTGGGGAGGCTGAGATGGGAGGGTCATTTGATCCCATGAGTTGGAGGCTGCAGTGAGTTTGATTATGCCACGGCACTCCTGCCTGGGTGACAGAGCAAGACCCCGTCTCTATAAACAAAGTAAATAATAAATAAAAAACAAAATTTTAAAAAAGCAGCAATTACAGACGTAGTTCTCTTTGTATAAATATATAGTAAAAGGTCTAAAAGAATGCTCACTAGGATATTGATGAATCGACAAATTGTCTCCAGTTATGGGATTTGGAAAGATTTTTATTTTCTTACGCATTTCAATGTTTGAATTTCCTTGCCTTTGTAAAAATTAAAAAGTTTGCATCAAGTCCCATTTGAAGATCACAACACAGATCTCTATGGTTATGGAGCAAGGTCATGCCATCTGCAGTGCAGACTTAAACCCCTTTGGTAAAATAGTTTCTGGCCTTTTCCAAGTGGCTGTTGAAGATGTTGAAGGGGCAGGTTCTGGTAATCGGATGGCCTAGGCCTTTCCTGAGTTGCCTGGTGGTCATAATGGCCAAGCAGGTACTGCTGGGCAGGAAGCTGGAGGTCCTGCACTGCAAGGACATCAGCATTTTTGTCAACTTCTACAGGAACAAGTTTCAGTATCTAACCTTCCACAAGACCATGAGCACCAACTCTCTCTTTAGACCCTACCACTTCTGAGTCTCTTCCACTTTCGGGCACCTAACTGCATCTTTTGGCTGAACCATGAGTGGCATATTGCCCCATAAAACCAAGTGAGGCCTGGCCACCTTGGACCACCTCAAGGTATTTGATGGGATCCACACTCCCTGTGCCCTGCCCTTTGCAAAAGTGGATGGTGATTTCTGCTCTACTCAGGGTTGTGCACCTGAAGCCCACACAGAAGTTTGCCTACCTGGGGCGCCTGGTTCATAAATTTGCCTGGAAGTACCAAGCAGTGACAGCCATTCTGGAGGAGAAGAGGAAGGAGAAAGTCAAGATCCATTAGGAGAAAGAATGGGGAGGGGCAAAGGGGGAAGGAGCAGTTTATGAGGCTGCAGAAACAGGCTGAGAAGAATGTGAAGAAGAGTATCGGCAGATACACAGAGGTACTCAAGACCCATGGACTCCTGGTCCGAACCCAATAAAGAGTATTTATTCCTCACTCTTGGCCTAGCCTGCCCTTTTTCCGTTGCTGCCCTAGTTTTTGGGGGAACCCAAAGGTGACAGTTCTGATGTCCAAGTGCCACAGGCAATCACTAAGGAGTGGCCTGAAAGACAGCAGTGAGGGGGAATACCTGTAAGTGGGCAGAGCTTTGGTTTATGGCTCAAAGTAAAGTTATACATTAATTTATGGGCACTAGCAAAAGGCTTCCTGTTTGGTCACGGGCTGGAAGGACAAATATTGGGGATAAAGAGGTCTGGGAAAGAGGCATGTGGATGACCCTATAAAATGGACATGAAATGTGAAGATCTTTGCTTCATGTGTTAATACCCAACAGAGAGAATCCATCAAAGAAGCACCAGATAACCATAAGGAACGATGTCCCGGCCAGATGACATCAGCCAGTCTCTGCCATTGGCTACACTAGTATTGGCCCAATAGGTAGCCATAGGTGCAGAGATGGAGGTTATACATGGGCCTAATAGCATGGCTCCCAATTAACAAGGCTGATCTAGCTACCACCACTGTCAAATGTCCAATTTACCAGCAACAGAGGCCAATGCTTGGCCCCCAAGGCAGCACCATTCCTTCAGCAGACCTACGAGCTATTTGGTGACAAGTTGTCTACACAGGACCCATTCCATCCTGGAAGTAGTATCAATTTATCTTTATTGGAACTGAAACATATTCCAAGTTGGATCTCCTGCCTGAAGGGTCTCAGGTAGTACCACTGAGGGCTTAAAGTGTTTGATCCACTGACCTAGGATTTGGTACAGCAGTGAGCACAGGACCATGGGCTCCACTGGTCCTACTATATACTACACCACCTAGAAACTGGTACTGATTGAGCACTGGGATGACCTGTTAGAGGTTCAGCTGGGGTGCTAGGTTGCAAAGGATACCCTGTGAGGAGGCACCATACCCCAGGACTCAGTGTACACTCTAAACTGATATTCTCAAATGTGAGAATACAAGAATCCAGGAGCTAAAGAGTAGAAATAGGAATATCTCTGTATATTATGATTCCCAGAGATTTGCTTAGGGAAGTCGTACCTTCTTTCTCCTTAACTTAGAGATTTCGGCTACCAGAGAGAAAGTGTTTCCACTAGCGGACACAACAAGAGTCCCATGGAGTGGAGTGTAAGCTGCTGCCTGGTCATTTTAGACTTCTCATTCCAAGAAACAAGGAGACAAGGAGAGGAGTCACCATTCTGGCAAGGGTAATTGATCCTGATTTCAGTAGGGTAGCTGTTCCACAAAAGGGATACGAAAGAATATGTTTGATACCCAAGTGACCCATTTGTGTTTCTCTTGGTTTTTGCTTGCCCAATTTACATGGTCCATGGAAAAGTGTAGCAGCTACAACCTGAGAAGAATTTGGTGATGAAGGACTTGGGCCCCTCACTGAAGAGGGTTTGAGTTATTCCACTAGGTAAGCTACTGTCTTAGTGTGTTTGGGCTGCTATAATAAGTATCACAAATTACATGGCCTATAACAACAGAGTTATTTCTTGTAGTTCTGTAACCTGTAAAATGCAAGATCAAGGTACAAGCAAATTTAGTGTTTAATGAGGGCTCACTTCCTGGTACCTTCTTGCTGTGTCTTCACATGGTGGAAGAGGCAAGGCAGGTGTCTGGGACCTCTTTTATCAAGGCACTAATTGTATTCACGAGGGCTCTGTCTTCATGACCTAATCACTTCCAAATCACCCACCTAATACTATCACATTGGTGACTAGTTTCAACATACAAATTCTGGGGATACCCAAACATTCAGTCCATAGCAGCTACCTAGACCAGCAGAGAGTGAGGGGAATCTAGAATGGGTAGTGGAGGAAGGAAATTACTGCACCAATTATGGCCCCAAGAGCAGCTTTCGAGGCTGTAATTAATCCCACCAACCTTCCTCTAGTAAGTTTCTCCAGTTTCTTGGAAGCCCCACAGAATTTTGGAAGAGCTGCTCCTAGATCTTATATTCATAGAGGTAGACAGTAGCGGATATCATGCGTGGTGTACTACAGATTTCCCCCAATCCAGGAATGAAGCAGTCATTCCACCAGATGCTGAAAGTGTTCAAGGCTGACAACTCTCAACTGAATCCTTCACCATCACTTACCCTCTGCTGAAGAAGGCCTTCTCACCTTTCTGGGTACAGCCAAAATGATTGGTCAATGAGATGGCATAAAGTCTTCAGAATTCCCTGCAGGAATGGCTGAGGCCTCTGTTGGACTTCACTGCAGGTCCACTTCTTCCTTTGCCTGCTTTCTTTACTTGTTCTACAGGTGGATCCTAAGAGCACCCACCAATGAAATATCTGCACTCTAATCTTTATCTCAAAATATTTCCCATGGAATTTGACCTGTGACAGTTTCCTTTCCCCACATATCCCTTAACTGTGAAGACCCTTAATATTGTAAATTTTTAAAAAATCAAAATTGCTTAAATAATGAAGGAGACTTATTGGCTTACATAACTAGACAGGTATCAGGATTTATTTGATCAGGGGCTTACTAATTTCAACAAGAACCTAGTTTTGCTCCACCTGCTTTCTGGGCCTTCCACAGAGGCAGCATTATTCCAAAGCTAGGCTAGTTCATGATAACAGAGTAGCTACAGTAATTCCAGGTTTAAATTCTCACCTGTCATCATCCAAACAGGAAGAGAGCACGCTTTTAGTAGCTTTATCTGAAGAACAAGGAAGTCTTTCTCAGTCACCAGCTCTTCGAGTGTTAGTGACACAAATTGGCCAAAGGAATGTTTGGGTTTCCTAAACTATCCACTGTAGCAAGAAGTATAGGATTACCTTGAATGGTCTGAAATAGTCAGGGCTGCTTCCTGGAATTTGTGTTGTGTTTTAATCTTTGCCCCCAACAATCACATAACTACTACACAAGGTGTTAGAATGGAAGTGATGTTGTGGAGGCAAAGTCTATTGGTTTGTTAGGGCTGCCATAAGGAAAAAAAAAAAAATCACAGACTAAGAGGCTTCAACAAACAGAAATTTATTCTCTCACAGTTCTGGAGGCTTGAAGTCCAAGATCAAGGTGTTGGCAGGAGTGCTTCTTCAGAACCCTCTCTACTTAACTTGTAGATGGCTGTCTTGTCTCTGTTTTTATGGTCTTCCTTCTGTGTGCACACATGTCTGTGTCTGTATCTCCTCTTCCTAAAAGGACATCAGTCATATTGGATTGAGGCCTACCCTAAAGAGCTCATTTTAAAACAGTCACCTCTTTAAAGACCTTATATACAATATGGTTATGTTCTCAGTTACTGGGAGTTAGGACTTCAACACATGAATTTCAGGGGACACATTTCAGCCCGTAACACAAACCCAACATCAGCATCAATTACATATTATGTTCATCTGCTTGACTGCTGCACTAAATTGTAATTTCTTTAAGGGCAGGGACAACATCCCTCGTGTAGAGCCCAGTACACAGTAGGTACTCAATATGAGATAACTGCTTGTTGAAGACTATAAAGAGTTCATTGTAGGCCAGGGGTGCTGGCTCACACCTATAATTCCAGCATTTTGGGAGGTCAAGGCAGGCGGATCACCTGAGGTCAGGAGTTTGAGACCAGCCTGGCTAACTAATAGCAAAACCCCGACTCTACTAAATATACAAAAATTAGCTGGGCGTGGTGGTGATGCCTGTAGTCCCAGCTACTCGGGAGGCTGAGGCAGGGAGAATTGCTTGAACCGGGGAGGCAGAGGAGGTTGCAGTGAGCCGAGATTGCGCCACTGCACTCCAGCCTGGGTGACAGAGCAAGACTCCTTCTCAAAAAAACCAAAACCAAAACAAAACAAAAAAAGAGTTCAGTGTATTTGGCACTTACGAGGTCACAGTGACTTTTTCCAGGTCAGACTTCACAATATAAAAATTAAAACCTTATGACAAAAGCTACCATGAGCAAAGTCCAAAGATGATTATGAAAAAAAAAATAGTACCTGCACATATGGAACACCAGGAGTTAAGAGTTGTAATACACAAGGGATCATATAGATAGATCAGAAAAGGATGAAAACTCAACACAAAATACGACGACTATGAACAGTCCAAAAATATGAAAAGAATTCAACTCCACTAGCAGTCAGCAAAAAGCGAATTGAAACAACAGTGAAATAGCATTTAATGCCTATCAGACTGACAAAAATTTGAGATTCATGCGTTAGTCCTGGCAAGGGTGTGGGAAATGGGTTTGTTCTACATTTAGATTGGAATATGAACTAAAATAATTCTAGCGGTAGAGGTAATCTGGCAGTGTGTCAGTCATAACAGCATTGGTCACAAGTAACAGCAAACTCAACTCAAAAAAGTTACTTATTAAGTCACATAATTGAAAGTCTACACACAGCCCTATTTAGGTTACCTAAATGGTATCATTAGAACCTAGTCTCTTTTCATGTCTTACTTTTGTCCTCTGAGGAGAAGTCATTCTCAGTAAGGGTCTCTTTTTGTGAAGGGAGGTTACATATTCCCATCGACAAGTCCAGCACAGAACAAACGTCTCTGATCTAATTCTGCTTGGCTTGAATTGATTCATGTGCCTATCCCTGAACTACAGAACATTAAAACTAGTGGGGTACTACATTCTTCTTAGCCAGTCCTGAGTCAAAGTCCAATGTAGAAGCCAACGGAGGACCCAATTCCATTTGTAACCTACAGATTGAGAGGAAGAAGACTAATTCATCTGAAAACTGTTATGGAAAAAACCCAACAAAACAACAAAACATAAAACCCACAACCCTCTACAGGCAGTATCTATTAAAATATATTTTTAAAGGCACATATCTATGGTTTTGACAATCTCACTTTTAGGATCAATTCTATACAAAAATGCGTAATTTTAAAAAGATATACATATAAGGATATTTATTCCAGCATCACTTGTAATGACACAAAATCTATAAATCTGTGTTATCTATCAATACAGAAATAGTTTCAAAAATTATGGTACAACAGGCCAAGTATGGTGGCTCACATCTGTAATCCTAGTGCTTTGGGAAGCTAAGGCAGGAGGATCACTTGAGGCCAGGAGCTGGACACCAGCCTGGGCAACATTGCAAGACCCTGTTTCTACCAAAAGTTTAAAAAAAAAAAAAATTAGCCAGGCATGGTGGCTCATGCCTGTAGTCCCAGCTACTGGCAAAGTTGAGTCCAGGAATTCAAGGCTGCTGCAGTCAGCTATGATCACTCCTGGGTGATGATACAGAAAGATCCCTCCCCCCCAAAAAATGGTACATTAATACTATAAAATATTATGCAACTAGTTAAAAGAATGAGTTGAATATTTATAATTAACGATTGAGTTAGAAAATGTGCAGAAAAACATACATAGTGTGATTATTTGTAAAAATAAAAATAAAAACCTATGTGTTTCTAAAACACATTAGAAAAAGTATTGAGAGAAACGCCAATCTTTTAACATTGGTATTGTCTAGGACTGGGATAGGGAGAAGAAAATGATCTTTTTCTTTATATACTTCTGAATATATTCTATATAGTTCTGTGTGGTTAGAATTGTTAAAATTAATGCGTATTACCTTTTAAAAAGAGTAAATAGAAACTGAAAATGAAGAAGCAGTCTTAGAATTTAAATTGTGTTTAAACCTGGAGGAAAGAGACATAAGATAGTCTTCAGTAAAGGAGACATTAAACCTATCGAAGACCAACTAACTCACGGAGCCACATCCTGAGGGGACAGAAGGGAGCTGTTTCAGATTAGAGTCCCAGTGTACAAGGGCTGTGATGGTTTCACTGTTCCACAGGGAAATGTAAACAAACAGAATAGTATTACATAACATTTAGTTTTTTTGGCTTGAAAATGCATTTCTTTTCTTTTTTTTTTTTTTTTTTGAGACGGAATCTCGCTCTGTTGCCCAGGCTGGAGTGCAGTGGCCGGATCTCAGCTCACTGCAAGCTCCGCCTCCCGGGTTTACGCCATTCTCCTGCCTCAGCCTCCCGAGTAGCTGGGACTACAGGTGCCCGCCACCTCCCCCGGCTAATTTTTTGTATTTTTTAGTAGAGACGGGGTTTCACCGTGTTAGCCAGGATGGTCTCCATCTCCTGATCTCGTGATCTGGAAAATGTATTTCTTTTAAAGAAATCATGGTGACAAAAGATGGAAGGACTTCACAAATATATACTGTTACTTGTCAAGATTAAAAAGATACCAGCCCTATATCTGCTTTCAAATTGTTAGAAATGTGAATGGCCTATAAAGCAAGTCTGAAAAAAACAGATCTATGGCACAAGTAGAAAGCTAAGCCATGCCTAGTGTTCCATTATTGGAACGCTAAGCATGTGGGAGTTATATCCTACTGCTCAAGGTCATCGCCTAGGTCTGATTGCAAAAATTCAAAAAATTGCAGCCAGGCGTGGTGGCTCACGCCTGTAATCCCAGTACTTTGGGAGGCCAAGGCAGGCGGATCACGAGGTCAGGAGATCGAGACCATCCTAGCTAACATGGTGAAACTCCGAGGCTACTAAAAATACAAAAAATTAGTAGGGCATCGTGGCGGGAGCCTGTAGTCCCAGCTACTCGGGAGGCTGAGGCAGGAGAATGGCGTGAACCCGGGAGGCGGAGGTTGCAGTGAGCCCTGATCGCGCCACTGCACTCCAGCCTGAGCGACAGAGTGAGACTTGGTCTCAAAAAAAAATTGCAACCTCAGGCATAAATGGGTTAAACAAGAGAATAGATAGTTCTTCCTCTGTGATAGAGGAAGACAACTAGGCATGGATGTACACAGTTGTAGATAGACTGTTGGTAGAGGGAAAGAAGTTGAGGAGTTTCTCTCTTACAATGACTGGTGAGATCGTTTGCTGGGTTCAGGGTTAAGGGGCTCAGCAGCAGTGGCTGTGAGGCTGAGACTTGAGGGGAGTGATAAACATGTAGAAGAGGTGCTGTTGGGGATGGAAGACCAACCTGAGAGTGTACTAGAGTCTTCAAATTTGGATATACCTGTCTGTATTTGGTTTGGGTTACCAGCCCTTTAATGAAATTGTCTTTGGTTCCTGTATTAGGGTTCTCCAAAGAGAGTTCTCCGTCTCAAAAAAAAAAAAAAAAAAAATTATGGTACATTAATTCTACATAATATTATGCAGCTAGTTAAAAGAATGAGCTATTTATAATTAACTGTTGAGTTAGAAAGAGTTGAAGAAAAATATATATGGTGTGATTATTTGTAAATACACAAATGAAAACTTCCATGTGTTTTAAAACGTTAGAAAAAGTATTGAGGGAAACTTCAATCTGTTAACATTGGTTTTGTCTAGGACTGGGATATGGAGAAGAAAACAATCTTTTTCTTTATATACTTCTGAGTATATTTTACATACTTCTGTGTTGTTTGAATTGTTAAAATGAATGCCTATTACGTTTAAAAAAGAGTAAATATAAACTGAAAAGAAGAAGTACTCTTAGAATTTAAACTATTTTTAGATCTGAGGCAAACAGAACTAATAGGATATATAGATACATGAGAGGGGATTTATTACGGGAATTGGCTCCTGTGATTATGGAGGCTAACAAGTCCCACAACAGGCTATTTGCAAGCTGGAGATGCTGGTATGCTGGGAGTGCAGCTCAGTCTAAGTCTGAA
The DNA here is from genome assembly GCF_043159975.1 of Macaca nemestrina. Taxonomy (NCBI): domain Eukaryota; kingdom Metazoa; phylum Chordata; class Mammalia; order Primates; family Cercopithecidae; genus Macaca; species Macaca nemestrina. Next base: position 87,584,758 of record NC_092134.1, read on the forward strand.
GACCTGATGGTGGGGGTGCTGGTGTTAAGCACTGGAGCCCAAAGGCCAGAGAGCCTGGCGTTTTGATGTCCAAGGCCAGGAGAAGAGAGTGTATCCCAGTTCCAGAAGAGAGACCGTTTTTGTTCTACCCAGGCTCCCAGCTGATTGGATAGTGCCTGCCCACATTGAGGGTGGATCCTTCCCTTTTAGTCCACTCAGACTCACATGCCAATCTCCTCTGTAAACACCCTCACTGACATACCCAAAAATAATGCTTTACCAATTCTCTAGGTATTCCTAATCCAGTCAAGTTGACATCTAAAATTAACCATCACAGTTCCTTTCTATGTTCTCCTTCTTTTATTCCATTTCCCTCCCCAGGCTTTGTTTTTATTATTTTATATTCTTTTTATATTTATATTCTTCCTTAGTTTTTTGCTAAGGAATTTTTCAAGGAATGCAATTTTGTTTTTGTACATATTTGAAACCACTATACTGTCTGAGACACTGTATTCATTTATATACATTCTCAAAGCACCTCCCAAATAGATGTCCAATTAATTGTTGCTGAAATAAATTTAATTCCACATAGAAAATAATTGGATAGTATCATCCTGATTAAAACACTTCATAGTTGTGACATGAAATAACTATTCTTCTTCTTATTATTGGAGACAGGGTCTTACTCTGTTGCCCAGCCTGGAGTGAGGTGGCATGATCATGGTTCACTGCAGCCTCAACCTCCTGGGCTCAAACGATTCTCCCACCTCAGCCTCCCAAGTAGCTGGACTACAGGTGTGTGCCACCATGCCGGGTCACCATTAGGTTTTTAAAAAATTCCTGCAAACTATTTTTTCCTCACATGGATATTGTATATTTGGTCATGTTTTCCTTATATGAATTTTAAAATTTATATCACTCCTTTCTTTTTTTGAGACAGCGTCTTGCTCTGTCATCCAGGCTGGAGTGCAGTGGCGTGATCACAGCTCACTGCATCCCTGACCTCCCAGGCTCAAGCAATTCTTCCAGTGCGCACCACTACAGCTGGTGTTTTTTTATTTTTAGTAGAAACTAGGTCTCACTGTGTTGCCCAGGCAGTATATCCTTTGAATTCACACATTTTTATTGCCATAAAAATGCCAGAGATCATTAAAATAAAAATATCCTCTCTTATAGAAACTAAGGACCAAAAAGTTAGGTGATTTGTTCAAAACTGAAAAGGTGTTAAGTGACAGTATTAGAACCATACTTTTTCTTTTTTGTTTTTTTGAGATGGAGTCTCACTCTGTCGCCCAGGCTGGAGTGCAGTAGCGCCATCTCGACTCACTGCAACCTCCACCTCCCAAGTTCAAGTGATTCTCCTGCCTCAGCCTCCTGAGTAGCTGGTAGCTGGGATTACAGGCATATGCCACCACGCCTGGCAAATTTTTGTATTTTCAGTAGAGATGGGGTTTCACCATGTTGGCCAGTCTGGTCTCGAACTCCTGACCTCAAGTGATCCACCCACCTCAGCCTCCCAAAGTGCTGGAATTACAGGTGTGAGCCACCATGCCTGGCCAGAACCATGTTTTTCAATCCAGTATATTTATACCATGATTTCCTCCCTTAATTTGATTTTTATACTGTATTCTATTCATAACAGTTAAATTAAAACAGCAGTTATTTCTGAAAAAGCTCCATCAAAATTAATACGTTGATTACCCATTTTTAAAGGTGCCATTGTAGGTTTCTGTTGCTATGTGACAGGATTGATATTTTAAGTGCCTGGTAAAGTGCAATACACCAAGTGGACATTCAGTTGAAGGCTGTTTTATGATGCGTATCATTTGTGCTTTTTATGGTTAAAATCAAATCTAAAATGTTGACAACAATGGTTGGTATATCAACTTTACTCTTCCATTTTATAGCTCATCTTTTATATTTAGAACTCTGTACCTTTTCATTAAATTGTACATTTTAAAAATATGAAAACATCAGAGAGAATAATAAATCTTTACGTCCAAACCTAATGATGCTACTGCTGCATACGGAGAAATACACATGATCTTTTCTCTGGGAAGAATGGCCTATTGCAAACCACCACTCTCTTCTATTTGCACATGAAGGTAGAAACCACAGTGGCATTAAGAGCATTTTTCCTTAAGACATGCTCACATGATATCTAGGAGGCCACTGGTAAGAACGTTAAAACTTAGTCTCTGCTAGGAAATAAATACGTCGAAAGATTTGGTATTTTTTAGTTTTGATGAAACCATACTGTTATCATCAATTTAAAATAGTTTTCTATTTGGCAGATTTTATCATTTGGGCTTTAATTAAATTTTGAGAAAAAACACTTTCCTAAAACAAAACTGAGATTTTTTAAAAATATAAAACATACGCAGAAGCATGTTGCACCAGGAGTCCATATCAGGAGTTACACTCCTAGAGGCAGGACTCTCTAGAGTGAGTCCTAGAGATTGTATACATAGCAAAGCTACACCCTTATTCTGTTGGATGGCTCCTAAGTGTTGATCGGGTTATATCTTTCTACACTAATTTTCACTATTTCTCTTAACAATCATCCTTTATAATCATTCTTTATATCCAAATAGTATATATCCTGTACTATTTGCTCTGATTTTGACAGGGAAAGGTCCTTCATAAGAATTTTGTTCTTCCATGAGAAGAAAGCATTTTAATGTCTCTAGCTCATTTTTCCCTCAAATATCCCAAATACAGTAAAGCCATCTAAATTCCCTAACCCCATATCAAAAACAGTACACTGAAAAACTCCAAAGACTTTGACAGCGACAAGGCTGCCATTCATGTGTTCCTTCAGCAAGTGCCAGACGCTGTTATGAAAGTGATAAGACACTGTCCCAATTCTCACAGTGTGAGACAGTGAGCAGACTCAACAGAATGCACACGATGAGAGTGCCAGAAAAGCGACGTCCTCAGGGCGGGAGCAGGGGACGCGGCAACGTAGTCTGCGAAAATGCGGGAAGGCGGCAGCGAAGCGGCCGGTAGGCAGGGCCGCGACAAAGTGGGGAGGAAACTCATCCCGGGCAGGCGTCAGCGTGGCTGGGAGAGCGCAGCGCGCGCGGACAGAACGGGGGCAGGTGACAGGAAAAGGTGTGAACGCGCGGCTGAAAGCGACTGGGACCTGGGTGATCCGCGCGCAGGGAGCAGAGCTTAGTCCTGCGGAAGCCGCAAGCAGGACAAGGGCGTGGGTGGGAGGACTGGAAGGTCAGCTGGTAGATGGGGGACACTGAGGGCGGACAGAGCAACTGGAAGCTTGCTGCAATCGACAAGAGAAACTAGGAGGTTAAAGAGTCACTGGCTTTGAAAAAGTCAAAATACTTCCGAGGTAAAACAAAACATTTAACAACCCGCCGAGGAAAAAAGTGGAGGCTGGCACACACGTCACTAACCACAACGTGGAGGTCTTTAAAGTAAATCATGATAAAGTTTTTGTTGTTGTTGCTTGAGACAGGGTCTCGCTCTGTCGCCCAGGCTGGAGTGCAGTGGAACGATCTCGGCTCACTGCAACCTCAGCCTCCCGAGTTCAAGCGATTCTCCCACCTCAACCTCCCGAACGAGGCCTTAATACGTTGCTGAAGCTGGTCTCGAACTCCTGGGCTCAAGGGATCCGTCAGCCTCGGCCTCCCAAAGTGCTGGGATTACCGGCGTAAAAGACCGCGCACCTGGTCCAAATTTAATTTTGTGATGTGGGGTTAAGACAGGGGAAAGCCCCTAGGCTCGGGGAGTCAGAGGGGAAAGCTCTCCCTCCGGCATCTAAAAAAATGCCCACCAGAAAGGAGGAAAAGTGGGCTTCTAAGTTACCTACTCTTCACCCCACTGGCTGCATTTCAGGTGGGCAGCGCCGCCAGGTGAACACTCAATCCACCGCAAACATACGAACACTCTTTTCAATATCAGATTACCATAATGATAGAGGAACACACCCTGAGCAAAATCCTTCCTGTCCAGTCACCTTAAAGCCTCTTTCATTGTTCTCCGCGACGCAGCCTGTAAAACTGCCAAAGGAGCGCTGAGGCCAAAGTCCACGCGCTGCGCAGGCGCACCATCCGCAGCGCTGGCGAAAGGCGGGGCAGGAAGGACGTTTCCCAGAAGGCCCCTCCATAGCAGCTGCCCTTCCTCCCGCTCACAGGCCGCGCGACGTGACTCCACCCACCACGCTTCTCGGTCGCAAACAGCAGTTTGCCAGCGCCCCCCTGCGGCCCGGCTGGGCACTGCGAACATGCACTCAGGGCCAGAGCGAGAGAGTAGGCCGAGCGCGGCGAGTCCGGCAGCCGCCGTCGTCACCTTAGCGCGCCGACAGTGAGCCAAGCGAGCGAGGGAAGGGAGGAGGAGGGAGACGCGCGGGGAGGGGAGGGGAGGGGAGGGAGGAGGCTAGACAAGGCGGGGGAAGGGGGAGTAGCGGTGGCGCAAGTCGCGCGGAGCAGCGCAACCCGGGTCGCTCCCTGCTTCGCCGCCGCCTCCGGACCGAGCCAGCGGAGTCAGTGTCCCAGAGATCCTATAACACCACAAAGCGGACGAAGGAGTCCATGTTGGGGAACTTGTTGGCGGAGTGACTGGGACCTGGGAACCTGCTGTGTGGCCGCGGCCAGACCGAGCGCCTCGACCCGGGCCTGAGGTAAACACTGGTCGACCCGCGGGGTGGATGGGCTTGGGCAGCTGTCTGGGCTAGACGAGGGTTAGCGGCCGGCGCAGAGCGCTGGAGCGGGCCTAGGGCGACGGGAGGGCTGACAAAGTTTCGGAATCTCGCGCGGCCCGTGCGACGTCGTGCGCTGGGAGGAAAGTTGGAGCTGCCTCTCGAGGTGGGGGAGGCTGCGGCCGGGAGGGCCGCTTTCCCTCTCGCTGCCCCGCGAGGGAGGCCCGGCCCGACCCTGGGCCGCCGCCGCCTCTCTGTCGCACTCCGTCCCATTTCCTCCTTGTGGCCTACGCGCCTCCCGCCGCCTTAGCCGGCGAAGCCCGTCCCCGCCCGGGTGCAGGGTCCTACGGGGGGACAAGGGGCTCCACGCCAGAACCGCCGCAGACGCCCTCCTCCCTGCGGTGGAAACGTGTCTTGCTGAGCTTCCGGGCGCTCCCGACCGCGGGGTGGGCTTTTCTTGGGAGACTTTGGTCGCGAGCCTCCAAGCCCGCTAGTGAAACCAAACTTTACTACGCCGTGACCTCTCGTGTGCGCGAATGGGGAAGAGCCGGCGCTTCTAAGCATCAGCTTTTTTCACTCCGTGATCTGAACTTCAAACTACTCACCCACCCCCAGTGTTTTAAATTCGCTACCTGGGCTGACAACTACGGGGCCGGGAGATATAAATTTAGCCTAATCGGTCGCCCCTCCTCAGACTTAGGAATTTTGAACCATTAGAAAGATTTCTTACAGATGGCTGGCGGTCTTGCCACCAACACGTATTTTGGAGTATTGTTTCAAAAGTAGACGCTCGATTTAGAGTACTAGATTTAGACATTCACAGATTCAAATATTGAATTTTGAAATACCTTCAATATATTTCCGTACTGTATTACATACAGTGTCTACCAGCTGACTGTTGTTCATTCATTTTGGGTTACATTTTGGCTAACATGCTACCACTGACCTAAGATACGTAAGCAAAACTGCTGAAAAATGTTTTTAATGCTTTGTGTAGTAGATGCTGATGTTACATTTTCTCCGCTTTGGGAATTTCCCCCGAAATTTGGGAAAAGCATATTAATAAATGCATTATTTTTTCGTTTTAAAAAGAAAAATTAATTTCTACATATCACTACCTGCCTCAGCAGCAGAATATCAGGGCAGTACATTTTAAAATAACGGTTTTTGTATTTTATTAGTAATTGTATTAAAATTTTGACCTGTAATCAAGTCTGTTTCTGAACAATTGCTTTCTCTTTCCTGTTTCTTTGGCAGTTGGCTTGATCATCTCACTATTTTGGTCAAAAGATGCAAGAAAAAAGTTCATGGGCCTTTTGTTTTTGTTGTTTTAACTCGGTGGGCAAGAGAAATGAAATCTTGAAACTGTCTTTGGATTTCTTGTGTTCTATATTATCCTATCGGATAATCTGAATTTACATTTTTTATGCAATGTGAGTTTTTTAAAAATAGTAGTTCTTAGGGTAGCTGTATTTTAGCTGTATTTTTTGGTGCTTGCAAAGTATTTTTTGGTGCTTGCAAATATTTTAACAGTCATTCAGTTTTTCACATTCAGATAGTGAACTTTTTGCCTGAGAGTTTGAGTACATTTTAAGATTTCATTGGGGTAAAATTTGAATGTTTGCTTACTGTAAGTATACTCATGCTTTAAAGACATTCTTCAGTATAAAGGGGAAGAAAACTATAGAAGAAAATTTAAAGTTTCTAAATGTGTTGCCTGAAAACATGTCATGGAGGATATATTACGGAGAGTTTTTTTACTTTTTCTGTTAATACCTTCGTGTGGTAATGGGGACAGTGTGTTAAGATCAAAACTTTTCAGGAGTTACTTAGCTCCCTATCGTCGTTTGGCACCAGCTAGGGCTTAGACAGTTTTCTTGAAAACCTGTGCTTTTATTCACAGAGATAGGATGAATCAGTGCAGTTACATGATACTGTTGATTCATCATCAATAACATCTTTTAGTAATCAGAAAGTGCAGTATTATACTACCCATCAACTTAATACTGAACTTTTAAGGTATACTATCGGAGATAGTCGTAGCATCTTAAAGAGAGTAGCAGGCATAAAAGTAATAAAAGGGAAGTCAACTGTAGATTAATTTTCATTGTAACTTCCCTTTAGCAAACCCTGCTATCACCTGCTCTTGTCTTTTAATGATGTAAATTATACCTTGACAAGGTTGACTTTGCCCAGTGAAATAAACTTAAAATCCAGATTTTTAATTATAGTCTGTCCCCCAAAATAAATTAATAGCCTTGCACCTTGTCTTGCTTCTGAGCAGTAATACTGTTAGTAATACTATTACTCAGCAGTAATACTGAGTAGAGCCCAGAGTTAAAATATCCAGTATCATTTTCTTGCTATTCCCAAAACTCATCTTTGCATTATATTTTTTTTTTAGTTGTATCTATCAACTTAATATATGAATTCCTAGTACATAGACACATAAAAATTCAATACAAAGCATAAAAACACAACCACTATTTTGCTTTCAGAAATATCTTCCTAAAAAGTCACTGTGATCTTTGCTGATCTACAGTCTTTAACACTGCATAGCCAGAGTGATCCTGATAAAATGTCAGGTCATGTAACTTCTATTCTCAGATGACTTCCCTTCTCAGTCATAGTAAATTCCATACTCCTATGGTCTACAAGGCTCTATGATTTGAGTGTCTTCTTCCTCTCTGACTTCATCTCCTCACTGTTTCTCCAATCTCCTTTCCCCTATGCTGTTGTGGTCTTTTCTAACTACTATGCATAAAACAACAGCCTTCCCCCCGGTATTTCGTATCTGTTTTTATACCAGATTTTTCTCCATAGCATTTATCATTTTGCAACATGCGGTGTAATTTACTAACTGAGGTTTATTGTTTATTTTCTTCACTCTAATTTAGCTTCTGTGAGGTCAGCATTTGTCAGTATTGGTCACTGTTTTGTCCCTAAACACCTGAGCAATGCCTTACATGTAAGTTAATGAATTAACATGCTTTCAGCTATAAACATTACAAATAGTGATTGTGGTTTGAAAGTTTAGACTAAGCAAGTCTCTGTGGCATAAACTGCCCAGTTACTTATATCCATGCACATGAGCCATGTTCATTTCAGGGGTCCTTGTTTTTTGTTGTTATTGTTTGTTTTGTTTTTGCTTTCAGATAGCATCTCACTCTGTCTCCCAGACTGGAGTGCAGTGGTGTGATCACAGCTCTCACTATGGTGCCCAGGCTGGTCTCAAATTCCTGGGCTTAAGTAATCCTCCCACCTTGGCCTTGCAAAGTGCTGGGATTGCAGGAATGAACCCCCACACCCAGCCTAAGGGGTGTGTGTTTTTAGAGGAGTGTGACAGTATGTGACCTTGAAAGTATCATTTGTCTTAATATAGAAGGAGCTAAGAATGCCTCAGCTAAGAGTAGAGCAGTGTAATAGTTTGTTTTCACGCTGCTAATATACCTGAGACTGGGAAGAAAAATAGGTTTAATTGGACTTACAGTTCCACATAGCTAGGGAGGCCTCAGAATCATGGTGGGAGGAGAAAGGCACTTCTTACATAGTGGTGGCAAGAGAAAATGAGGAAAATGCAAAAGCGGAAACTCCTGTTAAAACCGTCAGATCTTGTGAGACTACCATGAGAACAGTATGGGGGAAACTGCCCTGTAATTCAAATTATCTCTCAACAGGTTGCTCCCACAACAGGTGGAAGTTATGGGAATACAATTCAAGATGAGATTTGGGTGGGGACACAGCCAAACCATATCAAGCAGTATAACTATCTTATTGTTAAAAATGTTGTCATTTAGAAGCCATATTAATTTTCTTATAGTTCCAGAAGGCAGAACTAGGATTGTGGTGATATGTATTGAAAGGGAGGAGAGAGGCAGCAAGAGGAGATCTGGGAGAATTAGTTAGCAGGCTTTTCTAGTAGTCTGGGAGAGATGAGGATAACTTGAATTAGGATGATAATTGTGGAGATGGGCTCAGTGGATGGGATTTGAGACCAGCAGGCCTCAGTTAATAGATTGAAAGTGAGGGAGAAAGAAATTTGAAAGATGACTTCTGGATTACATTCCTAGGTTGTGCCAGATAAGGACAAGAGCTCTTTTGGTTTTAATATATCAGGCTTAAAGTACCTTTGGAGCTTTCAGGTAGAAGTTCCTGTAAGTAATTAGATGTATGGTTCTAAAATCCAGAGGAGGAATATGGGCCGGAAATGGAAAACTGGAGTCACCCATACAGATAATTGGTACTATAGGTATGGATGAAATTGCCTAGGTGAGGGAATATAACTTGGGGGGAAAAAAGCTTAGGATGGAACCACAATGACCTCTAACATTTAGAAAACTTGGCTGGAAGAATGTGAGCTCCCAGAGAATACTGTGAAGATCAGAGAAGTAGAGGGTGAGTGGGGTGTTACAGAAACCAAAGGAAGAGAGTGTTACAAGGAGAGAGAAGTCAAGAAGAGAGAGTTGGGTCAAGTGTTGATAAAAGTTTAATAAGGTAAGAACTAAAAAAAAAATTTGTTGACTGTAACAATGTGAAGTTCATTGGCCCTTTGAACAAGCAGGACAGTAAGGTGATGCTTCTATAATTGCTTAAATAGATCTAAAAGTATTGAGATCAAAGTTTAATTGTCACCCATATTACAGAAGACAGCTAATGTTTATCAGATATTTACTACGTGTCAGCCACTCTGTTGTAGACATTTTACATAAATTTTCATTTGATCTTTTCAGTAGCCTCGCAATGTTGAATGTATTAGTCCATTTTACAGAAATGAGTCTGGGGTTCTGGAGAAGTTAAATGACTTAAGTGTCAGAGAAGTTGCTAAGTATCTATACCTGGGTCCATCTGACTTTCAGTCTTCGGTTGTTTCACTGATCTAGAGGCCTGTCAACCTCTAGATCAGTGCTGTCCAGTAGACAGTTCTGTAATGATGGAAATGTTTTGAATCTGTATTGCCCGGTGTAGTAACTGATAGTGACGTGGTTGTTGAGCACTTGCAAAGTGGGTAGTGCAGTTGAGGTACTGAATAGTGGTTATCATATTGGACAATGCAGATAGAGACCAAAGGTCATTGACAATCTCCTAAATAATAAAGCAGGGTCTTATAAAAAGAAGAGGTGAAAATACATACTGTCATACTGTTCTTCATTTAAAAGGAACACTGCTTTGCTTATCTTCTGTAAGTGAATTTTATAGGTAACTGTAAAAAAAAATTCTCAAAGTTTCAGAAAAGTTCCTAGTACAGTACAAAGAACTTTTCCCCCTTGAGTCTTTTGAGAGTAAATTGTAGAATCCCACTTAAGCTCCATGTACTCTACAAAGACCTTTTTTCTCCTAAACCAGTTGAGAATAAGTTGCAGGTACAGTCTCATCACCTCAAACAAGTACAAGGATTTTGTGTTGCACAACTACAGTATAACCATCAAAATTAGGAAACTGGCATGGTGCGGTAGCTCACAGTTCGAGAACTTTGGGAGACAGAGGCAGTAGGATCACTTGAGCCTAGGAGTTTGAGACTAGCCTGGGCAACATAGTGAGAACTTGTCTCTACAAAAAAGAAACAAAACTAGGTGTGGTAGCATGCACCTGTGGTCTCAGCTACTCAGGAGGCTGAGATGGGGGGATCACTTGAGCCCAGGAGGTTCAAGGCTGCAGTGAGCTAAGACTGTGCCACTGCATTACAGTCCGGGCATCAGAGCAAGACCCTGTCTCAAAAAAAAAAAAATTAAGAAATTAATCTTCCTATATTATTAGAATCTAACCTCAGACCACATTCAAGTTTTGCCAGTTTCCACAGTAATTTCCTTTGTAACAAAATAATTCAGAATTCTGTGTTGCATTTAACTGTAACATCTTTTTAGACTCCTTCTACTTGGAACAGTCCCCCAGTCTTGACTTTCATGACCTTGTTCGTACTCCTTAAAGCTTATAGATTAGTTCTGTTCCAAAATGTCTCTCCATTTGGGTTTGCATGATACTTTCTTTTTTCTTTTTTTTTTTTTTTTCCAGATGTATTTTTCTTTCTGTAGGATGCCAGATATTTCCTTACGTTTAGATTCAGGTTGTACGCTATTTGACAGTAATGATGTTGCATTTTTCTCATTGTGTCCGATCAAATGGCATACAATTTCTGTTTGCCTCATTACTGATGACGTGATAACTTGATATCACATAGTGTGCACTATGATAACTTGATTGAGGTAATATCATCCAAGCTTCTTCACTGTAAAGTTACTTTTGTCCCATTGGTAATTAACATGTATTTTTGTGGAAAAGTATTTTGAGACTGTAAAAATAGCCCATTCCTTGTTAAACTTGCTATTTATTTATTCCGAGATTGTCTTAGCTTTGGCTATTGAAAGCCCTTCAAGATAGTTTCTGTTTTCTTTTGACTTGTTCTTCATACTTCCTTTTTTGTTTTTTGAGGTGGAATCTTGCTTTGTTGCCCAGGCTGTAGTGCAGTGTGGTGATCTTGGCTCACCACAAACTCCGCCTCCTGGGTTCAAGTGATTCTTGTGCCTCAGCTTCCCAAGTAGCTGGGATTACAGGCGTGGGCCACTACACCTGGCTAAATTTTGTATTTTTAGTAGAGACGGGATTTTGCCATGTTGGCCAGGCTGACCTTGAACTCCTGACCTCAAGTGATCTGCCTGCCTTGGCCTCCCAAAGTGCTGGGATTACAGGTGTGAGCCACCATACCCAGCCACTTCCTTCCTTTTGGGCATAAGAAAATGAAGCTTACCTTGTACTTTCCCTGCCCCAGCACTGGAATCAACCATTCCTCCAAAGAGTGGTTGCTTTTAGTGGAGAAAGGTATTTAGCAAACAAGATTTGGATGCTCTAATTATTTCGATGTCTGTGGGTAGAAAACCATGAATTGGTACTAATTTCTCCAATTTCAGTCCACAAGATTTGTTCTCTTTTTTTCCATTACCAAATTTATAACTCCCTTCTCACGAGGAGAACTCTGACTCATTGTCATTACTTACTAAATTTGATAAATCCCCTGCATATGGCCAGTTTCCCATTGCCTTAACTTTTTTCTCCACTTAGGCTCTGACATCCTGTCCTGGGATACACCCCTTACTCCATACTTCTTAGATACCCCATACTGAAGATTTTACCATTCTGTTTGAGCTCTAGTACCTTAATCTGGGTTCCCTCACTATTCCTAACATGGGCATTTTGCTCACTAACTTGGTCTCCAATGCCTCTAGCCAGAATAGCAGCATACAGACGTGTTCTTTTAAAGTTTATACTTACTCCTTTTTGTAAAATATTATTATACCAACACTTTTAGTGAAAATTAAAAGTGTTCTCAGTCTTCAAATTTAAACCCTTTAGAGTACATTTAAACTCTCTTGAGACTCACATCTCTGTTAGGGATAAGACTAAACTTCCTTTTTTATCCTTTTTTTACTCTAGACTTCTCAGATGTACTTTTAGGGTTGTCTTTTTATCGTAATTTTGACAATAAGGTAAAAATTAGTTTAGTCTTTTGTGTGTGCGTGTGTGTGTGTGTTTGTGTATGTGTGTGTAGGTTTAGGAGTCAGTCAGACCTGGTTTCGAACTCTGGTTGTCCTAGATGACTGTCACCTTTTATAGGCGATCTAATCAGTATCTCAATTTCCTCACCTAATTTTTTAATAACATTTATCTAAGTCCAGTGGTAATAGCAACTAACTCTGTCTCTTGTTCATACTCTTAAGTTAGCTCTGTTTAATGGGTGATTTTTAAGCCTTTTTAATGCGGTGTTCTATTGTTCAGTATTGACGGTGTTTTAAGTTTTTAAATGTACCGTGTTCTGGTATTTTGCGGATTAAACGTGGAAAGGCATGCCAGAATGTGTAGTTCATTACCTAGTATGTTGTAGGCATTCACTCTACCCATAGTTCTGAACTCCAGGTTTGTTGATGTCTATGTGTCTATTAGGTCTGTGCCCTAGGGGAGCTTAGCTCTAATCAGGCCTTCTTTATTGATATGTAGTCTTCTTTCCATTTTCTCCTGACTGGTTTCCCCTACTTTCCATCTCCCCACTGCCGCCACCTTTCTGCTACTGCATTAAGCTCAAAATCCCCAATTTAAACATCTTATAAACAACTTTAAAAACAGATAAATGGGAGAGAGGTGGACTTGAAGTCCACCTAAGAAAACACAATTTAAGTCCTAATTTAGACTGAAGAACATTAACTTTTTGCACTTTATTATTTTTCTTTTTCTTGCCTCAGTCGTTAGTTACTCCCCCACTGGTACATTTAAAAAATGTCTTAGGAACTCTTTGCCTATTTCTTAAATTTGGCACTTAGCATATGCTATCTTGTTCATCTTCTGTATCCTATGTCTCCAAGTCTACTCTTTGTACCAGGAAGGGATACAGTATCTTAATCTGTCTTTTTATTCCAATACCAGGCTTAGTACCCTGACCACAGTAGTTATTTAGCAGCTTAAAGCAAACCAAAACAGAAATACAAACATGAAAGAGAGCAGCCAAAACAACACTGTTTTAAAAATTCTCTGGGATCAAACAGTTTACAAATAATAGGTCTTGTTTGTTTTTTTTTGTTTTGAGACACAGTCTCATTCTGTCACCCAGGCTGGAGTGCAGTGGCACAATCTCGGTTCACTGTAACCTCTGCTTCCCAAGTTCAAGCAATTCTGCCTCAGCCTCCTGAGTAGCTGGGATTACAGGCATGCACCACTACACCTGGCTGATTTTTGTATTTTTAGTAGAAACAGTGTGTCGCCATGTTGGTCAGGCTGATCTCGAACTCCTGACCTCTGCCCTCCTCAGCCTCCTGAATTGCCGGGATTACAGTCATGAGCCACCGCACCCAGCCCTGATAGGTGACTTTTTTAAATGTAAATATACTTATAGCACTATTTTGTATGCCTAGATGGCTTGTCAAGAAGAATGTTTCGGTAAACTGTTATAATGGGGAATAAATATTAATGACTCAAAAAATTTATAAGCTATCATTCACCTGAAAACCTCATCATAGAAAACCCATCAGATAGGACAGTTTTAATGTAATAGGTCATATTTCTTTAGGAACTGCTGTGCGTGTCCAGTTACTTAATGCATCAACATGAGTAATGTGAGGGAGATGCATGAAAGGAAATAGCTTCGTTGTTTCAAAACTGCCACAGAACTAGATATAATTAAAACTGAATGGAGGGTAAACAAATCCAATTAGACTCTTTAAAAAGGTTTAAAATATAGTTCATATTAATATAGCCATTCCAACCATCTTTTATTATTGTTTGTATTGTTTGGCGTATCTTGGTCTATACGTTTAACCTATCTTTATTTTTAAAGGGAGTTTCTTGTAGACAGGCATATAATTCAGTCTTTCTTTAAAATCCAGTTTGATAATCTCTTTTAATTGGTGTGCACAATTATTTACATTATTTACATTTAATATAATTATTACTGTTTGCTCCTCTATTTTCTTCCTTTTTTGGGAGGTGTGGGGAGAGACAAGGTCTCGCTCTGTCCCCTGGCTGGAATGCTATGGGATGGCCGTAGTTCCCTGCAACCTTAATCTCCTGGGCTCAAGTAATTCTCCTGCTTCAGCCTCCAGAGTACCTAGTACTACAGGTGCATGCCACCACACTCGGCTAATTTTTTAAATTTTTTGTAGAGGTAGGTGTCTCATTGTGTTACCCAGGATAGTCTTGAACTCAGCCTCAAGCAATCCTCCTGCCTCAGCCTCCCAAAGTGTCTGTCCTTTTTTAGATTATGTGAATATATTTTGATGTTTTATTTTTAATGTATCCCTTGGTTTTTTAACTCTTATCTCTTCGCATTATTTTTTAGTGGTTGCATTAGAGCTTCATGCTTCAGTTGAGTAGCCAGTAACTAAATATGTGACTCTTGCACTCGAAATGTGGTTAATTTGAATTGAGATGTACTGTAAGTATAAAATACACACTGGATTTTACAAAAAGAATGTAAAATAGCTCATTAAACAATTATTAAATCGATTACATCTGTAATAATTTTTAAATTTATTACATGTTGAAATGATAATATTTTGGACATATTGGGATCTACCATTCAATCCAACAGTTCCACTACTCAGTACCTAAAGGAAAAGAAGTCATTGGATGAAAAACACACATGCACACACATGTTTATAGTAGCATAGTTCGCAATTGCAAAGATATGGAACCAACCTCAAGTGCCCATCAACTAAGTGAATAAAGAGAATGTAGTATATATACACCGTGGAATACTACTCAGGCATAATGTCTTTTGCAGCAACTTAGATGGAGCTGGAGGCCATTATTCTAGGTGAAGTATCTCAGGAATGGAAAACAAGATATTGTATGTTCTCACTTATAAGTGGGAGCTAAGCTGTGATGATGCAAAGGCATAAGAATGACATAATGGACTTTGGGCTGGGCACTGTGGCTCATGCCTGTAATACCAGCACTTTGGGAGGCCGAGGTGGGCGGATCACTTGAGGCCGGGAGTTTGAGACCAGCCTGGCCAACATGGTGAAACCCCGTCTCTACTAAAAATACAACAATCAGCCAGGTGTGGTGGTGCGTGCCTGTAATCCCAGCTACTCCAGAGGCTGAGGCATGAGAATTGCTTAAGCCTGGGAGGTGGAGATTGCAGTGAGCTGAGATCGTACCACTGCACTCCAGCCTGGGCAACAGGGCAAAACTCTGTCTCAAAAATAAGTAAGTAGAAGGATGCAGTGGACTTTGGGGACTCAGGGTGAAGGTTGGCAGGGAGTGAGGGATAAAAGACTACATACTGGGTACAGTGTAACGTTGCTCAGGTGGCAACTGCACCAGAATCCTAGAAATCACCACTAATGAACTCATTAATGTAACCAAGAACCACCTGTACCTCAAAAACTATTGACATAAAAATAAATTTTAAAAAAGATTTTTTTCTTCATGTTTGCTTTGTTGCAGTTGATTATGATTTATTTATTTGTTTATTTTTGAGATGGAGTTTCGCTCTTTTTGCCCAGGCTGGAGTGCGGTGGCACGATCTCAGCTCACTGCAACCTCCGCCGCCACGGGTTCAAGTGATTCTCCTGCCTCAGCCTCTTGACTAGCTGGGATTATAGGTGCCCACCACCATGCTCAACTAATTTTTGTATTTTTAGTAGAGACGGGGTTTCTCCATGTTGGCCAGTCTGGTCTTGAACTCCTGACCTCAGGCAATCCACCTGCCTCGGCTCCCCAAAGTGCTAGTATTACAGGTGTGAGCCACTGTGCCCGGCCTTTGATTATAATTTATAAGCTTGTTTTTCTATTGCATTTATCCTATTTGGTGTTCTCTGAGCTTGGTGAATTTCTAAATTTGTGCCCTTCTTCAAGTTTAGGAGGCTTATGAACCTTATTCCAGTATTTTTTTTCTGTACCAATTTCTTTCTGTTTCTGGTACTCAAGTGACAGAACTTTTGATGTTGTCCACAGGACCCTGAGACTCTTTATTTTTTTCTTCTTTTATTTCTGTCTTCTTCAGATTAGATCATTTCTTTTAATTTGGCTTCATGTTCACTGACTTCTTTGCATTTCTATTCTGTTATTGTACCCTTTTTTTAGACATCATATTTCTTACCTCTAAAATTTTAATTTTTTATACCTACTATTTCACTGCTGAGAATTCTGTCTTTTCTTTTTTTGAAAGTGTTTATTTTTTTCTCCATAGAGCATAGTTATAATAGGTAAAGTCCTCAGTAATTCCAATATTTGAGTTATCTTGGTGTTGGCAGTTATAGATTGTCTGTTCCCTTGAGAATTGGTCACATTTTCTGGTGCTTGGAATGTCAAGTAAGTTGGAACTGTATCCTGGATAATATTATGTTATATTGACTCTAGGCTGTGTAAATAGCCTTCTAGAGATGTTTTGTTTTAGCAAATAGCCCATTAGATTCAGACCATACATTTTGGTGGGGTTTTTTGTTGTTGTTGTTGTTGTTTTGTTTTTGAGACAGGATCTCTGTTGCATAGGCTGGAGTCCAGTGGCATGACCATAGCTCAACCTCCCAAGTAGCTGGGGCTGCCTGTGTGCACTACCACACCTGGCTAATTTTTTTTTGTTTGTTTGTTTGGTAGCAATGAGATCTCACTATGTTGCCCAGGCTGGTCTTGAACTCCTGAGCTCAAGCAGTCTTGCCACCTTACCTCCCAAAGTGCTAGGATTACAGGCATGGGCCATCATGCCTGGCCTCAGACTGCAAACTTTTTCTTACCTTTTGGGGGTGATAGTTCACCTTTAGTTTAGTTTTCACAGCCTTTGCTGTATTGCCCTGGGTCTGTCCTGTGCTAACTGAATGCTTGCATAGCTCAGCTAGGACTTGTGTAGATTCATGCAGAGAATTAAGGAATCCTCTTGATCAGACTCTCCAGGATTTTTTCTCTACCCTGCAGTGTCCCCTTTTCCTGGTTCCTTTGGCTAGAAATGCCCAGAAAAATGGGGCTTCTCTCAGACTTTTAGCCGCCTGTGCCACTGCCACCATGTAACCACCCTAAGGACAAAGCTATCAGAGAAAAGATGAAAAATAAAACGGGAAGACTCAATGCAGTTTGCTTCTCTAGGTTTTTACTCCCCTCCACATTTCACCCACTTTAATTTACTTTTCAGAGTATAGTACTTAGATGAATTATTTAGTATTCTGCCCAGATTTTTTGAGGTAGGCTATAATGGGGCCTACTTTGTGTTAGCCAAAACCATATTCTAAAATATATCTGAAAATAAAATTTGAATCAAATATTTATAAAACTTAAGAAATTTGAAAACCAGTAGACTAGGGAGAATACTCCAAATTTTCAGACTGAATAGCCCTGTAAACAGCCTAAAGTTAATCTGTAGCTAGAATAACTAGGGGAAATGAAATAAAAAACAAAAACGTATTTATTCAAGGATGACAGATTATATTTATTCTTCAGAAAATGGGAGAACGGTGTTTCAGTTTTTTGATCTTTTTGGAAGACAGGAATCTCAGAACTCTAAGGGGCTGTTTGTTTAGGGGTTGTTTTGATACAACTTTAAGGGACTTGGATTAATATCAAGGTTATTTTTTGGCATGGATTTGTAAAACTTCTCTAAATTATCACATCATTTAGAATAGTTTGTTTTAGGGATGTGTTTATTCATCATTTTTGACTCTTCATCCCTGTTTCCTTTCTCATTAACATGTCTTACTGATACACTTTATGGTGTCGAACAAATCATATCCTGTGTTAGTCATGGCGAACATAGCAGAAGACTGACCAGTTAGAGATTTCACTTGAAAAAGTAGTTGGCAGTTTGTAGCATTTATAATAAGATTACATTTAGGAGATAATCCCAATATCACTCAATCTCTAACAGCATCATTTTGGTCTGAGTTGTCTCTTCCAAAAACAAACTATATATACTCTTTAACAATTATTTCTTTATTTTGTTAATTTATAAATCAGCTGCCCTGTTTCCCTAAAGCAAACTATTCTAAATGATTTGATACATTAGGTTATGTCTTAAGACATTGACAACTGGTATCTTACTAATATCAGTTTAGTTTTTCCTATTAGTGTATTTTGGGAAGAGGAATGCTAATGGTATTTTGGAACCTGGTGGAGCAGGACAGTCTTGATCCAGTCGTTCTACTCTCAGGTTCTTTGCACTAAAAGGGCATGAAAATCACTCACTAAATAGAGCTAATTTAAGAGAATGGAACATAGAGTTAACTGCTATTTATTACCACTGGACTCAGATAAATGTTACTTAATTAGTTACTTAAATACTGTAAGGAGATGGTATTCAGGTGAGTTGTTGGGTAACTTATGACCAGTATCTGGGTTAGAGTTGTAGTATTTCATAGGAGTAGGATTGTGAAATTCTTCTTTAAATTATGTGTAAAATATTCATATGAGGGCACATTGATACATATACATTTATGTAACATAATTGTACTTATCTCTGAGATAGCTAGCAGGATGAGTTTGTGTTTCAGAAATTCATATAATAGGCATAGCTAGAGAAAAGAGTAGATGTTGTGTTTATACTGTGCAAGATAATTGCTTTTTTCCATCTGGGTTTTATAATAGCTACTTGTACCAATTTGTAAGGGATTAGTATGAAGAAAGTGATCAATTCTCGAGAAACCAATGAAAGTTAACTTTCAGCATTTTGCAAAAGAAACTAATTTCTGGAATTGAAACTCTGTAAAGTTTTAGAAATGTTGTTTAAACAGAACGGGGTAAAATTTCAGAAGCAGTGATTTGAACATCATCCCTTTTTTCCTATTAAATCCATTCTCATTTTTCTGTGACAAGCATTTTTATGTGGTCATTTATTTTCACTAATTCTCACCCTTTAACTCTTAGGATTTTTCTGTGGTTTCAATGTTTATGCTCTCTCCAAAATTCTTGTTGAAACTTAATCCTGAATGCAACAGTATTAAGTGGTGGGGCTTTTGGGAGGTGATTAGGCTGTAAGGGCTCTGCCCTCATGGATGGAGTTAGTGCCTTCTATAAGGACTGGAGAGAACTAACAGGGCCCTTTTATAAGGCACTAATTCCATCCATGAGGGCATAGCCCTCACAGCCTAATCACCTCCTGAAAGGCCCCCACTTAATACTTGAAGATGCAGTAACAGGTGCCATCTTGGAAGCAGGGACCGGATCCTCACCAGGCACTGAACCTGCTGATGCCTTGATCTTAGACTTCTTAGCCTCCACAACTGTGAGAAATTTCTATTTTTTATAAATTACCTGTCTCAAGTGTGTTTTTTTTGTTTTTTTTTTTTTTGTTTTTTTTGGTACAGCAGCACAAATGAACTAAGAGAGCTTTGTTTGTTATTTGGACAGGCGTTATCATTTCTGCTCAGAAGTCTTTCCAAGGTACACCAAGTGTTAAAGTAAAAATACAGTTGACAGTTTTCCTGTTTTTCTTAAAAGGATAAAAATTCACCAGTTCTTCCTCTACTTCCATACTTCCACCCAGGATGCCTTTCTTGTCTTTGTTATTCTGCCTCCCAGATGTGAAAATACAGTGCTGTTGATCCCAAGTGCTCCTGTAGTCTTCTTGGGAGGTTTGGTTATAAAATGAGTCTGTAACATCTCATTGCTCTTTTGCTTTTTGTCTCTAATAGGCATAAAGTTTAGTTTTCTACATGTAAACTCTACTTTTCCACACGTATAACTCTTTCCTTTAAAGTACCTGTAACATGCATTCAGAAATTGCCTGGTGGAAATAAAAATAAGAGAGCTTTAGGTTTGCCCTTAGCATATAAATTAGTTATGTCATTGTACTTTAGTAAATGGGGATGAGAATCTTGAGGATAAATGAAGATTATGTAATCAGCTCTTTGTATTCTGTTCTCCATACCTTAAGCAGGGGTGGGGTTATTAGACAACAATTGCATAAATATATTGAAGGTATCAAAGGACATATGCTACTGTTTACAGTTGTTTCTTATTTGGAAAATAATGGAAGCCTGTCTCATATAATGATTTTTCAGACTGTCATGGTAAACTATCCAGGCACATAAAAGGCACTCATTTTTATTTTCTTAAATAAAGTACTGCATTGTAAATACATTCTTCCCATAGAGTGGATGACTGTCACATAAGAGTGTAACCTAACTGGGAGTCATAATAGATGTCTTCCTTCGGTGATCACCCATGCTATCATTAGGATTTTGGAACTGATCTGTTTCTGCACCTCTGCCTTAGAATTTAGTGGAGTTGTTAAATTGAGCCTGTTGTTTTTCATCTCTGTATCTCGACAGGTTATGGATATCTGTTGTGTCTCAGACTTGTCAGTGCTGTAGAAATGGAGAAAGCAGAGATAAAACATTCAAACACCCCCTCCCAAGCTCATCTTGTGGCGGTATAATTTGGGTGACTTCTGTGTTGGCAGTAGTTATAAGAATTGGAACAACTGAAAGTATGAAGTTGACAGTGAAAAAGTGCCTTTCTTGAAAATGTTAACAATTTATATTTTAGTTCATAATATTTTCAAAAAATTGCTCTCATGTTAGTCTTAAGAAAATTTAACTTTTATTATATACAGTAAAATTGAGCTTTTTGAGGTATATAGTTCTGTGAGTTTTAATACATGTATAGATCTGTATTACCACTACAGTCAAGATTTGCAATGGTTTTATCACCCCCCCCAAAAAAAAACTGTGTTGTTCTATCTCTGTAGTCATACGTTCCCCTAACCCAGGTAACTGCTGACAAGTTCTCTATCACTATAGTTTTGCGTGTAAATGCAATTCTAGAATATGTTGCCTTTTGAGACTGGCTTCTTTCACAAAATAGAATGCCTTTAAGATGCGTCCAATTTGTTGAATGAAGTGCTAGTTCATTCCTTTTTATTGCTGAGCAGTATTTCATTATATGATTGAATGTACCATAGTTTTTATTTTGATAAGGAGCAGAATATAAATTTGTTCTTTTCATGTACTTTTTTTTTTTGTATAAGGATAATGCTGGATTCATAAAACGATTTGGGAAGTGCTCATCTTCCATTTTCTGGAAGAGATTGTGTTGATTTGGTGTTATTTCTTCTTTAAATATTTGTTAGAATTCACCAGGGAAATTACGTGGGTCTAGAGGTCTCTTTTTTAACTAGAGGCTTTTAACTACAAATTCAATTTCTTCAAATAGTCCTAAGGCTATTCAGGCTATCTACATCAGCAGTCTGGCAAGAGGTTTAAATTTTATTGATCTTTTCAAAGAATGAGCTTTTTTTGGTTTCGTTGATTTTTACCTGTTTTTCTGTTTTTGATTTCATTGATTTCTGTTCCTTTATTTTCTTTCCTTCTGCCAGTTTTGTATATAGTTTGCTCCTTTTTTAGTTTAAGGTGCAAGTTTAAATTACTGATTTGAGACCTTTTCTGATAGAAGAAATTTAATATTCTAGTGCTTTTGCTGCATCTCACATATTTTAAATATGGGTATGTTTGGGTTCAGGTCTATTTTCTGTTTGTTCCCTCTGTTTTTGTTCCTCTGTAAGCTCCTTCTTTGGGTTATGTAAACATTTTTTTAGTATTCCATTTTAACTGGCCAACCTGGACTGATTTGAAGGGAACTGGGTATAGTAGTTACCCCCTTTTCCATGTGGGAGCTATTCCAGGTAGATGCCTGAAACTGCAGATAGTACCAAACTCTATGTATATCATGTTTTTTCCTATATGTACATACTCATGATAAAGTTTAACTTATACATTAGGTGCAGGAAAGATTAACAACATTAATGAATAATAGAACAATTATAACAATATACTACAATAAAAGTTATGTGAATGCGGGCTCTCTCAAAATATCTTACTGTATTTTACTCACCCTTCTTGAGATGAAGGTAGAGTGACAGAAGACATTGACTAATGTTTTTAGTGGTAGCTCTAAGAATTATACATACTTAACATTTTAGTCTACTTAGAATTGATATTTTACCACTTGAAGTGAAATAGAGGTCTTACCACCATGTATGTCCCTTTACCTTCCTCCCTTTATGTTGCAGTTGTCTTGTGTTAAATGTGCATATATAGGCATACCTCTTTTTATTGTAGTTCAGTTTATTGTGTTTCGTAGATACTGCATATTTTACAAATTGAAGATTGTGGCAGTTCAGCATCAAGCAGGTTTGCCGCCATTTTTCCAACAACTTGTGTTTATTTCATGTTTCTTTCACAGTTTGGTAATTCTCACAGTATTTCAAATATTTTTGTTTTTATTATATCTGTTGTGATCTGTGATCAGTGATCTTTGATGTTACTATTGTAATTATTTTGGGGCACCACGAAGAGCGCCCATATAAGACAGATAATTTATGTTTGCCTTTGTGCTGACTGCTCCACTGACCAGCTGTTCCCTCGTCTCTCCCCTTCTCTTTGGACCTCCCTATTTCTCCACAATATTGAAATTAGACCAAACAGCCTTATCACTGATATGAAGAAAGTTTGACTGATCTGGGTAGAAGGTCAAACCAGTCATAACATTCTATTAACACAAAGCCTAATCCAGAGTGAGGCTCTAACACTCTTCAAGCCTATGAAATCTGAGAGGGATAAGGAAGCTGCATAAGAAAAGTTTGAAGCTAGCAGAGGTTGGTTCATGAAGGTTAAGGAAAGAAGCCATCTCCATAACATAAAAGTGCAAGATAAAGCAGCAAGTGCTGATGCCGAAGCTGCGTCAGGTTATCCAGAAGACCTAGCCAACATCATTTATGAAAGTGGCTGTACTAAACAAAAGATTTTTAATGCAGACGAACCAGCCTTCTATTGAAAGAAGACACCATCTAGGACTCATAGGTAGAGAGGAGAAGTCAGTGCTTGACTTCAAAGTTTCCAAGGACAGGCTGACTGTCTTGTTAGGAGCTAATGCAGCTGGTGACTATAAATTTATAAACCTGTACTCATTGACCATTCTGAAAATTCCAGGACTCTTAAGAATTATGCTGAATCTATTCTGTGCTCTATAAATGGAACAACAAAGCTTGGATGATAACACATCCTTTTACAGCATGGTTTACTGAATATTTTGAGCTCACTGTTGAGACCAAATGCTCAGATAAAAAGATTCCTTTCAACATAGTACTTACTCATTGACACCTAGCCATCCAAGAGCTCTGATGGAAATATTTAGAGATAAATGTTGTTTTCATGCCTGCTAACACAACATCCATTCTTCAACCCATTGATCAAGAAGTAATTTTGACTGTTAAGTCTTATTCTGTTAGAAATACATTTCATAAGGCTACAGCTGCTTTAGACAGTGATTTCTTGGATGGATATGGGCAAAGTAATGGAAAGGATTCACCATTCTAGATGCCATGAAGAACATTTGTAATTCATGGAAGGAGATTAAAATATGAACAGGATTGTGAAGAAGTTGATTCCAACCCTCATGGATGACTTTTAAGGATTCGAAACTTGTGTGGAGGAACTATTACAGGTGTGGTGTAAACAGCAAGAGAACTATTATAGAATTAGAAGTGGAGCCTGAAGACATGACTGAATTCCTGCAATTTTATGATTAAATATTGAATGAAGAGTTGTTTCTGGGGAATGAACAAAGAAAGTGGTTTCTTGAGATGGAATGTGTTCTTGCTGAAGACATTGTGAACATTGTTAAAATAGTATATAAACTTAGTTGAGAACACAGTGGCAGAGTTTGGGAAGATTGACTCCAATTTTGAAAGACATTCTGCTGTGGGTAAAATGCTGTCAAATAGCGTCTCATACGCAGAGAATTTTTTTGCTAAAGGAAGAGTCGGTCAGTGTGGCATACTTGAATGTTATCTTATTTTAAGAAATTGCCACAGCCAGCCTGCCCTTCAGCAACTACCATCCTGTGATTAGTCAGCAACCATCAATATCAAAGCAAGACCCTCCACCATGCTGAAGGCTTGCTTAGATGATTATTAGCATTTTTAGCAATAAGTTATTTTTAAATCAACTATGTACAGTTTTTAGACATAATGTTGCACACTTAATAGACTACAGTGTAATATAAACCTTTATATATACTGGGAAATCAAAAATTTTGTGTGACTTGCTTTATTGCAATATTGTTTTATTACTCTGGTCTGGACCTAGACCCATGATGTCTTTGAGGTATGCCTGTATTGGAAATCTTATCAGAAAGTGTTACAAATATTTGCTTTAATGCCAAACATATTTTAAAGAATTTAAGATGAGAATAGTTAACTATGTTTACTCAGGCATTTACTGTTTCTGTTGATCTCCCATCATTCCTAACATTGTTTTTCTTCTGATACAACTTCATTTAAGAATTTTTTAGAGCTGGAAAATAATTCTCATCATTTTTCTTCCACTTTGAATAGCTTTTGTTTCACATTCATTCCTGAAGGATATTTTCACTAGATAAAGGATTTTAAGTTTACAGTTCTTTTCCATTTTAGCATTTGAAGGATGTTGTTCCCCTTTCTTCTGACTTGCATGGTTTCTGATGAGAAATCACCAGTGATTCAAATCATTAAACTCCCTCCCCCTCGTAGGTAATGCATCATTTTTTTTCTGGTTGCTTTCAAGGTTTTCCTTTGTAATTTTCAGCACTTTGACTCTGATGTGTGTCCAGGCATGGATTTCATTGGGATTATTCTGTCTGAGATTTGTGAGAACTCCTTAAATGTAGCAGTTTATGCCTTTCACCAAATTTCAGGAAGTTTCCAGCCATTATTTCTTCTTCTTTCTTTTTTCTTCTTTTTCTTCTTCTGTCTACTTTTTTCTTCTTTTCTGCGGTGATTTTCCTTTCCTTGCATTCTTGATGTGAATGTTGGGTTTTTGGTACTGCCTCACAGGTCCCTAAGCCTTTAATTTGTTTTTTTTCCCAATATTTTTCTCTTGTTTTTTAGATTGGGTAATTTCTGTTGGTTTATCTTCAAGTTCACTGACTCTTTACTCTTATTTCCGTTCTACTGTTGAGTCTATCCAATGTATTTTTATTTCCATTTTCACTTTTTTTTAGTTTCCATTCGGTTGTTCTTTATATCTTCCATTTGTTTGCTGTGATCTTTTGGCTTTCCATTTGTTTCAAAAGTATTTGCTTATACTTGTTGGAATATATATACTGGCTTTACATCTTTGTCTACTTGTTAGAGAATTCATTTTAGAAAATTCACCCAGCTGTGTCATCTTGGTGTTTTCTTTTAATTGTCTTTTCCCATGAGAGTGTTATTTTTCCCAGCTCTCTCTATGCCAAGTAATTTTGGATTGTGTTCTGTACATTTTGAACATTATGTTACAAAACTTTGTCTTTTTGTTTAAATGCTCTGGAAAATGTCGATGTTTTTGTTTTAGTTTTTTGGATTTTTTTTTTTTTAAGAGACAGGGTTTTGCTGTCGCATCCAGGCTAAAGTGCATGGCATGATTGTACCTTACTGCATCCTTCAACTCCTGGGCTCAAGGGATCCTCCTGCCCCAGTCACCTGATTAGCTGGGACTACAATCACACACCACTATGCTTGGCTACTTTATTTTTTATTTTTTGTAGAGAGAGGATCTCCTTTTGTTGCCCAGACTGGTCTCAAACTACTAGCTTTAAGCAATCCTTCCATCTTGGCCTCTTAAAGTGCTGGGATTACATGCTTGAGTCACTGTGCCCAGCTAATATTTTTATTTTTACAGGCAGTTGATCCAGCTGGGTTCAGGTTGGTCACAAGTTCCAACAGGCTTTCTGTAGGTTGTATTTTTTTTTAACTTCAGTTCTGTTTTCAAAACTTTACATTACTATTTGTACTTTTTCAGTATATACTACCCAGTAGCCAGTCTGTGATGTGTGTGGAGGTTTATCTTATATTTCAGATTTCAGAGTCTGTGGTGTGCTGCTTGGGTTTAAATCCACATATGTTCAGCTTGGGTGAGTTAGGAGTCCAAAAACAGCTGTAACTTTCTTGAGTTCTTTCCTGTCTGTTATATCCATGGTATTTTCTAGATCCCTGGGACACCCTTTTCTGTCTTTTGGCCAGAAAATTGGTTTTCATTTACTCCATTTCCCACAACTGTGTCTGGATCCAAGTATCAGGAAGACAGAGAGAAGTCAACAAGATTGGCCCAGAGTTTATTTGGTGAGAATGGTTCCTCTCTTTCTTAAGAGTTTTAGGTTCCTGCTGCTGCCACTGTTGTACCCACTACTACCACCAGATCATTTGGGAATAGGGACATGAGGAATGGGGAACAGAGAAAGGAAAAAGAAAAAAAAAAAAAAAAGGAGCAGAATGGGGAACAGTGAAAGGAAAAAAAAAAGGAGCAGTTTACCCCTCTCTTTCTGAACATTAGGAGACACTCCTTCCCCGCCAACTCCCCTCCCCGTTACCCACCTCGCTTTATATTTAGAGGGATTCTCTTAGAGCTTGGTCTCTGTTGTTACCAATGCCTACTTTCTAGATTTCAGGCTTTATTAATCCCAGGCCAGGGGATTCTGGATGGGGAAAAGGTGGTAAACTTACTGACAGTTTGATGATGCATCAGATTCTGGTGTCTTCTCTAGTCCAAATGCTATTATTTACTTCTGAGTCTTCAGATAACTGCTCCATTCATTCTGTCAGTATTTTGTAGTTTCATTCAGTGAGATTAACAATGTGGGATGTGTTTATTCCATCTTACCTGGAACTGGAACTCCCTGATCTCACTTTTGATCTATTTTAGAATGTAATGCCAACTTTAATCACCTCATATTCATATTAAATACAGTTTGGGAATTATATTCAGTAATTTTTTTCAGCATATATGTGACACTGCTGCATGCAACAGTACAATTTCTGTTAAAGAGATGATGCTACATTAAATGAAGAAGGAAGCAGGAAAATTAATTTTTTTTAGAACACTTTTGATGAACTTTCTAAATAAATATATTAGCTTTGAAAAACTTGTCCTATTTTCAATTCAATCTTAATTGTCTGGCTGAGGATTTCTGGCTTGCCTTTCACTTTGGAAATGTTTTATTCTTTATTCATTTTACTCTTTAAAACATGATTTGTTTCAATAATCAGGTTTTTGACCATTGTAGAGCATAGTATGAGGTGACATGCATCATTATGGATTATTTTGGCACTCACTTCCTGTTGAAAACACTGCACAGGAATTTTAGAGACGTTCTAAAACATATCCTTACTTCCTGGTTTGATATAGGAAACTGATTTTATTAAAAGACCTGTAAATGTAGGTGACTTCAGCTTTTAATTTTAATTTTCCATTTATCTGGTAAGCCACAAGATAATAGGATAATTTGTTCTTCAGTGAATGGTGCTTGGTCCTTTTCTTAATATAGGTCCACAGTGGTGGAAGTGAATATGAAAGATTCTTAGAAATTGCTTTTGTTGATCAACTGCTAACAAGCAGTCAGATCACTGATAATCTTTTTTAGAAACTGAACTAGAAAGTAATTCCGGGAACTGATATGCCCTTGGCATAAGTGTGCCCAACATAGAGACTGCTCCTACTTGCCCTTTTATTCAACTCTGTCTCTCATTTATCATATCAGTACTCTTCCATAGTAGGGTTTGTCATGGCAAGATTGCGCTTGGGAGTAGGGTTGGTAATAGTGTGATATTTCCTCATGGCCATTTATATCCCTCTTCTTTGTTTGTAACCAAAGAATCTGATTCAACCCTTTTGACAAAATATCACTAGGAGGCTGGGCATAGTGGCACATACTTATAATCCCAGCATTTTAGGAGACCAAGGTGGGAAGATTGCTTGAGGTCAGGAGTTTGAGACCAACCTGGGCAACAGAGTGAGACTCCATCTCTACAAATAAAAAAATTAGTTGAGGCCGGGCACGGTGGCTCACGCCTGTAATCCCAGCACTTTGGGAGGCCAAGGCGGGTGGATCATGAGGTCAGGAGTTCAAGACCAGCCTGGCCAAGATGGGGAAACTGCATCTCTACTAAAACTACAAAAGTTAGCCAGGCATGGTGGTGGGCACCTGTAATCCCAGCTAATCAGGAGGCTGAGGCACAGAATTGCGTGAACTCAGGAGGCGGAGGGTGCAGTGAGCTGAGATGCGCCACTGAACTCCAGCCTGGGTGACAAAGTGAGACTCTGTCTAAAAAAACAAAACAAAAGTTGAGTGTGGTGCTGTGCACCTGCAGTCCTAGCTACTTGGGAGGCTGAGGCAGGAGGATTGCTTGAGCCCAGGAGTTCAAGGCTGCAGTGAGCTGTAATCATGCCACCACGCTCCAGCCTGGATGACAGAGCAAGACTGTTTCTCTTAAAACACACACACACACACACACACACACACACACACACACACACACACACTCTCTCTCTCTCTCTCTCTCTCTCTCTCTCTCTCTCTCTCTCTCTGTCTAGTAGGAGACTTGATCAATTTAGTTGTTATTTAGTAATGTTGATTTGTCTTTTTTCAGTCCTTGCATTTGCTTTAGGGAAAACAAAGAAAGCGGCAAGCAACAGTTTTATTACTATTTCCTATTTCTCTGTTGTTTCTGACAATAAGAATAATAATGATCTTGATAACAGCCATTTGTTGAATGATGGTAGAGTTAGGATTTGAATCTAGACCTGTTGGACTCTAAAGTTTGTGGTATCAACCAGGATGTAGATATCTTTAGGTACCGTGGGCTGACTTGAAGAACAGCAAGCAGGGAGAGGGAGTTTTGAAGTGAACTGGAAGGGAAAGGAGCTTTGTTTTGTAATAGCAGAAAGAAACACACTTTGGAAGAAAAAAGAAGGAAAGAAGGGTAGTAATTTGAAACCAAACCAGACTAGGCTAAAGAATAGTTTACATTATTAGGAACCCCTGACTACTTCTGATTCCCTGAGGCTAGAGGTGCCCAGCAGCTGTTCAAATGGAATGTACATTCTTAGCATCCCAAATATAACTTAAAACAGGTTTTTAACAGCTGTGCTCTACAGTAGCAGTGCAGTTATTAAATATATTTTTAAATAGCTGTACAGTAGCACATTGGCTATTTAATAAAACTTCACAAAAATTTAAAATTTAGTTTCTCACATGCACTGTACATACTTGAAGTGCTTGATAGAAGAATTCCCTGTTGGGCAGCACTGTTCTAGAGAACTGAAATGTGTTAATACACTACCATTATTTGTTTTTTTTTGGGGGGGGGGGTTTCTTTGAGATGGAGTCTCGCTGTGTCGCCCAGGCTGGAGTGCAGTGGCGCGATCTTGGCTCACTGCAACCTTCACCTCCTGGGTTCAAGTGATTCTTCTGCCTCAGCCTGTAGTTGGGATTACACCATACCTGGCTAACTTTTTGTATTTTTGGTAGAGATGGTGTTTCACCATGTTGGTCAGGCGAGTCTCGAACTCCTGACTTCAAGTGATCCACCTGCCTCAGCCTCCCAAAGTGCTGGGACTACAGGTGTGAGCCACTGTGCCCTGCCTCACTACCATTATTTGAATGCGGTGTAGTGGCTGGACTAGGACTCTCATTTCCATGTATACTACTGTGTGAAAATGAGTTTTGAGTTCCTAAAAACTGATTTGTTTCAGTGCTTTTTTTTTTAATTTCAAATTTAAAAAAATTTCTTATATGATAAATAAAATTCAAAACTTAGACCATTTGGCCGGGCGCGGTGGCTCACGCCTGTAATCCCAGCACTTTGGGAGGCCGAGGCGGGCGGATCACAAGGTCAGGAGATCGAGACCATCCTGGCTAACACGGTGAAACCCCGTCTCTACTAAAAATACAAAAAAATTAGCCGGGCGCGGTGGCGGGTGCCTGTAGTCCCAGCTACTCAGGAGGCTGAGGCAGGAGAATGGCATGATCCCGGGAGGCGGAGCTTGCAGTGAGCTGAGATCGCGCCACTGCACTCCAGCCAGGGGGACAGAGTGAGACTCCGTCTCAAAAAAAAAGAAAAAAAAAAAAAAAAAAAAAACTTAGACCATTATTCCCTAATTATTATATGAACATATTTGGAGTATCACTTTCAGTATCTAGCAGAAACAATATGTTATGAAATGGAAAAGAGCAACTGGAAGACAGAAGTATGTTAGATCATTATATTAGGGGTAACAGACTAAAAAGATATTTTAGCTTGGAAAGATAAAGCCTAGGAAGAAACATTAAAGATTGACATTTGTAAATTAAAATAATCGGAAAAGGAAAGTTTACCGAAAATCTAGAATTAACATCCATTTAGTAAATTTAGAACCATTAAAAGAAAATACAATTTGACTTACAGATAATTAACTTACAGAACTTAGTAGAACAAATAAGTAGTATAGGTAGAAAATAACTTATGATTATAGAGCCATAAATAGTTAATAACACAAAATTGGGATGTATCTAACTTTTCAGGTAACTACACGGAAGGGTAGTGCTACCTAACCACATCTTACCTCTTAGGTCTGTTGACCACAAATTACTGGCTAGGACCATGACTGTGTGGTATTAGTGTGTTCCTGTTACGGGATATTCAAAGCAAAGCTTTTATTCAAAAATATGTGTGGATCCTTAGATTGAAAACTTGAGTCCAAGCAGATAGAAAAGATAAACAGGACAAGTTGCAAGTTTATAAGTTGTTGAACTGAGACTTAGGACTTTTATCTAGCAAAAGGCTAAGTTCCTGTCATTTTAAATGACTAAATTAGTAACATGGCGTAATCATTTTCAGGTATAAAAACAGTTAGTACAGGACATGTTAAGGAAAAAAGCATGCAACTTCTAAAACTTTGGAATGCTTTAACAGTTTTGAAAGCAGATTTCTTTCTTTTTGAGATGGAGCCTGACTCTGTTGCCCAGGCTGGAGTGCAGTGGCACGATCTCGATTCACTGTAACCTCTGCCTCCTGGGTTCAGGCAATTCTCCTGCCTTGGCCTCCCGAGCAGCTGGGATTATAGGTGCCTGACACTACCCCTGGCTAATTTTTGTATTTTCAGTAGAGACAAGATTTTGCCATGTTGGCCAGGCTGGTCTCAAACTTCTAATCTCAGACGCTCCTCCTGCCTTGGCCTCCCAAAGTGCTGGGATTACAGGTGTGAGCCACTGTACCTGGCCATTAAAGCAGATTTCTAACAAAGGCAGTCTGTAACTTTATTGAGGTTTCTCAATGTCTCATATGTATTTCACTATATGGATCTTAAAATAGAGAAGACAGTGCTTACTATAAAATACTAATTATAGGTTTGTGTGTGTGTGTGTATGTGTGTGTGTGTTTTTAACAGGGTCTTGCTGTGTTGCCCAGGCTGGTCTTGAACTTCTTGGGCTCAAGTGATCCTCCCACCTCAGCCTCCTAAGTAGCTAGGATTACAAGCATACACAACACACCCCAGTTTAAAATATAAATTATAAATTATATATGAGGTTAGTATGCCAAAGGAGGAAATGTGAAAATAGCATAGGTTAGACTATTAAATAGGACAAATAAATCATTGAGTTACGTAAAGGGATAGTATATTACATCTGAACATCTCTTAGGTTTTTAAAATATTGTGTTAACTTTCAAATGACATTTTATCACATTGAATTAACTCCAACCTTAATTTTTTTAAATTCTCAGATATTTAGGATAATGAAGGAGATAGTATAGTGTGAATTTCCCCAAATAAAAAATTATACTTAATATACAGCAGTGCAATATAACTCTAAAAGCAACTAAATTGGGAAGTTGTCTAGCGCAGTGCTTCTCAGACTTTAATGCACATGTGAATTATGTAGAGATCTTGACAGAATGCAGATTTTGATTCACTTGGTATGGATGGTACCTGAGATATCCTGCATTTGTAACAAGTTCCTAGGTGGTACTGATGTTGCCTTTCTGCATGAATAGCAAGGAGATTAACCTGTAACTCTGAATTTTTAAAAAAGTTTTTCTTGATGCATAATAGATGTATCATTTTTCTTGATACATAATAGGTATATCAAAATGCATGAACATATTTTGGGGGTACATATATAATACTTTGATACATTCATATAAGATATGATCAAACCAAGGTAATTGGGATATCCATCACCTTAAACATTTTTCTTTATGCTGGGAATATTCAAATTCTCCTTTTCTAGCTGGTTTTGAAATATACAGTAGATTAATTATAGTCACCCTATAGACCTTACTCTGGGTCTCATTTCTTCTATCTTAACTGTACTTTTGTATTAATCAACCTCATTTTATCCCCTGGCCCCCAGCCTCTTGTAATCACCAGTTTACTCTCTGTTCTCATGAGATCCACTTTTTTAGCTCCCACATATGAGTGAGACCATACGATATTTCTCTCTGTGCCTGCCTTATTTCACTTTACATAATGACCTCCAGTTTCATTCATGTTGCTGCGAATGATAGGATTTATTCCTTTTTGTGGCCGAATAATGTTCCCTTGTGTATATATACCACATTTTCTTTATTCATCCATTGATAGACATTTGGATTGATTTCATATTTTGATTGTTGTGAATAGTGCTGCAGTAAATATGGGATTGCAGATAACTCTTCATTATATTGATTTCCTTTCTTTTGGATATATACCCAATAGTGGAATTGCTGGATTATATGGTAGTTCTATTTTAGGTTTGTTTTTGTTTTTGAGGTGGGGTCTTGTTCTGTTGCCTGGACTGGTCTTGAGCAACTTGGCTCAAATTGTCCTCCCACTTCAGCTTCCTGGGTAACGGATTATAGGTGCACATCTATAAGCACCTGGCTTATTTTTAGTTTTTTTGACGAGCCATACTAGTTTCATATCTAAATTTTTAAAATAATGATCTTCTGTTCAATCAGCTGTATCATTTGAGCTGCTTAGATCAAAATACTTTGGAGTTATCCTGGATCCTTGCCCTCTAACAAATATTCCATATTGAATTTACCAGCAAATCCTGATGGCTGTATTTTCAAAACATCTGACATCTGAGTACATTTCATCACCTTTGCTACCACTATGGTATGAGCCACATCTATCTGTCTCCTAGATTATTGCGGTAGTCTCCTTGCTGGCCTCTGCTTTTTCCCTTGCTTCCTCTGTTCAGAAACCGCTAGTCACTCATGTCACTCAGAGAAGCCAGTCTTACCTTAGCCTAGAAGGTGCTTCATGATCTTATATTACCTCTCTGTCCTCATCTACTACTTTTCTTCTTTCACTGTATTCTAGTCATTCATCTCTTGTTGTTCCTTGAACATACCAGACATGCCTTAGGACTTTCATATTGGCTATTCTCTGCCAAGAAAGCTCAACCTGGAAGCACTGGATGATATTCACATACCTGTCTCCCTTACTGCTTTTTGATTGCCGGTTCAAATGTCCCTTTATCACAGAAGCTTTCCCTGAGTATTCTGTATGAAACAACAGCTTCCTCTGTTTTTATTCCTTAATAGCCACACTGTTTTTAATTTTTCTCAATAGCACTTCTCAACATCTAACATATTAGATATTTTACTTATTATTTTGTTTATTTTGTCTTCACCACTAGAGCATAAAGGTAGAGATTTCTGCCTTGTTCAGTACTAAGAGAATTGACTAGTATACCTATAGTATTCTATAAATCTTGGAGCTAAAAAAAGAAAAAAAAAATCCCACAGAAGGTCATTGGGCCTTTGCTTGAATACTTTCATTGATAGATTATTCTACCTCCCTTCAGAACAGTTCATTTTATTTGAATATAATTGCTAATGTTCTTCTTAAGCTTTCTGTTCTTCCAAACTAAACATTCTTACTAGTTTACCTTTCTGCATGTGATAGGGTTTCCAGGGCTGTCACCATTTTAGTCATCTTCCCTGTACATTTATCATTATGTTGTTTGTCCTTAAATACCAGAACTAAAACAAGTGAGTTTGCACCAGAACTAAAACAAATGTTGCACACATAGGCTAAGAGTGGGAAATATTCCTCATCCAACTTTTATTGTCAGATTGATTGGATTGAAAAAATTTTTTAGATTCTAATGCTCACTCATTTTGAGGTTGTATTTAATCTGCCACAACCTTTAAATCATTCTTACATATGCTACTAAGTTTCTTCTGCTTTTACAGTTGGTTTTTGAACTATAAGTGTGGGACTTTGTATTTCTCCTTATTTAACCAAATAGGGAATTTTCCTGGGCAGTTCATACCTTTAATATAGAAACTACCATATGTAAATTATTTTAGAAACTAATAGAAAAATCAATTCACATACATATAGGAGAATCACAACTGATGAAATCAGGGATTTCTTGTGCCTAGATATAAATGCATATTTGGAATTTCATTGCAATTATGTCTTTCATCAGTTCAGGAAGGAATAGTAAGAGTTGATTTAAGTCTAGATGCAGTGGGTCATGCCTGTAATTCCAGCACTTTGGGAGGTGGAGGCAAGAGGATCGCTTGAGCCGAGGGGTTGGAGACCAGCCTGGGCAACATAGCAAGACCCCATCTTTTAGGAAGAAAGAGTTGATTAAAAAAAATGTTACTGTATAAATTTCTTCCCTTTGACTGCCAAATTAACATCCTTTCCCACTTTCTCATTTTTACCTCTTTATAAGCACCATTTTCCTAGTCTTTTAGGTCAAGATATTGTCTCCTTCACTGTATTTGCTCACCAAATCTCAGAAATTCTTCAGCCCTTTAATTTCGTGCTTTTCAAATTTACTTCACAGCCAGTTACTTTAACTATGCAAATCTCTCTGCTTATAATCTCTTTCCATTGTAATCCAATCCATACTTGGCTGGCATATCAATCTTTTTTTAAAAAAATCCACTTGTATCACTTTTATCTTGTCACTCTTCTTCAGAGAATCTGTAAGATTGAATCTGAGGTTCTCAGTCATTAGTGATCCATCTATAATCTAGCCACATTTGATTTACATTGCTCTGCTTATTTCTTTTTTATTACCTCTCACTGTGATTTTCAGATAAAATTCATGGCTTACATGCCAACCCCCTCCTCAATAGAGACACACACATACACATACACAACTGTTTCCTTGGTAGATACACACACAAACACACACACACACTTTCTCTCACCCTCACCCACTCTTTTCTCTCACCCACTCAATTGTGAGATTGGCCTAGCTAAATGCTACTTTATTTCTCCATACTATGTTGCTCCTTGAATGCCTGAAGTTCCTCAACACATACAACCTATCACATTCTCTGAAAACTCCATTCCAAATTGATCTCTGTTCCTTAAGCTTCAATTGCATTTATGTCTGTGCCACAAAATGTATCATTTAGGCTTTGTTGCTTAATAGTTATATAAGGCTTTTCCTTTCCTTTTTTTTTTTTTTTTTTTTGAGACAGAGTCTTGCTCTGTCGCCCAGGCTGGAGTGCAGTGGCACAATCTTGGCTCACTGTAAGCTTTGCCTCCTGGGTTCGTGCCATTCTCCTGCCTCAGCCTCCCGAGCAGCTGAGACCTCCCGGGCAGCTGCCTGCCACCATGCCCGGCTAATTTTTTGTGTTTTTAGTAGAGACGGGGTTTCACCGTGTTAGCCAGGCTGGTCTCAGTCTCCTGACCTTGTGATCCGCCCGCCTCGGCCTCCCAAAGTGCTGGGATTACAGGCTTGAGCCGCCGTGCATGGCCAAGGCTTTTCATTTCGATAAGACTGTGCATTTGGATAGCAAGGAGTATAAAGAGTACTGGATTATCCACAAACTGTTTGGCTTGGCTTGTACTGTGTTCTTTTATGTGTAAAATAATTTCTTACAGTTTAGGATTTTTTCTTTAATTGATACTATTGGAAGAAGGCAAACATAAAAATGCTCTGATTTATCTTACAGGAAACCCTTTTCCAAAGAGAAATGAAGAAGAAAACTGTATATACCCTAAATATGGGAGATAAGAAGTATGAAGACATGGAAGGTAACTTTTCATTTTTATAGAGTTTGTTGAAAGCAAAACAGTTGTTTCCAAACTGTTCACTTGTATACATTTCAAAATACACAGGAGTTTTTTGTTGTTGTTGTTCTTAAATTCCAAAATAAGCTAAGTATACATGTTTTTTTCTTCCCATATCTTATTTTCAATTGATCAAGTTTTTTGATTTGTTACTTTTTTCTTAAAGCTTTACTCTCTACTGGTTTAGGAATTACTGTTTCTGTTTTTGTCCTTGTCTTTTTAAAAAAGAAAAAAGTTAGCTTTAATACTGTCCTCTGCTTCTAAAGCTAGTTTAATTTTCACTACCAACAGAAGAACCCAAGAATGCTTTAACTCTGATCATCCTAATCTCAATTTATAGGTTATAGTTCCATTATTTGAGTTCTTTTATTTCAGACACCACCAGTTAGATGATGTTTTATGCTGTATTTGCTTGAGTTTATTTCCTCTTTATTTCTTTTCTTTCTGAAAATAAATCTGAGAAGTTTCAGTAGTCAAGGTCTATTGGTGGTAAACTCTTTAAGTTTTTGTATCTATTTTACCCACTTAAAACTATTCAAAGATTGTTTTACTGGATATATAATTCTGGAATGATAGTTTTTTTTCTCTTAGCACTTTGAAGATATTATTTAATCTTTTTTTTTCCTTGCTGTCTGGAAATTTCTTCGCAGTCTAATTATCATTCTTTTTCGTAGGTGATCTTTTCCCATTTTCTGCTTTTAAGGTCTTGGTTTCGTCTTTGATATTTTACAGTTTTACTCCATTGTTTCTAGACATGAATTGTTTTTATGTGTTTTAACAGTATACATTGTGTTTCCTTTGTCTGTTGGTTCATGTTTTTAATCATTTCCCAACCATTACCTCTTTACTGCCTTTCCTTTATTCTCTTTTGGATTTCAATTAGTATGGTAGACCTTTCTGTAACCTCATTTCTTAACCTCTGTTTCACAGGCTATGTCTTATATTTCCTTTTCTGTCTGCTAGAGTCTAGTTAGTTTCCTCAGATTTGTCTTCTAATTCACAAGTATTTTTCTTGGATCTAATCTGCTGATTATCCATTTTATGTGATACTTGAAACTTCTGATACTTGAAGTTAGTGGATTTCTAAATGTGTTTCCTGCTGCTTCTCATGCAAGACAGCTTATTTTCTTAGGTTTGGTAATGTTTGATTAGGAGCTCACATTTGATAAATTAAATCTATAAGGGCCTAATTTAGGTATTCTTTCCTGTAGAGGATTTGTATCTGTTTCTTCCCAGGTCCATGCTGGGCCCTCTTTAGCCCCATTTAAGAGTCTTGGCTTGACATTGGAGTCTATCAGGATTAGTTTTCCTTCCTGGAGTGGTTCTAAGGCTTAGTCTCCAGATCTAAACACTAGTTTGGACAATTGTGCTCAGGACAATTCCAACTTTGCTTGATATTTACTGTTCACATTTCAGCTGACCATTCCTTTATTTTTGTTTTATTTTTATCTTCAATTTCAGAGTATCTTTTATTTTCTTATGAGCCAGTGATGCATACTTTTGTATGAGTTGGTTACATTACTGGTGGGAGTTTAAAGTAGTACAAATCCTAAGGACAATAATTTGGCAATACCTATTCATAATACAAATGTATACACACGTTACTCTAGCAGTTCCATTTTTAGGAACTTACGCTACAGATATACTTTTAAAAATGTGAAATAACTAAATTTTTATTGCAACATTGTTTGTCATAGCCAAAAGTTGAAAACAAGTGAATGTCCATCAGTAGATTTGAATGAAGGAAAAAGCAGACTGGTGTGTATAGTATTCTTGCATTTGTGTAAAGGAAGGAATATGGAAGAGTTTGCATTAGCATTTGTTTTTCTGTACATTAAAAATTCTTAGGAAGAACACAAAAGAAATTTAACAGTTGTTACTTATTGGATTAGTTGTTAGTAGATGGGGATAAATTTGAATGAGAAATTTGCTCTTAAATTTTTGAACTGTGTGAATATTACTCACTTTAAATTTAATTAATGAAAAGTTTGTTTCACTCCCCTGTTAAAAAAAATATACAAGAAAATGTTGGGCTCAAGCAGTATGTTTGTTATAATTTATTTAAGATCTATTTGCTTTATAGTAGGAGGGCCCTTTAGAGTATCTAATCCACTATACTCCTAGAAATGCAAGATTTTTGGTCTGGAGAACTTGAAAGCACATATGGCTGTTTTACCTTAACAGGTGAAGAAAACGGAGATAATACTGTTCCCACTGGTCTGTTGTACAGTGAGGCTGACAGATGCCCAATATGTCTTAATTGTCTATTAGAAAAGGAAGTTGGTTTTCCAGAAAGCTGTAATCATGTCTTCTGTATGACTTGTATTCTTAAATGGGCAGAGGTAAGTCTGACACATTAATGTATTTTAATTTCCTAGCATGATTTTATTTCACCTAAAAAGTTGATACTGCCTTTCATAAATTATTTCACAGTAATGTATTTTCTTCCTACTTTGGACAAATTTCCTTTTATTATTCAAATTCTGTCAGTCATTTTCTTCTAATTTTCTTTTATCAGCTTTTTACTTTGCAAATAACATTTTAAATGCATATTCTTTTTTAAAAAGTTAATAACCTTACAGGAAGAACAGATCAAACCATTTTTTTTCTGGTAGAAATGCAGTAATTAATTTTTCAGTGTACTTTACTCTGTACTTAATAGGATAATATCTGTTTATCACTAATAACACCTTCTGTCTGCTTTTTGTTTTGTATTTTTCAGGGACTTTTCACATAGGTTATTTGATTTCTTCTTTATATCAGCCTTGTGGAATAACCAGAGCAGATACGATAGTGTCCTTCCATTTTACAGATGAGGAAACTTGGATTTTATGTTCTATGACTTGGTCAAGATCTCATAGTTTAAGAGGCAGAAGTGAATTTAGAACTGATTTTCTAATTCCTGTTTTTAATTTAGTATGGACTAATTTCAGATAGAGATATTACCGTCATAGACAGCAAATAAGAAACAAGACATTCGTGACTTTTACTGTATTATGTTGACTCAATTTGGGCCAAATACTTTGAAGTAAATATTAATTTAATATAAGCCTTATTATGAAATGTTAAGTACAAAATTATTGTTCATATTAATCATGCTATATTTTCTGAGTTAATATTTGTCTGTAAAAATTAGTAAAGAAGATAATATCTTAAAAATATTTTAACATTAGCTGCATTCAAATTGTTAATGTTCTTAAATACGTTGGAATTAATTGCATATTACATAATTGGGGTTTTCAAAGTGCTATATTTTGCTTAAATTTTCATTAATAGTGTAGAAAGGAGAATATAACTGTATAATGACTCTGGCTGAGTTCTCAGAAGAGGGAAGAGAAGATTTATTATACAAATTGAATTAATAATAGTATACATAGAAACTATTTTAATTTAGTAAAACCTAAATTGATCTTTAGCAAGAAGTGACACTAAGGATAGGTGAAAATGTATTTTGGGGAAAAGTATTTTGAGTTTTGCTGAATTCATATGGTTGGTAAAAATCTCTCTGTTTGTAGGATCACTGTTTAATGAAATAATGCATATTTTTTTTTCTGCCACCCAAATAAAGATTTTTATCTGTGTTGAATTTAGTGCATATGGTTGCTTTGTGGTTAAGTTTTTTTAGAGATTTTGCTTCGGGTAAAGAAATAATATTGCTGGATGGGTGGAAGGTTTCAATACAGTGCTTTTTATAAGATTGTATTTGGTGACCACATAATTGTGAACTTCAGCAACTTAATCTGAGTATATGTTTTTCTCTAAGAAAATTATAATGTATATGTAATAAGTAGATAATTGTTCTCCATCCTTTCTTGCAACTTCAAGTGCATCTTTCACACACCTTTTACCCTGATGTGCATGTTCCACGTTTCTTTAGGGTATGTATCTAGAGGTGGAATTACGGGTTGTAGATGATGCACATCCTCAACTCTACTAGATACTTGCAAACTTGTCTATATTTTTAACTCTTGTTGAATATTTTTAAATTGAAAATACTGGATAGCATACATGGTATGGCAGCCAACACCTTTCCCGCATGTAATATTTTTCAAATTTTCAAAAGAAAGTGCTTATCTTTATACTGCTATCATAAACTGTAATGCCGGGTAGGCAGGGAGGAGTTGTGATAGTGTTTAAACAAAGGTAATTAACCTTTAAAGGGGAGAATAAACAGAACATTCTGAATTATTTCATTGTCCCTGATGGGGATAGCAGTCATCAGTTAAATAAACCTTTCAGTTGAGCAATAACAAGAGAACAATCTATTAATAAATTTCTTATTATAAATTATAAGTGAATGCTGGCTAAAAAAAATCACGTAGACTAAGTTTTCAGTTTGAATCTTTTATTGCTGTGATAAAAATAGGTATGGTTTGAAGTATGTAAGTGCTTTCACAAATAGAATCAGATTTCAAATTCAGGAATATATTCCTTTTTTTCATCATTATAAATTAAGTTCCATCCTCTCATTTCCGTCAATCTCCTTCCATCTTGAAAGCAAAGTTTACAGTTTACTTTGGATTTCAGGATCAGGAATAAGTGTCTTCAGTCTTCTAACAGGCCATGCCTTATGCCTAGGCTTTCATACACATTCTAACGTTTCATTTCATTTAATTCACTATGTTAATATTTGTTTGCTATACAAGACAAGGAGTCTAAACTTACGATTTTTAAGTGCCTCAAGGGATAGCCTGAAGTTAAAATATTTTTTAAAAATTGCTCTGTGGTTTACAATTTTACGAATGTTCACTTTTTTTTTTTTTTTTTTTTTTTTTTTTTTGAGACAGAGTCTCACTCTGTCACCCAGGCTGGAGTGCAGTGGCACCATCTCAGCTCACTGCAACTTCTGCCTCCCAGGCCAAGCGATTCTTGTGCCACAGCTCCTGAGTAGCTGGGATTACAGGCGCGTTTCACCATGTCAGGCTCATTTTTTGTATTTTCAGTAGAGACAGAGTTTTGCCGAGTTGGCCAAGCTGGCCTCAAACTCCTGACCTCAAGTGGCCCACTCACCTCAGCTTCCCAAAGTGCTGGAATGAATGTTCACTTATAGTAGTAGAGTAGAAATCAAAGTGAGATTTACAGTGGTTGGAAATCTGCATAATAAGAGAACGTACAATTTGCATTTAGGATCCTCTTTCTAGATTTCTGTATCTTTCAGAATTTCTGTGCTTTCTGAGATTTGTACCCAAGGTTCACTGAAATATGATTCAGAGTGGATATTAAGCACCAAAAAAGGACTCATGTATTTACTTTCACCTTAATGTTTTAGGCATCGAACACATTCTTACAAACACTGGTCTGTAAGAAGCTGGTGTTTTGAGAAATTAAAGTGTGTTGTGGTCTAGTATATTTATTTTGGACACGTAGATCAAAGTTAGTTTCAGTCTTTTCAGGCTCTAAAATTTTGGTTCTGTGGCTAAACAAAACCTATGTAAGAACTTTAAAGTGATTGAGTAAAAGTCTTTAGGTATGTCACAGTCCTCTTTACTTAGGGCAAAAGGTTTCAGAGTGAACCTGTGGTAGCCTTCATGGCCCATAGCCTAATTGCCTGCCCTTAGGGACACTAGAGCAAATTGAAATTAATCATGTCCACTATGATTATCTTTAGTTTCAAGGAATTCATACATGGTAAGCCTGTTGATTTATAAAATAATGATGATTATATAGAAATAGAATATTAAACAATGACACAATAATTGACATTAAGGAAGGCTGAAATTGTTAATTTAAACCATCACTGTTAGAGCCAACAATCTGAAATTAAACAAAAGATATTTGAACTGATGAAATGTATATAGAGCCAGTATGCTAAAGCATATCTGCTATTCATTAAGAAGTTATTTATTTTACCCATATGGTGGGCAAAAACAATCTGTGCTTATTGATAGCTTTTAATAAATGTGTCTGAGTTTGCATACTTTAGGAAGGTAAAGGACAGAGAAGTCTTGACACACATTATAGTAGCGACAATTGATTATGATTTCCTACGGACAAGATAATCTCCAACACACACAGGTTGAGTAAATGGGTTTTATTGGCCAGGCATGATGGCTCACGCCTCTAATACCAGCACTTTGGGAGGCCAAGGAGGACGGATCACTTGAGCCCAGGAGTTCAAGACCAGCCTGGGCAACATGGCAAGAGCTCATCTCTACCAGAAAAAAATAAATAAATAAAATAAGCCAGGCATGGTAGAGTATGCCTATAGTCCCAGTTACTTGGGAAGCTGAGGTGGGAAGGTTGGAGGGTCACTTGAGCCTGGGAGGTTGAGACTACAGTGAGCTGTGATTATGCCGCTGCACTTCAGCCTGGGTGACAAAATAAGATCCTGTCTCAAAAAAAAAAAAAAAAAAAAAAAAAAAAGAGAAAGTGGGATTCATTATTCCCACAGTTGCCAAGAAGTGATTAAAAATTTGGCCCTTCAAAGGTCATGGTTTGAAGACACATGTTTAAAGCATTTAAGAGTTCTTACACTATTTAATGGAACCTGCAGTATATGTGATGAGGATGTTCTGGATGTCTGCTGGCATTCTTTTCCCTTTTACATAATATAAAATATTTCCCTTATCTTTTAAGTATTATTTTTAAAAATGTGATTAGTTTCCCATTATAAGCAAAGTATTCTCCCTCAATTTATTTACTTCAGTCATCTATTTTGTATCAAATGCTGACAGCTTCAGTATGAGTAAGGTTAATGAAATCAAAATTGGGCAGTTGGCAAAGGCATGGTTTCTCTCATAAACTAGAAATGAAGTGTCTTATTAAGGTGACATTCAGTCCTTGAAGAAGTCAGACAACAGTGTTCAACATAGATGAGGATTATATTTTTGAATTAATAATACCAAAAAATCAAGATGTGAGTTCTTATGTCTGAACTTATGATTATCATTAAGTCCAGAACTTATATCCGGACTGCAAATGTGTTTTATATGCAGGTTTCTTTATGCAGTAAGTAGACATTTGTCCATTCTGGTCATTAGACTACTTTTAAGTAATATAATTCAGTAAAGCTTTGTCTAGAATTTTCAATCAGTTTTTCCTCAAATTTTAATTTAAATAAAATTAGCCAGAACTAACTCAGACTCCTCTGTTATGTAGCTCTCTGTGGACAGTAATGTAAATGTACCTGCGTAGTACCACTAACATTAGTCCTTTATAAAGTATTATGAAATACATTTTTTAAATTTATTACACCTGTGCATTAGATGATCAGGGCTCTCTCCATCTTCATCCTTAGTGTGAGGTGGAGTGATTGCTAGCTCCACAAGAACTTGAACTTGTAGCTAATTTCTTCAGATCCACCACTATTTTCTCCCTGTGAATTAATCCTTTGGGATATTTTTTAGTAGAGCAAAGAGGATTTTTGCTTTGCGAACACCCATTACATAAAGCATGTATCTATAAGAGTGTCAAGTACTATGTCTACCAGTAAGGTAAATTAACATGCATTTCTTTGTGCCTAGTTTTAAATGTCAGAATATGTAAAATGATTTATACGGGTAGTTTACTGAGTTTTTTGTTTTTACACTAGATAAAGTGTTAGCTATTAATTGTCAGAAGAAATTAAGATTAAATGTAATTCTCCCCAACTGTTATCTTGGAGAACATGAAAGGATTTTAAGTAGTTTGATGAAATGCATTCTTACTGGGGGTTAATTTTATCACTGACAGCCATTGTCCTTTAGGGATACACTTTTGAATACTGGTATAAAGAACCACAGTTTCACTAATATGGATTGACAAAGACTGTCTTGAAATAACTGGTTAAATGTGATAGGGAACATGTAGGCTGACTGCAGGTGAACAATTAATTTGGAAGTCCAGGTGAAGTGTCTTGGAACCATAAATGAAAAAAGGTCCTGGGAAATAGCTTTGAAATAAGCGTTAGCCACTAATGGTATGCATTCTTAAGTCATCTTTATTTGATTTTGAACTAGAATTTTATATAATATGCTCTATTTTGTTAGTAGATAGATAGATGTTCGAGATTCCCACAAACAGGCAAACCTACCTATAAGCATAGGTATTCAGATGTAATCTTTAAGCACTTATCTTAACACTTGTTTCTCTCTCTCTAAGAGGAGCTATCTATAAGCAGCCTATGTGATTGAGGATAGAGCAGCAGCAGGAAGCAAGAAATTAGAAATGGAGGATCCTGAATTCCCAAATAAGGAAGGTTTCTTGTTCTTACATTTAAATGTGGGTTTGTCTGAGCTGAGAGTTTACAATGCTTCAGAATAGTAGGGTGTGTTTTACTGAAATCATTAGGAAGATTTTTTTTTTTCTATCAAAATTGCCTCCTTAACTGATACAACCTTAGTACAGAGCATTCACAGTAAAACGTATGCTCTGTTTAATACACATTACACTGTAAAGCAGTGAGCAAATTCCATTAATTTTGTAGCTGTATCATAAAGCCAATGATGTTATTAGACTACTTGGTTATGAAACTGAATTAGGTACTTTCACAATTATTGAAATGAAAGTAATTCAAACAAGTGAATCATTGAAGGATATGTTGTTGTATATAAGGAATCAAAATGGTAAATAATTGAAGGATATTTTTATTGTATTTAAGGAAACAAAATTTGAGATACTTTTCTTCAAAATTAAAATAACTTTTAAAAAATACAGTATTAGTTAACATTTCTCTGCATTAGTTTAAAATGTGAACTTTTAAAACCTCACAACTTGGAAATTTAATCATAAATTTTACTCTGAAAACTAAAAACATCTTCCAGACCTTTCTGGATGGATATCTGCCGGATATGAGAGTGAGGCATCCTTGGGAGTTCCTTAAAATTAGGCCAGTCAGGGCTGGGTGTGGTGGCTCATGTTTGTAATCCGAACACTTTGGGAAGCTGAGGTGGGCCAATACCTTTGAGCTCGGGAGTTCGA
Organism: Macaca nemestrina; assembly: GCF_043159975.1. Classification (NCBI taxonomy): domain Eukaryota; kingdom Metazoa; phylum Chordata; class Mammalia; order Primates; family Cercopithecidae; genus Macaca; species Macaca nemestrina. The sequence continues at coordinate 87,629,563 of NC_092134.1, forward strand.
GAACAGCCTGGGCAACATGGCAAAACCTGATCTCTACAAAAAATACAAAAAATTAGCTGGACATGGTGGTGTGTGCCTGTAGTCCCAACTACATGGGAAACTGAGGTGAGGGCATTTCTTGAACCTAGGAGGTTGAGGTTGCAGTGAGCCATGATGCTGTGGCACTACAGCCTGGGTGAGAGGGTGAGACCCTGTCTAAAAAAAAATTCTGATGGCTGAGCCTGTGTCACAAAGAAAATTAACTTATTTTTTGATGTTAACTAAATTATCTTTAAGAAATTATATAGACTGTGATGATATATGGCAGTAGTTTTCCTGTTACTTCTACTTTTTTTGTTGTTGTTTTTCCTTTTGTTTTTGTAATACCAGTGGAACCTTTTCTTAAAATGAAACTTTAGACAAATCCAAGGCAATTATGCTTAAGGGAAAAAAAAGCGGGGGAAATCTTACTCAGAACTCTGTTTTTTGAAACAGATATGGAATGGCTCAGAACAGGCGTGGTGTAAGCCCAGCACTTTGGGAGGCTGAGGTGGGAGGATCATTTGAGCACAGGAGTTCAAGTCGAGCCTGAGCAACGTAGTGAGACCCTGTCTCTATGAAAAAAGTTAAAAAGGCTAGGCATGGTGTGGGAGGCGAAAGTGGAAGAATTGCTTGAGCCCCAGGAGTTCAAGCCTGCAGTAAGCTGTGATCAGGTGACTGCCCTCCAACGTGGGCAACAGAGTGAAACCCTATCTTAAAAAAAGTAACAGCTTGGATTAAAACTGTCATAATTCAAAATTGTAAAGGAAGTCTGGGCACAGCGACTCGTGCCATTAACCCCTCCAAGGCAGGTTGATCGCTTGAGCCCAGGAGTCCAAGACCACCCTGGGCAACGTGGTAAAACCCCATCTCTACGAAAAATACAAAAATTAGCTGGGTATGGTGGCAGGCACTTGTAGTCCCAGCTACTCAGGAGGCTGACATGGGAGGATCATCTGATCTCAGTCTGGGAGGCAAAGGCTACAGTGACCCATGATAGTGCCACTGCACTCCAGCCTGGGTGACAGAGCGAGACCCTGTCTCAAAAAATAAAATAAATGAAAGAAAAAATTGTAAAGGAAAGAATGTAATTTAGCTAATGTCAATAGAGGAAATGTAGTGAAGAAAAAATGAGATTGTATGATTTGAGAGTCTTTGAAAGATTTGATGCATCTGATATAAATTTCTTGAACACGTGACTTTCTTTGGATCTTAGTGTCCCAAATTAAAATAGCTAAAATAATAAAGTACTTGGATTTCCATCTACGTCATAAACTTTGCAAATTCCAATAAAAATTCTAAAGAACTCATGTCTCACGTGTATCATATTGTGGTTGTCTTTAGTTAATTAACCAAGTTTTTTTGTTACTAAAATTAGTTGATTACAGGACCTTACATAATATTTAGTATATGCCACACTTCTAGAAATTATTTATTCCCATAAAAACCTTAGAGGTAAGTTGTTTTTTTTTTCTCATTTTCACAAATAAGATTACTGAGGCACAGAGAGACTGTAACTTGCTCAAGTTTACGCAAAAGACAAGATACGAAAGTAGTACAGTAAATTCACAGCCTATACACCTTAGTTTAAAAAAAATTTTTTTTCATTTTTTACTGTATAGCCTTTTTATTAATGTTTCTCTAAATTTACCTTTAAGAATAAAAATATATTTTGAAGCTTTTGTAAAAATAGGAAGTACTAGAAATATTTCACTTTTTATTTTATTTATCTGTGTTTCAGAGATGGGATCTCACTCTGTTGCCTAGGCTGCAGTACAGTGGTGTGATCATGGCTCACTGCAGCCTCGAACTCCTGTGCTCAAGGGACACTCCTGCCTTGGCCTCTCAAAGTGTTGGGATTACAGGCATGCACCACCATACTCAGCCAGATTTTAACTTTTAAATATTTTTGAAAACCGTAAATGTAGCATTAATATAATATCTAAGAAATTTCATACAGTGTATGCCACCGAGATAAACAACAAGTTATGATATTAAGTTCTTTGAATTAGACAATGCATTATTTAAAAACATATGAACTACTTTGTTGCTGAAGCAAAGCTTCTTAAGGTCAAGTTTTCTGTAGGGAAACTAATAGCCTCCAAAATCCATAGTACTTAAAAGTAGGCTGAACTGGCTTCTTCCAGTCTGAACCAATTTAATATAGTAAGGTCACATTTCCTAATTCCGACGTGGTAAAGCTGTTTTCCCATTGAAGCCCACTTAAAAGAGAAAGAAAATAGTAACTCAGCTCATATTTTGGCGGCTCCCAAAGTGACTTGTGAGCTTTGTGAAAATGTATTAAATGATCAAGGACCATACACAATCTGCTCTACTTTTACTTGTGTAAGCATGTCTTGATAAAACCCAGAAAGGCAAAGATGACTTTTTGGGTTTTTTTTTTGAGACGGAGTCTCGCTCTGTCGCCCAAGCTGGAGTGCAGTGGCCGGATCTCAGCTCACTGCAAGCTCTGCCTCCCAGGTTCACGCCATTCGCCTGCCTCAGCCTCCCGAGTAGCTGGGACTACAGGCGCCCGCCACCTCGCCCGGCTAGGTGTTTTTTTGTATTTTTTTAGTAGAGATGGGGTTTCACCGTGTTAGCCAGGCTGGTCTCGATCTCCTGACCTCGTGATCCACCTGTCTCGGCCTCCCAAAGTGCTGGGATTACAGGCTTGAGCCACCGCGCCCGGCCAAAGATGACATTTTTTATATAGGAATAATATATCTAGATTCCATTACTATCTTTGGTCTTTGACAGTATTGCTATTAGATTGTTAAAATTCTGTTTTATTTTTGTAACCATAAGTATTAATAATATCACCTTTTGGTACTCTCTTTGCAGTTTTCCCTCCTACCCTAATAGAAAATACACTTCATTTTAAATACTTTAAATAATGTAAACCCATTCTTATACAAATATTTAATAGTTTTATCGAAGAAACTCTTATAGTTGATGCACAGGAATTTTAAAAGGACAGGAAATAAAGCAGGATAATAATGTTGACTTACAATCATAGAATGATTTAAGGAGCTATTTTCTTAATAAAGAGCACCTACAACTCAATTTGAAAAAGAGTAGCAACTTAATAAAAGCCTAAGCAAAGAACTTGAATAGACAGCTTAAAGAAAAGGAACTTTGAATAGTCCTTAAAAATAGGAAAATATGCTCAACCTTACTCCTATAAAAGGAAATGTAAACTAAAAAACTCATTCATATTACGCTGTTAAGGATAAGGCAGCTCTGAATTACTAATGTGAATCAATCTTAAGTTTATATATTAAAAATATACACATATATGCATATGCAATGGATATCCACAAAAGAACCGTGACTGAGGGAGGGGTGGAGGAGTACTTCATTTTCTTCATATCTTTTAAATATTTTTATTGCTGGCACAACTGCCTATTTAATGTAACTAGTTTGGGGGGTAAAATATTAAGTCATAGAATATTAAAATTTGTGAGGGACCTTTCGGAGCCGTTTGGAGTGGCCCAAGTTTATCATAACAGCCAGCTTTATATCACAGAACTGCTGCTGTCAGCCCAACTCGTCTTTCACTATATTAGTAATTCTCAACTGGGCAGCATATCTTAATGGGATTTTAATAACAGATTGTCTCGTTCATCATTGTATTCCAATTACCTAGCATACAGGAGGTATTCAGTAAATGTTTGAATGAAACAAATTTAAGGTATAAAATATTTTTTTTCTTTGGAAGATAGAGACGAAAACAATTTTTCTTTTTTATGGAAAATTTATAATTGTATTTATAATTTTGATCTAAAGAAACATTTGTAAAGATATAATTTGTTAATCACTTTTCAGACACTGGCTTCATGTCCTATTGACCGTAAACCTTTTCAGGCAGTGTTTAAATTCAGTGCATTGGAAGGTTATGTTAAGGTAAGTCTTTTTATTCTGCAACATGAATTATGTAAAAATTAATTGAAGCTGTTTGACTTTGATTTCCAGTTTGTGTATATTTGAAAATTGTTCAACTTAAGGTTTAATATGTTATTTTAATCCTCCTTAGCATGATAAATTTATACCTTACAACTAGGATACTTAAATTCTGAACCTTTTACTCATTTGCCCCCTAAAGAGGGCATATCCATAATGATCACCTTGTAATATACCACAAAATGCATTAGATCTCTGATAATCTAAAGGACATTTCATACTAAGGCTTAATTATAAAATACTTAACATTTTAGAATATCTTGAATGTGAGGACTTCCCATGTTTCAAACAATTTTAATTGGATAGCACTTTGAATACATGTTTTCCATTGGAAAAAAGTTTGAAATAAGACCAACTCCCACAAAACCTTAAGTCCAAAGTACCTGAAAACTGTGTTTTCCTGAAAAACGTAATTTTGAAATTAGCCAGTAAAATTAAATTCTGCTTGCCTCCTTAATGTTACTATTGTGAGCCATGATTATGATGATTTGTATTTAAGTTAATTTTTTGCTTACCTGAAAAAAAGCAAAAAAACATGTCTGAGGTGAGTAAGAGAAGAAAAAAGGAGAAGAGTTAAGTATATGAGAAAGATTTCTTGATGTATCACTACCAAGTCATGAATGAAAAATAGCTAAAAGTGAGAGTACTCAATATCAACGTAAGTGATGCCATTAATAGGAGAAACAAACCGTTTTTAGGTAGCACTGTTAGTCTATGTCCACTTGGTTACTGTCTATGTAAGTAGAAAAGGAGATGGAAGCAACGTACAACTATTATTTGTCTTAGTGTAGTTCTTATAATTTGTTTTGATATAGTTTTACCAGATGAATCTTGAAGCAAGGTACAAACAGGACTGCAATTCAAATAAAATGGTTTGCTTATTGTGATTGTGTAACTTTGCTATCAATGCAAATTAGTTTATATCTCGGAAAAAAGATAAAACATTATAGAAGTGTAATATAGTAAGTGTGGCTTTTCCTGAAGACATATTCTCCATTTTTCCAAACCCTATGTATGTGTGTGTGTGTATAATTACGTTGCAAAAGATACATTAGTGTGAACTAGATTCCAAATATATTTTTCTACGAAATTATGTTTTCTTGCTTAGAATAAAATTTTGTTTATTTGATAGAGTTTATATTTTACTTAAAAGTTTGGTACAGTGCTAATTTAATTTTGTTCAACTTAAAAGGTATTTCTTGGCACATGAGATATCTTCCACATTCTTTTAAATGCCTTCCCTAGACCTTTACTTCTTTCAAATCTTCACTTCATTATCTTTTTCCCTTTGCAACTGAACTTCTTGAATGAGACAACTCCCTCCTCTCAATTCTTACTCACTTTTCAGTTCCCATAGAACATTTACCTCTATTATCTTATTTTACAAACACTACCCTCACCAAGGTCCAGACTCAGACTTCCACATTCCATGGTTTGTTTTCTGCGTATAGTGCTGCTGACTACCCTTTACTTCCTCGGCTTCTAAAACATCCTTCTCTTGTGGTTATGTATATATGTATGTATGTATGAATGATTGTTTTACTTCTCCATCCTTTCACAATCTTCTTTGTCATATCCTTAGGCTCCTGTTCCTTTTCTTAATCATTAGAGCTCATAGGATCTTCATTTAAATTCTCTCAGTATACTTTCTAAGTCTTCTCAGCTATTATACTTCAGTAGCTTTAAGTACTACCTATATTTGGATGCTTCTACAATTCTGTCACTATCCTTACTGAGAGCCAGACCTGTATTTACAGCCACTTGTGCGTCTCCTTCTGGAATACCAAGAAAATCTAACATTAACAAACTCCAAATTAATCACATTCCCTACCCCTTTCCCCAGCCCCAATTGTTAATGGAATCACAACCCCAGTCACCAAGATCAGAAATATCTGGGACTTTTCCAGTTTTCACTCCCTCATCTGTTTTTTTCTGCTCAATGTCTTCAATATGTTTCTTCTTTATCCCTCCATTGTTCCCTCTTTGTAGACCCCTATTCTGTCATCTAACTAGTGCTGTCCAATAGAAGTATACTATAAACCACTAAATAACTAAACTTTTAAGTAGGCATCCTAAAAAAAAAAAAAAAAAAAACAAATGAAATAAATTGAGTGATATATTTTATTTTTTATCTAATGTATTAGCCCAACATGTAATATTTTAAAATTATTGTTATTGAGAGATTTTACATTCTTTTAAAAAATTATACTAAGTCTTTGAAATCTTGTGTCTATTTTATACTTGCAGCACATTCCAATTTAGACGAGCCACATTTCAAGCACTGAGTAGCCATATGTGGCTATTGACTGTTGTCTTGCACAGCATAGATCTAGTCTATCTTAAGAGCTTTCTTTTTGATTTCCTGGTTTTTATAGTCTCTCCTTAATTGGTTGATTCTCCATATCACACCAAAGTTATTTTCCTAAAAACAAATTTGATCATCGCATTTACTTTCTTTAAAAAGTCCACTCTGATGTCTGTAGAATTATTTTCTTATTCAAGAACCTTTACAGTTGAGTCCTAACACATTTCACCAATTTCATATCTAGCTACTCTCTTTTTCCCTGTCTACATTGGCTTCTCACTATTCCTTACAACTCTGTTCTTTCCTCCATCTAGAATATTTTTTTCTTAGACCAATTCCTAACTATCCTTTAAGACGAACTCATAAATCATTTACTCATTAAAGTCTTCTGTGACATCCTCAGTTAACTTGAGTCCTATATGTATATACAAATCTGTGTTCATATCTCTGTTATAAGCACTTAATCTGTTTATTCTTAGCTCTCACTATTTTGTTTCCCCAGAGCTAAGCACACTCGCTAAGCTTATGGTTTAGCATGCTTGAATGAATAAGCATATGTATTTGGACTACACTTTTAATCAGACAATTTTGTTCCTGTAATTTTAATCATTTCAAGGAAGAATTAAAAAGTTATTTCTAATGCTAGATTGTTGCTCTAAATTAAGTTTGCTTTTCTCATAGGTTCAAGTAAAAAAACAGCTGAGAGAAACAAAAAACAGGAAAAATGAAAACTCATTTGAGAAACAGTTCTCCTGTCATGAAAATTCTAAAAGCTGTATAAGGTTAGTGATTAACTTTAGAAGTGGAATGCAAACGAGTGGAACTGAAGTTAACTAGTACCAAAAGGGTATTTAAAAAAAATGAAGTGGGGTTTAAATGTGTTTAATCATTTATTCAAAAGCACACCCTTGATAATTTAAGGAGGGACTAGCTGGAATCTGAGAATCTAATTTGAGCTATACTTGGTTTTTGGTGAAGAACTGGTTCTGGCTGGGCATAGTGGCTCACTCCTGTAATCCCAGTGCTTTGGGAGGCTAAGGTGAGAGGATCACATGAGACCAGGAGTTTGGTACCAGCCTGGGGAACATAGTGAGGACCGTCCTCTCCTCTGTCTCTACTAAAAAATAACACAAAATAAAAATAATTAAAAGAATTTGTTCTTTTAGGTTTATTTCTGAATCTGTTTTAGACCAAACCTTTTGTAAAATAAAATGTTCAGCAATGTCAAATTTGTGAATGCTGGCCAGGTGTGGTGGCTCACACCTGTAAGGCCAGCACTTTGGGAGGCTGAAGTGGGAGGATCACTTGAGCTCAGGAGTTCAAGACCAGCCTAGGCAACATAATGAGACCTTGTCTCTACTAAAAATTTACAGATTAGCTGGGCATGGTGACACATGACTGCAGTCCCAGCTACTCAGGAAATTGAGGCAGGGGGATATCTTGAACCCAAGAATCTGAGGCTGCAGTGAGCTATGATCACACCAGTACACTCCAGCCTGAGCAACAGAGCAAGACTCTGTCTCAAAAACAAACCAAAATTCTGAATGCTTACCCTCATTGTTGTACTTAATTACATACCAATATTAAACACCTAATAGATAAGCATTGGTGCTCATACCACACTGTAAATAGCACTGACCAAGTTATTTTTTTTTTTTTTTTTTTTTTAGACGGAGTCTCGCTCTGTCGCCCAGGCTGGAGTGCAGTGGCACTATCTCGGCTCACTGCAAACTCCGCCTCCCGGGTTTACGCCATTCTCCTGCCTCAGCCTCCCGAGTAGCTGGGACTACAGGCGCCCGCCACCTCTCCCGGCTAATTTTTTTGTATTTTTAGTAAAGACGGGGTTTCATTGTGTTAGCCAGGATGGTCTCGATCTCCTGACCTCGTGATCCGCCCGTCTCGGCCTCCCAAAGTGCTGGGATTACAGGCTTGAGCCACCGCGCCCGGCCGACAGCACTGACCAAGTTATTTATGGACAAAAAGTAGAGACTACCTAATGGTATAGCACAACATTCTTCATCAATTATAATTTAAACTGCTTATTAACCTTCACATATTGCTTTCCTGTGTTGCAGCAGGCACTTGCTATCTGCTATAACAAGTGTTTATGTTAAAACATTTGTATATATATATGTTTTTTTTTTTCTGGCTGCTATTAAAACCATTGCCTGTTTTAACATAAATGCCTAGAAATGCAGTGTTGAGTACTTGAGTTTAATAGGTGTTTAACACATTTTTGAACTAAATTGAATATGAGTAGTACACTGGAAATTAATGCTTAAAATAACTTGTTCTAATACATTTGAAACATAAGCTCATTTTGATCTGAAATGTATTTAGAGCTGTCCAAAAGTTGAATTTTTAAGTCAACATGTTGTCACACTCATAATTAAATATATGATTCATTAGTACTTTTCATCAGAATACTAATTTCTTAAAAGAGTAAGTTTATTTAGTTCCCAAAACAGTTGGCAATAGTCACTGAGGTTTATTGAACCTATGACTAATTTATAACACTGTAGCTCCTTAGATGTTAACTTTTGGGTAGTTATGGTATTCTTTAAGAATGTGAAGAATGATTCAGATCCCTTCTGCTAGAAGAATACACATTTACAGACGTAAAACTTTGTATATGATTTCAGGGTATTCACGGAATACCCACTCCAAGAGTTTACCCATGAGCCCCAAAGTTAGTAACTGCATTAGACCAAATTTTATAATTATTTCTGAAAAATACTTATCAGCTTTGGTTCTTGTATTAGTACACTTTTCCCAGGCGTAGTGAAGAAATGCCTTTTGGTAGAAATACTTTAATTCTTGGTACAACTCATATCACTGGCTGTGACAATATCATAGATGTGCATTTTTGTTTGTTTGTTTGCTCCCTCAAAATTACCCAATTCTCTTGGCTCTTACCAAGAGTGTAGTGGTCATCACAAAATGACCTATAAGGCTCACAGTTCTTATTTTAGTCTAACATAGCAAAAGTCGTCCCCATATTTAACTGCTTTTTCTCAGAGATTCGTCGTAAGGAAATAACAGCTGCAACATTAATAATTTGCCTTTGCCCACCAAGGCTTAGCTTAACAATTTTTCCCAAGGTGGAAAATCTCTGTCAGCTGTTGGATATTTACATTATACTCTTTTGGAGTCTTGGATGTTTTTAGTAGTCCTGTCATTCAGTCTTCTGTTTACTGGATGCTTGGTCTTCCAACATGCAGACACACTCCATTCAATTTTCCTCTCCCTTCCAAAGCAATAAAACCCTGGGACCTCTCTCTTTCTGATACTTTTTACCAGTTCCAAAGAAGGCACTACAGTGGTATTTTGTTTTTTGGCAGTGAACCTCCATTTTAAGTCATTGTAGAGAATGGTAACTAAGTGAGGAGTGGAACTAATTATGCTTTCTTTGCTAAAATTTCCTAATGGTCTTTTTAAAAAATGTAATATCTGCTTACCTCTACTCTGCATGGCTCAGTAGCCAGTCAGTCATGATCAGCCAATAAGATTATTGTTTAAAGACTGAGATGAGGCTAGACGTGGTGGCTCATGCATGTAATCCCAGCACTTTGGGAGGCTGAGGCAGGAGAATCGCTTGAAATGAGGGATTTGAGACCAGCCTGGGCAACGTAGTGAGACCTCATGTCTAGTTTAAAAAAAAAAAAAAAAAAAGAATAAAAAATATACTAGCAAGGCATGGTAGCTTACACCTGTAAGCCTAGCACTTAGGGAGGCCAAGGCGGGAGGATCACTTGAGCCCAGGAGTTCAAGAATAGCCTCAGGAACAAAGGGAAACTCTCTGCAAAAATAGAAAAAATTAACTTGACAAGGTGGTGCATGCCTGTAGTCCCAGCTACTCAGGAGGCTGAGCTGGGAGGATTGCTTCCGCCCAGGAGGTCAAGAGTGCAGTGAGCCGTGATTGCACCACACCAGTCCAGCCTGGGTGTCAGCAAAATCTGGTCTCCAAAAAAAAAAAGACTGAGATAATACAACTCAATAGTTATTGAAACCTAACTTGACATTCTAATATCTCATGGGAGTCTGTGAGAATATCCTTAAAACATTTACCAGATTTCAGCATAATTACTAAAATCAGTGCATAATAGATTTCGTTTTGATGGAGGAGAATGAGTTGAAAATAAGTGGGCAAAATGACAGTTTTTTTTCTTAATTCTTTCCTGTCTTTATTAATGTTTACAGAAGAAAAGCCATCATAAGAGAAGATCTATTAAGTGCAAAAGTTTGTGATTTGAAGTTGATACATAGTAAGTGACTTTTTGCCTGTGTATTCTACCTTTTTTGTTGTTTTTTAATTTAATGGTTGTGCCAGAGTTCTCATCAGTAACACCTTGGGCTGGAAAATAGTCCTCAGAGGTCTGTACATTGTGTTAAATCCTACATAAATTTTGTTTTCATGGAGCCATTTATACTGTTTTCTGCCCTTTTTTTCTTCTTGCTCCTCTTAAAAGGTAGGGGTGTGTGTGTGTGTGTGTGTGTGTGTGTGTGTGTGTGTGTTGGGAGAAAAGAGTGTTTCACAATTTTTTGGTGTTGACCAGCTCATATTGTGGCCTTATTCCACCCATTAGTGCAGAAGTCCGTAGGGGAGATGAGATTAAATACCTTGTGGGCCAGTAACTGTAAGCAGTAGCAAAGGAAGACTGTGACAGCAGGAAAGTAATTCACAGTTCCCGAAGGAAATTGTAGTTTGGCCTCTAGCCTTACTTCTAATTTGAAACTTAAAAATAAAGCATCTCTAACATGTTTATCTACATGAGCAGTTAAATATTCCTGTCTTCTGTTTTTGTCTGCTACATGATTTTCTAATATACAGGAAGGCTTTGCACCAGAGCCTGCATAAAAATGACAACATTCATAGTTCTTTGTGACTCCTCCTTGGGGATTCAGACTGTTTATTCTGTCCCAGAGAACATCTAACTATGGTCTGTTTGTAAGCAAGGAGGTGGGCGTTTATTTTCCAGACTAAGTCACAGTGAATTTCCGCTTACAGCTAGAACTAGTGAATTAGTGAGCTGTGAAAGAATTAATTGTTTTAAAAAGTGAATAACTTCATTTTTTATGCATTATGAATACCAAGTTTTGTTGGTTTTTTGTTGGTTTTGTTTTTGATTAGAATTAATATGATCCCTCAGGTTAGATTTATAGATTAACAAACGTTCTACCTTTGAAATTTTACTATTAAAGTGAAATTGAAACGAAAGTTGTTTTGATCTCTGGACTTTTGTGGTTGAAAAGGCATTTTTCTTTTGTCAGCTTTAGATATGAAAACAGTCTTTACTTTTCTATGTCATTGTTGTAGATTAGCATTCTTTTTTTTATGAATAGCATTCGCTTGCCAGTTCTAAGACCCAAAATAAAATTTGCTGCAGAGGAAGATTAAATGATGTTACAGATTTTCTCTAGATAATTTGGCCCACTAAATTATGCTAGTCTTAGTTTTAAGACCACTGCCCACTGTAATTTTCTTAAAGTGTGTATCTCTTGCCTGGGCTCATTTTTAGAAGGTGAAATATAGGAAAATCTTAAATTCCATATGCTTCAACATAGTAAAGGTCATTTATAAGCATCTATGATTAATTCTGATTTGAGATTTTGTTTTACTGTTTAGAATGTGGAATATTAGATTGGATAGCTATTTTAAAATGATAGTGAGGAAAAAAACCATTTCTGCCAGAAGGTTAACATTGTCTAAGGCCTGTAACTCAATGCTGTATCTACTTAAGATGCCTGTAGTCATTTGTTTGGTTTAGGATAGGCAGAAATACTGATTATACTTTGAGTGGATAATACAAGAGTGCTGATGCTGAGGTAATTATGAGCAAATGTCTTCACTGACCAACCTGGACTGATTTGAAGGGAACTGGGTATAGTAGTTACCCCTTGTCCATGGGTGGTATGTTCCAAGTTGATGCCTGAAACTACAGATAGTACCTAACTCTGTGTATATTATGTTTTTTCCTATATGTACATTCCCATGATAAAGTTTTATTTATAAATTAGGTGGTGGAAAGATTAACAATAATGAATAATAATGTAGAACAATTATAACAATATACTGTAATAAAAGGTGAATGTGGGCTGTCTCTCAAAATATCTTACTGTACTTACTCTTCTTGTGATGAAGGTAGAGTGACACAAGATTTCATCATGTTATTCAGGATGGTGTACAATTTAAAACTTAGAAATTGTTTATATCTGGAATTTTCCATTTAATATTTTTGGGCTGCAGTTGACCACAGGTAACTGAAACTGCAGAAAGAGAAACCGTGAATAAGGGGGGACCACTGTACTCATTGATTATCCAATTAGTTATTAATACTTTTGCTATGATGTTACTTTTTACTGGGTAAATTTGATAAGTCTAACATGGTCAGTTTTTCTTCCTGTATTGAAATAGATTATTTATTGGATGAAGTAGCTTATATTTAGGTATTACATTTGATGAAAATTGTTCAGGTTTAAATTCTAGATTCATATTCAGTACATACTCAGTATTGGATGTTCATACTCGGAGAAGCAAAAGGGAATTGAGATCACTCATACATTCAACAAATACCTAACTGTACTGAGCACAGTGACTCTTAGGGGTATAGTAGTGAACAAAAACAACAGAGTGCTTGCCAATGAGATCTCATAGACAAACAAAAATATAAATATATATAAAACAGGTGGTAATAAATGCTTTAAAGAGAATAAAGCTGGGTAAAAGGTTAAAGGGTGATGACATTGTGGAGATGACCGTTTATTTAAAGTGTTAGGGAAACCCTCTTGAATAAAGATATATTTGAGCAGTGACCTTCAAGAAGTAAGAATTTAAGCCATGAAGATATCTCAGGGAAGATTGTTCGGGGCAAGGGAACAGCAAGTGTAAAAGCCTGAGACAGGAATATTCTTGGAATGTCTCCAAAGAATAGCAAGGAGGTTATTGTGGCTAGAATGACTGAATTAGGTCGATGGAGGAGAAACAGTAAAACATAAGGGGAGATCATTTAGGGCCAGTGTGAGCTAGGGAGTGTTTTCAGGAGTAATATGATCTGGTACATTTTTAAAGGATTACTCTGGCTGTGAAGGCCACAAATTATAGTGGCTTGGGCCAGGAAGATATTAGTGGATGAGAAGTGGTTCAATTCTGTATGTACCATTGATCTTTGAACAACACAAGAGTTAGGTCAAAAATCAGTGTATAACTTTTGACTCCCTCAGAACTTGACTAATAGCCTACTGTTGACTGGAAACCTTACAGATAAAACATAAACTGTTGATAAACACATTTTATATGTTACATGTATTATATACAGTATTCTTACAATAAAGTAAGCTAGTGAAAGAATGTTTTTAAGAAATCATAAGGAGGAGAAAATATATTTACTGTTCATTGAGCGGAAGTGGATCATCATAAAGGTCTTTATCCTTGTTGTCTTCACATTGAGTGGGCCAAGGAAGAGAAGGGGTTGATCTTGCTGTCTTGGATGGCAATGGCAGAAAAGGTGGAAGGGGAGGCAGAAGAGGCAAGCACACTCAGTGTAACTTTTACTGAAAAACATTCATGAATAAGCAGACCATTGGAGTTCAAACACATGTTGTTCGAGGGTCAACTACATCGTACTTGAAAGATGAAGCTAACAGGATTCATTGATGGATTGGATATAGGCTACAAGAAAGAAGGAAGTCAGGGTTGACTTACAAGGTCTTGACCTAAAGAACTGGTAAAATAGGAGTTGCCAGCTACTGAGATGGGGAAGGCTGGTGGGAGAATGTCTGGGAGGGTATAATGAAGAATTATCTTTTGGAAGTAGAATGGTGGTGATTTATAGGGAGATGTTTGTCAAGGGATTCAGAGGTTCAGTTATGCAAGATGAATAAATTCTGGATATTTAATGTATAGATGTACAGCAATGTGGATATAATTAACAGTGGTGTATTGTACACTTGAAATTCGCTGACCCAGTAGATCTTGTGTTCTCACTACAACAAAAAGGGAGAATGGTAACTGTGAGGGGATGCATATGTTTAGTTTTTGTGATTATTTTCACAATGTGTACATACATCAGAACATTAAGTAGTATACCTTAAATATATACAATTTTTGTCAATTGTACCTCAGTAAAGATGAGGGGCAAATTCGTTTTTCGAGAAGTAAGGTGTCTACGACCATAGAGATGCTCTGAAGAAATTGGATGTTTACATTTCATGTACAAATAAGATCTATTCATCTTCATGTTATTTTAATGAACAGTTTTTGTTGATATATATGTTTATTTATGCTTGACTCCTCAGTTAAATTGATGGTTTCTTCCAGTTGTCATTTCTTTTCTCACTCTTGAGTTCAGGCAGAATGTTTAAGATGATGATGATCAGAAATAAGACTGAGGCAACATGGTGAAACTCACCTCTACAAAAAATACAAAAATTAGCCAAGTGTGGTGATACACACCTGTAGTCCCAGCTACTTGGGAGGCTGAGGTGGGAGGACCACCTGAGCCTGGGGAAATTGAGGCTTCAGGTGAGTCATGATTATGCCACCGCACTCCGGTGTGGGTGCCAGAGTAAGACCCTTTCTCAAAAAAATAAATAAATAAAAGGAAATGAGACTGAAAAGGAAGATTGCTATGCAGGTAGACACAAAAGTTTTTTTCATTGAGATACAATGCGGTGAAACTGTTGTAGAAAAACTAACCTGGTTAAAGTATTCCAAAAGGATGGGAAGCCAAGTATCTGTTAGAAAGTTTCTAAAGATGTCAAAAGAGGAGGTTAATAAACTAACTCTGTCTTCTGAGATTGCGTATTAACAGCATTTTGTAAAGTCTTTTTTAAAAGGCTAAATGTCTTGTGCAAGATCACATTGCTAATAATTGGAGCCACCAGAATTTGATCCAGTCTTCTGACTCCATATCCAATGCCACTTGCTACTACAAAATAATACTAAAGCATGATATTGTTAGTGTTACCGACCTTAATTAAGCCTCTCACTTTATGGTTATCTGCAACCTTTGTAACTTAAATTATTGGCATTCTGATGGATCTTGTTTGGATGTACTTTCAAGCTCAAAAATAATTTTTAATGTAAAATTAGCTCTCTTTGATTTTGATAACAGAATGTCTGCTTGCCACTTATCAGTTAACTGTAATTTTTTGTTCCTTCAGGCTAAAGGTCATAAATCATAGCTGTAAGATTAGAACTTTTAAGAGTTTTCACCTTTAATTTGGACATTTTTTTTGTTTCAAATATTTCCTTTAATTTTCACATTTCTTATAAGGTTTCTTAGACAGTATTTATTAACAAATGGACTAATTAGAAGACCAAGAGAACCTGTAAGTGTAACTTGGAATTATTGCAAAGTTTAGGGGCAGAAATGAGCCTGTCATGCAACAGAAAAGACAGCTTATATCCTTAAATGTTGACATTTGATGACTAAGCAAGGAACCAAGAGACAAAGTCAAGGTGAAGGTAGAGTTAGTGAGGGATTGTGCAAATTGAATACATCTTTGTTTGCCCAGTTTCACTGAACAGAAACCATGATATAGCCTAAGGATAATTTAAATTTCTTTTAATAAAAGAACTACTTGAGAAACTATTGTCTGTCTCTTTATCTAGGATTGATTGGTTAGATTTTAGAAGCAACTCTGCTTAGCCTAGCTTCTTTTTTTGGTTTCTTATTTATTTACATATATTTTTTGAGATGGAGTTTTGGTCTTGTTGCCCAGGCTGGAGTGCAATGGCACGATCTTGGCTCACTGCAACCTCTGCCCCTGAGTTCAGACAATTCTTCTGTCTCAGCCTCCCAAGTAGCTTGGATTACAGGCATGCACCACCATGCCCAGCTACTTTTGTATTTTTAGTAGAGATGGGGTTTCACCATGTTGGTCAGGCTAGTCTAACTCCTGACCTCAGATGATCTGCTGGTCTCGGCCTCCAAAAGTGCTCAGATTACAGGCGTGAGCCACTGCACCTGGCCAAACTTCTTTAATTTCTTCAAGTTTTGTGAAGCAGGATGGGACTGTTCTTTAAACATAGGTGTGTGACTTTCTATCTGAAGTCATTTGTTATACAGTAATCAAACTAATGAGTAGAGCTTATGAAGTTGTGAATTCTTATATCTTGATTAGAAATTATTATAGCCTATAAATATAGTATATTAGTTAAAACTTCAGCAGGTCTAATAGATGGTTTTACTGGAAGTCAAGCCCCTTGAGTTTTGTACAGTTTTTTTACCATTAAAACACCTGTGACTTTAGTAAAATTATATAAACTGTCTAGTTTTCTCATATAATGAAGATGATGTTGCCACACTAGAGGTATTGCGAAAGGTTAGACAGCAAACCTATTAGCAAATTTGTTGAGGAAATACCACTTTCTTCTGTCATACTAGGTAACTGAATTACACCTTTTTGTTTTTAATCTCCTTTATATTCACTTTGTTTCTTGGAATGAACATTAATCTTTGGTTTGAGATAGTAGTTTATAATTGATATAGTTTACAGAAGGATCTCCCTTTCAGGCATTTCTTAATGTAGTATTTCTTTAAGTACATACTAGATCCATCTAAGTATGTCTTTATTAAACTTTGGAATCAATTAATCAAACTTTAATTGGATGCCTGCCAAGTACTGGGTTCTAAGCTCTGAGCCTTTATTATACTTGTTTATATTGTACAAAAGGATGTTTTAATGAAACATCCTTTGGGATTAGTGTTTCATGAAACATGTTTGGGGACATGCTGAATTAAAATAAATGAAACAAACTTCTAGTTAAGCATAGCAGATTGAGTACTTGTTTAATGCTCTGATCCCTCTCATCCCAAATCTCTACTAAAATGACAATAAAGGAATGAAAGAAAAGTGTGGGTGTTTTGTTTTTTTTTTTTTTGAGATGGGGTATCGCTCTTGTCACCCAGGCTGGAGTGTTGTGGCGCCATCTTGACTCACTGCAACCTCTGCCTCCCGGGTTCAAGCGATTCTCCTGCCTCAGCCTCCTGAGTAGCTGGGATTACAGGTGCCCGCCACCATGCCTGGCTAATTTTGATATTTTTAGTAGAGCAGGGTTTCACCATGTTGGCCAGGCTGGTCTCGAACTCCTGACCTCAGGTGATCCACCAACCTCGGCCTCCCAGAATGCCGGGATTACAGGCGTGAGCCGCCGCGCCTGGCTGGAAAGAAAAGTTTTAAGCCACAAAGTTTAAGCCACAAAGACAAGAAAGCTGGAGAGGAGGGGATAGCACATAAGTGTCCACAAAATAGTAAAATGGTATGAGGGGGATGGTAAATTGTCTTAGCAGAAAGCTGATACATAGACATTTCACGAGGAGAATGGAGTTAAGAATCTCAAGACAGTTCACATACCATTGAACCTTAGAAAGTTGAGTTTGAAGGCCTCCATTATCTGTGAAGGCAGAGATATGGGGTGGTTGCAGAAAACAGAATTGATTAAAAATTTTTAGATCCTGAAGATTCCTGGCTGAACAGGGTAGAACAAGGGGACTATGCAATGAAAGACTGGAGATTTTTACTCTCTAAAATGAGTATTTGAACCAGATTTAAACTTTAGCATAAATGATGGTACAGCAAACAACAGAGAGGGAAATTAAGTCAAATGATGAGGCTTCTAGTCCTCTACCCAAGATCATTTTTCAAAGCACTGGCAATCTTTATTATTATTATTTTCCAAAGTAGGAGATAAGGGGCATCTTTTGGAAAACTGACTTGCCCAAAAGAAAAGACTTAAAGATAATGTCATTTGAGAGTCTCCCAATGAAATAACCAGATGTCTGCTTGATCACCCTACAGTGAAACAGCTGAAAGGCTCTGACCACCCATCTACATAATTTTCAATCAATATTTTAGTGTCCCACCAACAATCAAGGATCTCCAAGATATTTGAGGGAAATCAATATAATAAAGATGAAAACAGATACAAAAGGAACCTGATGGGACAGACCCATTGCTGGAAAATAGGGAATAACTTTAAAAAATTTAATATCTTCAAAGCCTGAAAGAAGGGATGTTTTATCAATGATTTAAGAAAAATAATATTTAAGAAAAACCTTTTAGAAGTTAAAAATATTACAGCAAAAATATGAAAATTCAACAGGAGTAGAAGATAAGCTCATAAGTCTCAGAAAGTAGTACTTAAAGTCAAAGAGATGATAGGATATTCATTTAAGTGATTCAATATCAAATAATAAAATTTCAGAAAGGAAAAATGCAAAAATTTATTTTTTAAAAAGTAATACAAAGGGAATTTTTCTGTAATAGTAGAGCACAGGTGTCCAGATATGAAGAAATAATATAATACCCTAGTAAATGAAAAAATAATTATACCAGGTACTTCATAAAGTTCTAGAAGTCTGAGGATGACAAGAGAGAGAGAATAAAAAAAGACCACATAGAGGACTGGGGTTACACAGTGTCATCAACAATAGTTGGAGCAGTGAAGCAATGCCTTGAAAACTCTAGGGAAAATGATTACTAACCCAGAAAATTCTGTAACCTATCAAACTATCCATCATGTATTAACTCAGAATTCCCACCCTTTTCCACTTCTGCTGGAGGATGTATATACTTCACTAAATGAGATAGTAAATGGAAGAACAATGTGAGATTCAGAAAATGAGTTCCAACTCAGGAAAAGATAAAGAGGACAAAGAGGATTATTAGGATAATGACAAAGGACAATCCCAGAATGACTATTGAACAGCAGTTTTGAGAGTTACCAGTTCATATTGGACCAGGACAAAGAAAGAGTTTTGCAAGGAGAGTGGGGAACAGACTTCATGGATGAGTTGTTGTAACTGAGTGTATTAAACTCAGATTTATACTTTTGTTGTAGTTAGCTAAATTAATGGTGGATAATAAGGAAGAAAAGGAAAAGAAAAAACAAAGCCATTATTAACCCTAGGAAAATATCTGAAGCCAGCTAGGTGCAGTGGCTCACGCCTGTGATCCCAGCACTTTGGGAGGCGGAGGTGGGTGGATCACCTGAGGTCAGGAGTTCAAGACCAGCCTGACCAATATGTTGAAACCCCATCTCTACTAAAAATACCAAAATTAGCCAGGCGTGGTGGTATGCGCCTATAGTCCCAGCTACTCAGGAGGCCGAGACAGGAGAATTGCTTGAACCCAGGAGGCAGAGGTTGCAGTGAGCTGAGATTGTGCCACTGCACTCCAGCCTGGCCGACAAAGCGAGACTCTGTCTCAAAAAAAAAAAAAAAAAAAAAAAAAAAAAGTAGAGTAGTATAAGGATGTTATTTAGAAATAAAGAAGTAAATGTTAGAAGAAACAGCCAAAGGATTTGATGAGTGCTTTGGGGAAGTGGAAATCAAGAGCGGGTATTTCCATAATTTTTCTTTATAAATTTGGAAGTACTGTTTGACACCTTAAAGTATGTACATGCATTACTTTGATAAAAACTAAATGAAAAGGTGTATCACTGCCCTCCAAAAACAGACAAGTAGGGTGGATTTGTGAAACGATCTTCAGGAAACCACAATTTAGACAAATTCACCAGTATTGAATACTTTGAGGGATTGTCATTGAAGCTGCTCAGTAATTATCTGAGAATTACCCAGAAATACGTGAAATAGCTTTTGGACTGGATTTTCCCATGTAGCATTGCCCACAGAAAACTAACAGTTCTTTCAGTAGAGAGCGTTTTATCTAATGAAGGCTTTCTGAGATAGGTTTCCAAGTGAAAGAATGCTGTGTAAACACTACATACTCATTAAGTGTTGAGTGAATGCAACCTGAAACAAAACAACTCAGCATCCTTAGGGCATAAAAGACACTATGTAGGTATAGCACAGCAATTCTATGTCTAGCTGAAGGAACATGGTTATTTCTAAGAGTGTATCTATGTACCTACCACACGTTTTTACTTCTTGCCTCATAAGCAATTTTAAAAATCAGCGTATCATCTTTTAGATACAGATTTTTAGATACAGATTTTCAAAGGGGTAAGGCAGTAAGTTCCAGAACTCAGCCTGTTCGCCTGCCACTAACATTGAAATTACATTTGTTACAATAGTTCTGAGAGGGACTTGTGCAAAACCAAACAGCTGTTATATAATAACTAAAAAGGAAATTAGTATGCTATTAAGTAGAAAGTAGGCTATTACCAACTGGACTAACAGAAGTAAAACAAAATATATATGATCTTGCAGTGCAGGAAACAAGCCTCCTAGTTAGTGTGATTTATTTTGAACTATGTCAATAGGCCCTTTGTGAGGCAAGCAAGGGGGAAAATTAAAAGGCAGTTGTCATATGCACTGTAGACAGGTCGTAAGCAGTGAAGCCACCAACTTTGTTGTAACAAAAAGCAGTTTCAGACAACACGTCTGCTTTTCCCTCTTAGTATAAAATTTGAAGGAAAGAACACACCTGAAGTGGGTGCCAGTGGCTAAATGGTAATTTATGGTTAACAAGAGTTGATGGCCCCAGGCCCCCTAGTCAGCCTGTACTTGAGATAGCTACCTGTTTTCTAGATGATAGCTGGATAAGAAATGTTAAGTGCATTATTGATATTAAATAGCTTGACTTCTTGTGTATACCTTTTGTTACAAGATAGTTTAAGTTTGCATAAGGTGGCAGAAAATGATTAGAATTTTAACTCACATGTTGTAAACATACCAGGTTTTACATACTTCACCCAGTTTTCTCTATTGTGGCCTTTTATATTTTACTTGTATTTGTAGCTTAACAAAATAAGATGAAATCGGCATTTGGGAAAATTGTGTAAAAAATGTGTATTATTTGAAATGCAGCTTTTCTACATATTTCAACCCTTGGCAGTATACTGGTATCAGTGCTGGTTTATAGCCTTTTTAATAAAAATTAATACAAGGTAACCAAGTCCTTTTATGTCTTTGTACAGGAAACTCTTTATACAGTGAAACAGGAGGAGAGAAAAATGCAGCAATAAAGATAAATAAGGTTTGTTGAAACCAAGAAAAATCTTTTTCTTAAATAATAACACTTTAGGGTTATTTAGTCCATAAATAGCCAGTGCTTCAGGTATATCAAAATATTTAAGTATAACTATTATTTACCTATTAGAGATATTTTTATTTGCGGTTTCACTAACTACTTTTTACTTTTCTAGCCTCAGATATCAAATTGGAGTACAAATCAGTGCTTCAGAAATTTTTTCTGCAATATGTTTTCTTCTGTTAGTCATCCTGGAGAATCTTCCTTTACCTCCTATAGAGCTTATTGGTTAGTATTTTCTACTTTTAATTTATGCTGTTTATACTTGATGTTTAATTATTAACTTTGCTAGAAATTTAAACTCTAGGCCCAATAAAATCTGAAAGGCCCACCTTGGTTTTTTTGCTTTAGTTTTTTTCTTTTTTCTTTTTTTTAATTTTTGGAATGTAAAGTAGCTCTAGCCAAGAGAAAACCTGTTAATTTGGGGAGCTTCTCTATTGTGCAATGATTGCCTATGCCAGTGTGCTTTGTTTTCATTAATAAGTTGTTCTATATAAGCTCTATATATGATAGAGAAGTAGGTTATTTATTAGATTGTGGGGATGTTACCTAAAGAAGAACCCTTTTAGAGCTGATCCATTCATCTTTGAATCCTAGTGACTGGCATGTAGATACAAAGTTGATATTTATGGAATTTGCAGATTAAATTGAGGCTTTAAAATCACGTATAGTTAGTTGAGCCAGCAGCACAGAATAAGATTGTGTGATTTAATTTTAGAGCTTGGCAAGGTACCAAAATATCTAAGTAGGCTTTTGAAAAGCTGAACTATGCCCATTTTTGGTTGCAGTCATCTCACCCTCCTTTATTTTCTTCTTTTTTCTTAGGCTTAGTTTCAAGTAGGAAACCATTGCACCTAGAATTTCTTTCTTTCAATAATGAGGATATTACTCTGACTTGACTTTATTTAAAAAATTCTGTGACTTAAGATAGAAATTCAAGTGTTATTTTTAACAAATAAATACAATTCTAATTTGCGATATAAAAATTGTACTTATTTTAGGAATGAGTTTATTTTGAAAGTGTTTAAATAGAAAAAAGCTCACATTCTGGTAAGTGTGATTCATAATGCTAGGTACAAAAACAGCTGCTATTCTTTGTACGACCTAATTGTTTTTTTGAACCTAAAATTGTGAGATTCTGATGAAGGTCTAAAATTTATCTTTTAGTACAGAATTTATAGAAGCCAGTGAAATCAGTACATTGATTAGGCAGAAGAGACATGAACTGGAATTGTCATGGTTTCCTGATACATTTCCTGGAATTGGAAGGTAAATATTATTTACTCAGATGTTTACATGCTAACGTGAACAAGATAGCATTAGTACTTAAATACAGGGGTACCTTATTCAGTTGTTATTTTCCTAAGGAAGTTTTGTGCAAATTAAACTTTGGTGTTTCAAATGCCCAACAAAGATTGTTACATAAAGGACCCCTTAGAAAGTAAAGAACCCTTAATTTATCTGTTTAACAAGTATAGCTGTGTATATGCTAGATTTATTTAAAAGGGAGAGAACCTGAATATTAAGATTTATTATTAGTAATACATCTGTCACCATTCCTGTACTGTTCTCCTGTTCTAGTCTTACCTGTATGCTGTCAGCTGAATCACACTTTTACCATATTCCTCTCCTCAAAAATGTTCTTCTAAATAACTATTTGATCAAGTGCCTACTCTACCCCGACACTCATGACTTTCTGTAATCTCGTTTTTTATTTCTTAGTTTAGTCCTGAAGCTACTAAGATGGTGCTAGATATGTAATATATACTTAAATCAAGCTCCTAAGTTAAGATTAGGGTCGCTGCCTGAGTGTTATGTTAATTCCTATAACATATTATGACTTTATTTTATATGTCACTATAATATAGTTCTGTATAGGGCATTCACCCTCTAGGAATGATGGCAGAACATAATAGAAGTCAAATGAAGAAGTCCAGATGTATGTACTATGAAACCCTTCCTTATAGTTACATATTTTTATACATGTACAAGTTATATTTTTTTTCTCCATGCTTCTCTTCTCTTACTCCAGAATCTCACCTTATACTGAAACAGATAGTCTTTTGTTAGGAGACCTAAATGAGTAAGAAAAAAAAAAGCTGAGAAGTGGTTTGGGTTTGAATGGAGAAAATTTGAAGGGGAGGGAGTCTTAACAGATCTCTAGGGACACTGAGAACTTTGAAGAGCCATCCCCAGGTCGAGGAATTTTAGAATATAACATAGTGATATAAATCAGTTCCTTGGTTGCCTGGAAAGGAGGGAGAAGGATTACAAAGGAGTGTGAGGATACTTTCTGCAGGGGTGGAAACGTTCTCTTTCTTGA
Organism: Macaca nemestrina; assembly: GCF_043159975.1. Taxonomy (NCBI): domain Eukaryota; kingdom Metazoa; phylum Chordata; class Mammalia; order Primates; family Cercopithecidae; genus Macaca; species Macaca nemestrina. The sequence goes on from NC_092134.1 coordinate 87,653,166, forward strand.
TTGGGGTGGTGGTTAACACAGACATATATATATATGTACACACTTTGGTCAAAAGTTACCAAATGTACTCTTAAAATCTGTGCATTTTATGTTGAATTACACCTCAAAGTTGATTTTATTTTTTTAGACTAGTGAAGAACATGATGAAAGCTGGAAAATATCTTGTCAAAATACTACATAAATTATTTCAAAGAGAAACGTCTGTGTTAAGTTGCTTTCATCTTTTCTTTGCCATGAATTTATCAGAAAAACATAGTTTTAAAGATTTTTTTCTGAATTGCAGCCAATTGGTAGCTATCTTCAGACAAGGAGTAACCTTGAATTTACATTTTTAGTTATTTGGGCAAAAAACGTTTAAGCACTGTATTTTAATATTGCTAACCTGATTTAGAGAATTAATACTTTTAGATTGCTGGTTTAATTTTTTAAACCATTTAAACAAAAATATTTTTATTATGTTTTCAGAATTGCTTTTATACCCTGGAATGTTGAAACAGAAGTCCTTCCTCTCATTTCTTCTACGTTGCCAAGAACTATTTTTCCAACAAGTACCATATCTTTAGAACATTTTGGTAAAGTTTGTGAAATCATTTTCTATTTTAAAAATTGTTGTTATTATTTTCTTCCAGTTTCATAAAAATGTGTGTTTGATGACTTAGAAAAGCTGTAAAGTAAGGCATAGTAACTTGTAAATACTTCTATAAATATTTGGACAGCGACTTAACTTTAAAATTGCTTCAACTAGAGTGTGTGTGTGTACATACACACACTGTATGTATCCTATATACACACACAATGGAATATTATTCTGCTACAAAAAGAAGGAAATCTTGTCTTTTGTGTCAACATGGATGAACCTGGAGGAAATTATACTAAGTGAATAAGGCAGGCACAGAAAGAAATACCACATGATCCACTTACATGTGGAATCTAAAAAAGTTGATCTCATAGAACTAGACTATAGACTAGGGCGTGGGGTAGCCTGGTGGGGTGGAGGTTGTTGGTCAATGGATAGAAAGTTTCAGCTAGATAGAATAAGTTCTAAAGGTCTATTGTGTAACGTGATGACTATAATAATGCAGTTGACCCTTGAAAAACACAGGTTTTAACTGGGTGGCGATATTTATACATGAATTTAAAAAAATAAATATATCGGAAAATTTTTGGAGATTTGCAACAATGAAAAAACAGACAAATCGCATAGTCTATAAATAGTGAAAAAATTAAGGAAAAGGTATGTCATTAATGCATGAAATATATGTAGATACTAGTCTATTTCATCATTTACTACCATAAAATATATACATATCTATGATAAAAAGTTAAAATTTATCAAAACATATACACACTCAAACTACATGGTTCCACCATTTGCAGTCATGAGAAATGTAAACAGCTGTAAAGATACAGTATTAACTCATAACTGTGTAAAATTAAATATAGTGCATATTTACCAGTGTAACAATTTTTGTGGCTGCCACCTGTTGCTATTTTGGTGAGCTCAAGTGGAGGCTGAGGCTACAATGTGCTGTGATTGCACCACTGCACTGCAGCCTGTGCAACAGAACAAGGGCCTGTCTCAAAAAAAAAAAAAAAAAAAACCTGCAAAACTTGGTGTAATGTAATCATCTCCATGTGAGCATTTGTCTTTCTGATAGATTGCATATCACAGTAAAAAGTGATCTCTTGCAGTGCTTGCGTATTTTTCATAGTGTTTAGTGCAATACTGTAAACCTTGAGTAACACCTTTGGGACCCACATGAAGTGCCATTAGTGATGTAGGAAGTGTTCCCAAGAAGCAAAGTTATGGCTTTATGAGAAGAAGTTTAATTCCTTGGTAGGAACTGATCGAGATCTATAGCTACAATTGCCCACCATTTCAGACAGATGATTCATCTTGTAAACAAATGATATATTAAAAAAAAAATGATACAAACTTAGGGTATCAATAAATACAGTACAGCACTGCAATGTATTTTCTCTTATGGTTTTTGTAATAACCTTTAGCTTCTTTTATTGTAAGAATACAGTATGTAACACATATAACATTAAAAATATGTTAATTCACTGTTATCGGTGAGGAGTCTGGTGAACAACAGTTAAGTTTCGGGGAGTAAAAACTATGCCAATTTTTGACTGTGTGGGGGGTTGGTGCTCCTAATCCCTTTGTTGTTAAAGGGTCAACTATATCTGAAAATTGCTGGAGAGTGGATGTAAAGTGTTCCCACTAAACAAATTGTAACTATGTGAGGTAGCACATATATTAAGTAGCTAGATTTGGTCATTCCACAATGTTTATGTACTTCAAAACATCATGTTGTATATGGTAAACACATACAGTTTTATCTGTCAGTCAGTTTTAAAAATAAAAAATATTCCAACTAGAAACTCTCTTCTACAGTTTTTAGAAATTACAACTTGGAGGCTTTGAGGAGCTGATTCGAAGTCTCCTGTTTCAGGCTTTCATATCCAAACCATAGATCTTTAGAAGTAACATCTGTTAATTAATTATTAATAAATAGTTTGAGTCTTTATTAATTCATGAATAACTTGACCATTTTCTCTCTCCTTTTGCCTAGATAATCCCAGGTCATGGCTGGGCGCAGTAGCTCACGCCTGTATTCCCAGCACTTTTGGGAGGCCGAGGCAGGCAGATCACTTGATTTCAGCTTGGGCAACATGGCGAAACCCTGTCTCTATTAAAAATACAAAATAGCTGGACATGGTAGCGCGTGCCTGTAGTCCCAGCTACCCAGGAGGCTGAGGCGGGAGGATCGCTTGAGCCTGGGAGGTTGAGGCTTCTGTGAGCGATGATTGCTCCAGTGATCACACCATTGCACTCCAGCCTGGGTGACAGAGTGAGACCCTGTCTCTGAAAAAAAAAAAAAAATTAAGCAAGTAGCAGTTACGAGACCAAAAGTTATTTTCCTTTTTTTTCTCTATAAAATTGCCCACTTGGACCAAATCTAGTTATAACTTATTTCAGTGTCATTAAGAAAGTTGATGAATACCTCATATTACTCAGAGGTTAGTAGCTGTGCATTTATTAATAGTTTTATTTGTAAGTATTTTGTTTCACTCTGTTGCAGACTGTTTTATGCTAAAATTAGCTAAAGCCAAATTACTGTTTCTTAAAACACATATTTTTTACCCTTTATTTTTTTAAAAAAATATTAGGTACTTCTTGCAAAGGATATGCATTAGCACATCCTCAAGAAGGGGAAGAAAAGAAGCAAACTTCTGGTACATCAAATACCAGAGGATCAAGACGGAAACCTGCAATGACAACTCCTACAAGGAGGTCTACACGTAACACAAGAGCCGAAACAGCCAGTCAGTCTCAGAGATCCCCAATATCAAACAATTCTGGGTGTGATGCCCCAGGTAACAGTAATCCATCTTTAAGTGTTCCCTCTTCAGCTGAGTCAGAAAAGCAAACAAGACAGGCTCCAAAACGGAAGTCTGTAAGAAGAGGAAGAAAACCACCTTTACTGAAAAAGAAACTTCGGAGCTCTGTAGCTGCCCCTGAAAAATCATCTTCCAATGATTCAGTAGATGAAGAAACAGCAGAATCTGACACATCACCTGTGTTAGAAAAAGAGCACCAATCAGATGTAGACAGTAGTAACATTTGTACTGTGCAGACACATGTAGAAAACCAGTCTGCTGATTGCTTGAAAAGTTGCAATGAGCAAATAGAAGAAAGTAAGAAGCATACTGCAAATCATGATACAGAGGAAAGAGTAGAATCTTCATCTTCTGAGTCTTGTGCTCAGGATCCTCCTATGCTAGTTGGTGAGGAAGGGGAAGTTAAAAAACTTGAGAATACAGGTATAGAGGCTAAAGTTTTGTGTTTGGAAAGTGAGACTTCTAAAAATATTTTTGAAAAAGGAGGTGATCCATTGGAAAAGCCAGACCCGATATCTGGACTTTCAGAATCAGAGGTAAAGGCAGATATATGTACAGTTCATCTTCCAAATGATTTCCCTACATGTTTAACATCTGAAAGCAAAGTGCACCAACCTGTATCTAGTCCCCTAAGTGAGTTATCTGAGAATGTAGAGTCAGTGGTTAATGAAGAAAAAATGACAGAGAGTTCCATAGTAGAAGTTACTGAACATAAAGATTCTACACTAAAAACAGAGGAGCTTATAGAGAGCCCCAAGTTAAAATCTTCTGAGGGTGAAATTATACAAACGGTGGACGGACAATCTACTGAGAGCCCAGAGGTTCAATTGCTTGGGCATGTTGAAACTGAAGATGTAGAAATAATTGCAACATGTGATACTTTTGGGAATGAAGATTTCAATAATGTTCAAGACTCTGAAAATAATTTATTAAAAAATAATCTTATGAACACCAAATTGGAAAAATCTTTAGAAGAAAAGAATGAATCGCTGACCGAACATCCTGGATCTACAGAGTTGCCTAAAACACACATTGAACAGATTCAGAAGCATTTTAGTGAGGACAACAATGAAATGATACCTATGGAGTGTGATTCATTTTGCAGTGACCAAAATGAATGTGAAGTTGAACCATCTGTAAATGCTGATCTTAAGCAAATGAATGACAATTCTGTGACACACAGTTCCGAAAATAATATGCCATCTTCTGATCTTGCAGATGAAAAGGTTGAAACTGTTTCTCAACCATCTGAAAGCCCAAAAGATACCATAGATAAAGCCAGAAAGCCTCGTACTCGAAGATCTAGATTTCATTCTCCATCTACAACTTGGTCTCCCAACAAAGACACTCCACAAGAAAAGAAGCGGCCCCAGTCTCCATCTCCCAGAAGAGAAACTGGGAAGGAAAGCAGGAAGTCTCAATCACCATCTCCTAAGAATGAGTCAGCCAGAGGCCGGAAAAAATCCCGTTCTCAGTCCCCAAAAAAAGATATTGCAAGAGAAAGGAGACAATCTCAGTCTCGGTCTCCAAAAAGGGATACTACTAGGGAAAGCAGAAGATCTGAATCACTGTCACCAAGAAGAGAAACTTCTAGAGAGAACAAAAGATCTCAGCCAAGAGTGAAAGATTCCTCCCCAGGAGAAAAATCCAGGTCCCAGAGCAGAGAACGAGAAAGTGATAGAGATGGGCAGAGGAGAGAGAGAGAGAGGAGAACCAGAAAGTGGTCTAGGTCCAGATCTCATTCTAGGTCCCCCTCAAGATGTAGAGCAAAAAGTAAGAGTTCATCGTTTGGTAGAATTGACAGAGATAGTTACTCTCCCCGGTGGAAGGGAAGATGGGCAAATGATGGTTGGAGATGTCCACGAGGAAATGATCGGTACAGAAAGAATGACCCAGAGAAACAGAATGAAAATACAAGAAAAGAAAAAAATGACATCCATCTAGATGCTGATGATCCAAATTCTGCTGACAAACATAGAAATGACTGTCCCAGTTGGATAACAGAAAAAATAAACTCTGGGCCTGATCCAAGAACCAGAAATCCAGAAAAGTTGAAAGAGTCTCACTGGGAAGAAAATAGAAATGAAAATTCAGGAAATTCTTGGAATAAAAACTTTGGTTCTGGTTGGGTATCTAACCGTGGTAGAGGCAGAGGCAACCGTGGCAGAGGCACTTACAGAAGTAGTTTTGCCTATAAAGATCAGAATGAAAATAGGTGGCAAAATCGAAAACCACTCTCAGGGAATTCAAACAGTTCAGGGAGTGAATCTTTCAAGTTTGTGGAACAGCAGTCCTATAAGCGGAAAAGTGAACAGGAGTTCTCATTTGATACACCAGCAGATAGATCTGGATGGACATCTGCATCTAGCTGGGCTGTGAGAAAGACTTTGCCAGCAGATGTACAAAACTACTACTCGCGACGAGGCAGAAATTCTACAGGTCCACAGTCTGGATGGATGAAACAAGAGGAGGAAACATCTGGACAGGGTAATGTATTCTTGTTGGTTTATTGATACTGTTTTATTCGAATAATTATAAATTTAATATGTTATTTGTATGAGTTGAAATGATCCTTATTTGTAGTTTTTATAACAAGCTGAACCCTAGTTGTTTGCAGGTCACTTTGCATTATATAAATGTATATACACGCACATTTATCTACATAAGTATATTATTAACGCTACCTCTGCTCCAGACCTTGCCAAAGACTTAAATATTTTCAGCACTGTTTGCTACAACAGAAGAGTTTGGGATATTCCTATGCAGGATTTAACCTCTAATTTGTTGATTTCAGATATGTATACTTTTAATTTTTTTGATAATTGTTCTCATACAAATAAAATAAGCCATTGTTTTAATAGTAAAGATTTATATTTCCTTTTTTTTTCTTGTTAAGAACATTGCAAGAAAAAGGCTGTTGAAGATATAAAAATTGAATAATCTTATAATTTAGTAACTAAATTTTATGTGATTTTTTTTAACTAGTCAGTTTCTTGAGCTACTGATTGTTGATGTATGTTTTGCATGAACTTACTCTTAAAACATATTTTCAGGTGAATGTTTGTTTTGTTTTTTGAGGTGGAGTTTCTCTTTTTTTGCCCAGGCTAGAGTGCAATGGCATGATCTCTGCTTACTGCAGCCTCCACCCCCTGGGCTCCAGCGATTCTCCAGCCTCCCAAATAGCTGGGATTACAGGCGCCCACCACCACACCTAGCTAATTTTTGTAATTTTTTAGTAGAGATGGGGTTTCACCATGTTGGCCAGGCTGCTCTCGAACTCCTGACCTCAGGTGATCCGCCTGCCTCAGCCTCCCAAAGTGCTGGGATTACAAGCTTGCACCACCGCACCTGGCCAAATGTTTTCTTTCAGTTAGAAAATCAGTTCACATTATTTAGAAATGACAGGATAAAATTAAGCAGTTGGAGATTGGTACTGTTATACTGAGCCTATTAATTGCTATTTAATTTTACTGTAACCAGTGGTTGTTTCTCTGTCTATAGAGATTTATAACATGATTTTTTTCACAAGCTTTTTTTCTTTTGATAGATTCTAGCCTAAAAGACCAAACAAACCAGCAAGTTGATGGTTCTCAGCTACCTATAAATATGATGCAACCACAAATGAATGTAATGCAGCAACAAATGAATGCACAACACCAGCCTATGAATATCTTCCCATATCCAGTGGGTGTTCATACTCCTTTGATGAACATCCAGCGCAATCCATTTAATGTTCATCCTCAGCTACCCTTGCATCTCCACACAGGAGTGCCCCTCATGCAGGTAGCCGCTCCTACCGGTGTATCTCAGGGATTACCACCACCACCACCTCCTCCCCCACCATCCCAACAAGTCAACTACATTACTTCACAACCAGATGGAAAGCAATTGCAGGTATGTTTTTAGCAATTCAAGTTTAATCAATATAGCCATTGTAAACATTTAGCTGTTCAGGACAGATGTTCAAAAAAAGGCATCCTGGCATTCAAAAACAATTTGTTTATTTGATTTTAGTTATGGTAAACCTTCATAGTCCCTCTTTCACTATCCTTCTCAAAACCCCCCAACTCCCAAATTAGAAAATTAATTAAATACTTATTACCAAATCCAAGCTACATATATGCTGTTACTTATATCTGAACAGGATTTTTTTTTTTCATATTAAGTAAACCAAATTATAAACCAAATTAGGATCAAGTGGTGGGCGCTTTACATTTTTCTGCTGTTTTGCATTGTTTATGGGGGGTGTATGGGGCGGTGGAAATTAGTGATTAAGTACTATGATGAAGTTTTTATTGTCTTGTTCAGACAAACACTAGATAAAGCCGTTCATTATCCATTATCATCTGTGTTTCATTTTCATGAATTTATCATGCTGAAAAGAAAGGAGAAGTGCCTCTGTGAGACATAGAAAATTTGAATAATTTGCAAACATTGTGTTGCTTATAATTTTATGACTGCCTTTAAAAAATTTTAGAATCCTAGGCGGGCACGGTGGCTCACACCTGTTATCCCAGCACGTTGGGAGGCCAAGGCAGGTGGATCAGTTGAAGTCAGGAGTTCGTGACCAGCTTGGCCAACATGGTGAAACCCCATCTCTACCAAAAATACAAAAATTAGGCCAGGCACGGTGGCTCACGCCTGTAATCCCAGCACTTTGGGAGGCCAAGGTGGACGGATCACGAGCTCAGGATCAGCCTGGCCAACATGGTGAAACCCTGCCTCTACTAAAAATACAAAAATTAGCTGGGTGTGGTGGCGGGCACCTGTAATCCCAGCTACTCAGGAAGCTGAGGCTGGAGAATTGCTTGAACTCAGGAGGTGGAGGGTGCAGTGAGCTGAGATCGTGCCACTGCACTCCAGCCTGGGTGACAGAGCAAGACTCTGTCTCGAAAAAAATATATATACAAAAATTAGCCAGGCGTGGTGATGCATGCCTGTAATCCCAGCTACTTGGAGGCTGAGGCTTGAGAATCACTTGAACCAGTAGTCAGAGATTGCATTGAGCCAAGATTGCGCCACTGAACTCTAGCGTGGGAGAGAGTGAGACTTCGTCTCAAAATAAATAAATAAATAAATAAATAAAAGTAGAATCCTGACAGTACGATAGCGTTGAAAGAATAGGGAAATTGGATTTTAGTATTTTGTATCTTAATCTTTTTCTTCTATCAACTTACTACAAGCCATTTGATTTTACTGCCTTATTTTTTCCAATCTTTAAAGTGGGGGCACTTATTTTCATTAATATTCCTGAAGATCCTTGCAGGAAAGATACAGTTCTTTAAAAGCTCTTCTCCTCCTTGTTTTTAGTGTTGCTGTCAGAATGTTACAATCCATATATATAATTTAAAACTCATCTTGACATATCTAAGGCCCTGTTTAAGAGTGTTAATCATTTTTCTTTAAAGGGCCCTTTAGATATAATTACCTGAAATATGCATTTTTCTTTAGTACTAAGGTTGGTTTGCTTTGTGTTTTTTAATGTTATTTCTAATACATCACTAAAAGACTTCTATTGAGTACAAGTAATTCATTAACTGATGATAACTCTTTAACACAGGGTATTCCTAGTTCTTCTCATGTAAGTAATAACATGAGTACACCAGTTTTGCCTGCTCCAACAGCAGCCCCAGGAAATACGGGAACGGTTCAGGGACCAAGTTCTGGTAATACTTCGTCATCAAGTCACAGCAAAGCCTCTATTGCTGCTGTAAAATTGGCAGAAAGCAAAGTAAGTGTTACAGTGGAAGCCAGCGCAGATAGCTCGAAGACAGACAAGGCAAGTTCAAGGTTGAGAGCAACCTCCATAATTCTGTATATGATAAAGGTGAAAAATATCAGCTTTTTATTGTATGAGTGGTGAAGGGAATTTCTTATTGGCAGTCTAAATGCCAGTATTATTTGAAGGATTCTCTCTAGATGAGTTGATGTCCAGTAAATTACTGGTAATACTTGACAATTGTTTTTAGAAATGTTTGATATGTTTTAGTAAATAAACTGTTTTGTATTTGTCACGTTAATAGTTGGAGAGTCTCTTATTGTAAATGTGAAGTATTTTCAATTTCTTGTTTGAAATTTCGTGAGAGCATATGACTGGTTAATAATAAATTATACATTTTCTTCTCATCAGAAATTGCAAATTCAAGAAAAAGCAGCACAAGAGGTAAAATTGGCCATTAAGCCATTTTACCAAAATAAAGATATCACCAAGGAAGAATATAAAGAAATTGTACGGAAAGCAGTAGATAAAGTAAGTTATGCCTTTAGTGGAGTATGTGCACATTGTTTTGAACCACCTCTGTTTTAATAAATGAATGCTGAAGTTTAATTAAAATAATAAAAGCTAGCTCCTACTAATTCCTGTCTACTTTTTTGCCTTTTGACTAGTTTGTATGAGATAATGAAACATGAAAATAAGTCTGGTTATCTCTTTGGGGTTGTTTTTCACAAAGCTTTCTATTTTGGCTTTAATCCCTTTAAGCATGAAAAAAGTTTACCCTCCACCCCTTTTTTCTTAGGTTTGTCATAGTAAGAGTGGAGAAGTAAATTCTACTAAAGTGGCAAATCTGGTTAAAGCCTATGTAGACAAATACAAATATTCACGGAAGGGGAGCCAAAAGAAAACTCTGGAAGAACCTGTGTCTACTGAAAAAAACATAGGCTGAAATGGGGAACGCTGTCAAAGACATTATCAGGATATCTGCAAAGTGCAATTTCAACATGTACCATTAACTGAAAATCATACATAACTGTGATTGAAATTTGGTTTTGATAAAATTATTTTTTTAACATAGGATATGATGTTTTGTTCTAAATAAATATAGGTCTGCACTGCAACTTCTGTATCCTTCCTTCCCCTCCAACCTCCCCCACAAAATTCAAGGGAAAGTAAAGTGTTGAAAGGAATGTGCATCTTTACTAGGACTGTGTTATAGTGTGGATACTGAAAGATGTATAGCTTTTTGATTAGAGCAATGGAGTGCATAAATTAGAAACTTCTAAGTGCACTGGTTTTCAAAGAGATATATATATAAAATGCATTTATTCTGTCAGGTTAAAATATAAAGTATGATCTTTATGATTGATTTTTTCCCTCTAATTATAGAAAGTTAAATAATGTATTACCATGAAAAATGTTTCTAATATTAAATAGAACATATCAGTTGCAGAGTTCCTAATGTGTATTTTTAAAGCACATATCTGAATAAATTGCCTAGATAGAAAAAAATTATCACATGAGTAAAATTTAGTGTTCAAAACATTGAGACACTCTTCACCTATTGTATGACCAAATAAAGGTTATGCTGCTTGTTTTTCTTTTGTGCCTTTTTTTACCCTGAATTGAGATAAGCAGTTTGACTTACTAGATTACAACTTTGGCAGTTCAAAGTCTTTGTTGAAGACTTTGAAGAAAAAGATTTGGAAAAATTGTTGACTTTCGGCCGGGCATGATGGCTCACGCCTATAATCCCAGCATTTTGGGAAGCCGAGGCCGGTGGATCACCTGAGGTTAGATCATCGAGACCAGCCTGGCTAACATGGTGAAACCCCGTCTCTACTAAAAATACAAAAATTAGCCAGGCGTGTTGGTGCATGCCTGTAATCCCAGCTATTCGGGAGGCTGAGGCAGGAGAATCAGTTGAACTCAGGAGGCAGAAGTTGCAGTGAGCCGAGACCGTGCCATTGCACTTCGGCCTGGGCAACAGGAGCAAATCTCCGTCTCAAAAAAAAAAAAAAAGTGTTGACTTTGTAGAAATTATGTTCTTTCGTAGTATCTTCTTCTACCCATTGCAGATGATAAGTTATTTGTGCCAATTTGAGAATTGCTATTAAGCTGTTATCCTCCCTTCCTTGGGACTAAGAATTACAAGACTCATGGCACTGGCATAAAGTCGTTGTTTAATCACTGATGAAATTATTTTCACACTTGTTACAATGAATGAAGTGTTAATTTGGTGATCAGGTGGTAGCCATTAGCCATGTTGCAGAATTCTAAAATTCTAGCCAATGAAACCTGTGTTTTAGAAATGCAGAGGAAAATTGAATAATGGAGTCTTGGTTAGCCTTTCAGGGACTAGGGATTTGTTTTTTTGTTTTGTTTTTTTTTGTTTGTTTGTTTTCCTCTTTTTAGTACTAGAATATCTCAGTTTTTATAAAAGGTAAGTTTAAAATGTTTATCGTGCCATTATTTTAACTGGCATCTTGAAAGAACAATGCGTTTTCTCCATGATAAACTCTGATTCCAGTAGGAATTTTCAGTACATACCAAGTACCTGGAAAGTTCTTCAGATAAGTTAATGGATCCAAGGAGATACATGCCTCCATGAGATAAACTGACCCTTTTACTAGCTAAACTAGCCAGAGCAATACTCTGTAGAACTGTGCTTTTCTAAAGTAAGGATTATCTGTTTCTCAATTTTACGTGCATAATACTTTTCCTGGTGCTAGCTTTGATAGGCAAAATATCTTGAAATGTTGGCCCCATAATGATTGTGCTAGTTCATAAGCTTTGTTAAGTTATGAGTTTAATCATAAAAATATTTCCAAGCAGTTTTTGACCTTCATTCTACATTTCTGGGCATTTGTAATATGGTATTCTACTGGTATATATTTTTAAAGTTTGCATTTAGATTATGATAAAGAAATTTCAAGTGTATTTCTTCTAATAAAGTATTAAGACAGTGTTTCAGAATATCAAGGCACACCTCCTTAGTTGTTTTAGGTTAGAACTCTACAAACAATTTTGTGAATGTTCAAAGTATTTTGAGTTAAGGCTAGTTCATACTTTGAAATTTTTGCAGCAAATTGCTGTGTCTAAGTTGATTAATCACACAATACATACTTTTCCTGCATTTTCTTTCAGTGACATTTGAGAATTGGGTGACATTTTAAAATGTGCTTTATACCATTTAGCTTTTGCAAACAAGTTCTAAAGTTTTGGAGCAAAAGTGGTGTGGTCAAGAGTTGAAGTCTCATATATCTTTAGTAGCACTCCCATGAATTATTTCCATGACAATAACAAGTGTGTGTTCCATATCTGATTGGGGCACTGGTTAGCCTGCATTAATAGCTAATGAAGAGTGTTATTTGATTAGAATTCAAACTTTTAAAATTTTGAAATGTTTAAGAATGTATTAGAAAATGCATGCTTTATGTTGAAAAAATACATTGCTTTAACATTCCTCATTCTTTAAGAAATTTATGTTAATTTTGCATGGGCACAAACTTAATCAGAAACATTTTGTGGAGTTACATTTCCTCTTGTTATTTATCAAGGTTCAGTATTGACTTGATCTTTGAAACCTTGGTCCCTTTCATTTACTAGTCACATTGACCGATGTTTTATAGAAATGCCTAGAATTTTGAGACTAATAGTAGTTATCCATTAACATTCTAAAAGTTTTGTGCTTTTTTAAAATTTGTTTTGGTAATTACCACATTTTTTTCTCTTACCTTCCTTTAAATGGCCACAGTGTATACTGCTTGAATGTTCCATCCAAAAGATGTAGCTTCAGAAGCACAGTGATTGCCCCAGGGTCCATGAGATATTGTTTTTATTATGAAGTTGGAGTGCTGTCTACTGAAATTATACTCTTAAATAAATATGTATGTAGTGTGTAATATTTTCTAATAAATTCTTTTGATAAACTAATGTCTTTAACATTTTATTATTAAGTTTCCAGGGGAATGGTGACTTGTTGATTATAATTCCTTACAAATGTGTTGAAGTGTTACTTGGATTTGTACCAAAGTCATTCGCATCATGGTTACATAATACCCAAGCTCTAAAGCAAGCATTGAGTTAGCTATAAGCATATATTTTAATGGCATTTCCCCTAATTACATAATTATTGTAAGAAATTAGAAAAACTTTAGTAAATGTGTAAAAGACACTGAAAAAGGAGAAAAATCACCTGTAATCCTACCAAAGGTAACAACTAATGCCAAACAAACTGCACATAATTATGTTGTAACCTTTCATTTTCACTTAATGATGTACTGAGAATTTTCCATTTTAATAAAAATTGTAGCTTATTATTTTGTCAAAAAATGATAGGGGCTGGGCGCGGTGGCTCAAGCCTGTAATCCCAGCACTTTGGGAGGCCGAGACGGGCGGATCATGAGGTCAGGAGATCGAGACCAGCCTGGCTAACCCGGTGAAACCCCGTCTGTACTAAAAAATACAAAAAACTAGCCGGGCGAGGTGGCAGGCACCTGTAGTCCCAGCTACTCGGGAGGCTGAGGCAGGAGAATGGCTTAAACCCGGGAGGCGGAGCTTGCAGTGAGCTGAGATCCGGCCACTGCACTCCAGTCTGGGCGACAGAGCGAGACTCCGTCTCAAAAAAAAAAAACAAAAAGATATATACTGGCTGTATATATAGTGTTTTTTTGTTTTTTGTTTTTTGTTTTGAGATGGAGTATCGCTCTGTTGCCCAGGCTGGAATGCAGTGGCACCATCTCAGCTCACTGCACCCTCCACCTTCTGGGTTCAAGCAATTCTCCTGCCTCAGCCTCTTGAGTAGCTGGGATTACAGGCACCTGCCACTATACCTGGCTAGTTTTTGTACTTTTAGTAGAGATGGGGTTTCACTATGTTGGTCTTGAATTCCTGACCTCAAGTGATCTGCCTGCTCAGCCTCCCAAAGTGCTTGAATTACAGGCGTGAGCCACTGCACCTGGCCCAAATGGCTGTATAGTAGTCTATAACGTGACTGTACCATTAAAACAATCCTCCACTGTTGGATGTTAAGTTGCCTTTTTTTTTTTTTGAGACGGTGGTTCACTCTTGTCACCCAGGCTGGAGTGCAGTGGTGCGATCTCAGCTCACTGCAACCTCTGCCTCCCAGGTTCAAGTGAGTCTCCTGCCTCAGCCTCTTGAGTAACTGGGATTACAGGTGCCTGCCACCACGCCTGGCTAATTTTGGTATTTTTAGTAGAGACAGGGTTTCACCATGTTGGCCAGGCCAGTCTCGAACTCCTAACCTCAGGTGATCTGCCCACCTCAGCCTCCCAGAGAGCTGGGATTACAGGCGTGAGCCACTGTGTCTGGCCTAAGTTGCTTTTATGAATATAAATTAGTAAAATATAAATAAGACATATAAACAATCTCTACCAGTTTCAGATTTTCTTGGGCTTGATTCTACCAATAGAATATCTCATTTTATAAAAATTTTTTAATGTGATTATACACACATGATGCATACTTTCTAAAACTGAATTACATATACCTGTGAAACTTCATTTTCTTAAGCTGATTTTTCAACCACTACAAAGATTTGTTTGTATATATTTCCAAACTCTTTAATGCATTTACAAAAATTTTTTTAACTTGGTGGCAGAGTGGTTCCCACCTGTAATCCCAGCACTTTGGGAGGCCAAGCCAGGAGGACTGCTTGAGCTCAGGAGTTGGAAACAGTCTGGGTAACATAGCAAGACCCCGTCTCTGCAAAAAATCAAGAAGTTGCCCAGGCGAGGTAGCGTATACCTGTGGTCTCAAGATACTTGGGAGGCTGAAGTGGGAGAATTGCTTGAGCCCAGGAGGCAGAGGTTGCAGTGAGCCAAAATTGTGCCACTGCACTCCAGCCTGGGTGTTAGAGCGAGATACTATCTCAAAAACAATGTTTTGTAAGGTTCCAGGAAAGCAGGTTGCTCAGATCGTTTTTCCCAGCATATGAATTATATATTGTAAATTGTTCTGCATCTCTAGTTCCCTTAATAAACTGAAGATATAAAGTCAGTATGTATGAATGTGCCATGTTCTTTATAATGGCTACATCATGTTCCTCTCTTGCTGGTCATTTAAGTTATGTGCAGGTTTTGGCTATTAGAAAGAACACTTGAATGAACACCCTTTGTGACTTACCACTGAACAATTTTTTTTTTTTTTTTTTTTTTTAGCCAAGAGTCTCACTTTGTTGCCCTTGCAAGAGTGCAGTGGCACAATCACTGCTCACTGCAGCCTCAACCTCCCAGGCTCAAGCAGTCCTCCCACCTCAGCCTCCTGAGTAGCTGGGACTACAGGTGTGCACCACCACGCCTGGCTAACTTTTGTATTTTTTGTAGAGATGGGGTTTTGCTGTGTTGCCCAGGCTGGTCTCAAACTCCTGGATTCAAGCAATCCAGGGCCTCAGCCTCCCAAAGTGCTGGGATTACAGGCATGAGTCACTGCACATGGCCTGTTCATAGGTCTTCCAGAATGTTCAGTTCATCAAACGATGCACACCTACTGTGTATAAGGAATTCTTAGATTCTTCGTGTCAGGTTTTGAATAGTACAGTAAATATTACCATATTAAGCTTCTAGTATATGCTAGGCATTCTGTCAAACATTTCATATGTATTACCACATTTCATTTATAAAACCAATTCTAGTAATTTGACAAAAAAAATTGAGATGCATAAAGGATTAACTGAGTTATCTAGTTGCACAGCTACTTAGTGGAGCCAAGATTCACATCCAAGTCCATGCTAGACTTGGGGATGTTACATTGAGTTCACATATATAAACTTACGTTCGTATAGTAACGCAGGAATGATAGCTGATATAGAGAAGTGAGAACAGCATGGGGAAAGTGAGAGGAAGGGACATGTATCATATGTCTAATTAGGTCCACTCATTTTTGACTTTTTTTTTTTTTTTTTGGAGACAGTCTCGGTTTGTTGCCCAGGCTGGAGTGCAGTGGCGTGATCTCGGCTCACTGCAGTCTCAACCTCCTGGACTCAAGTGATTGTTACACCTCAGCCTTCCAAGTAGCTGGGACTACAGTCATGGGCCACTCCGCTCGGCTAATTTTTTTAATTTTGTGGAGACAGGATCTTGCTTTGGTGCCCTGGCTGGTCTCAAACTCCTGAGCTCAAGCAATTGTCCTGCCTTGGCCTCCCAAAGTGCTGGGATTATAGGCATGAGCCATGGTGCCTGGCCTCATTTTTGACTTTTTAATAGCACTCCCATGTTTCCTGTTTTGGAGATATTTAACCATGAAGCCATCTTTAGTGCATTCTTTGCTTTTCTTGCCCTGTTTTCATTTTCTCAGTTTCCTGTGCATTGATTCCTCCTTTACAATAAACTCCAGCTTGTTTCCAGCCATGTTACCTTTGACTTCTTTGAATAGTTTTAACTCTTACTTAAATTCTGTGGAAACCAGTTTCATCTTAGACACTATAGACTAATCATCCAATAGTACAGTTTTGGCCAAATTATTCCACATCATTTCTTCAACAGATAGTGCCAGCCTGTGTGTGTTACACAGTAGAGAAGAGGGAGCAAAACAATATCATCATGGAACCATATACTTGGTGGGGAAAACAGGTACATGTATAACTGATGAGGGTGCAAATAGGACAACCAGATGCTCCAAGAATCTGATGGGTTTATAAAGTCTAAGATTGGTCAGGGAGGACCCCTGGGGTGGGAAGGGCGTTGACACTTCAGCTAAGAGCCAGATGGTAGCTAGGGAGGGAGAGGATGAACTGGCAGAGGGAATGGGGCAAGAGTGGGTCTTGCCAGAGAGCATGGCATCCCTAAGCCTGGAATGGCTGGAACGAAGATTGAGAGGAGTTTTTTGGCAACATATTTTGTAAGGAAAAGCTTTTAAACTGGAGGTGTTTGACATGATGAGATTTACTTTTTGAAATGAGTGCTCAAAATGTTTCATGGCTCAATACAAGCGGTTAGAACATGAGAAGTGGGCCGGGCACGGTGGCTCATGCCTCTAATCCCAGCACTTTGGGAGGCCAAGGCGGGCAGGTCACCAGAGGTCAGGAGTTTCAGACCAGCCTGACCAACATGGAGAAACCCCATTTCTATTAAAAATACAAAATTAGCCGGGCATAGTAGTGCATGCCTGTAATCCCAGCTACTCGGGAGGCTGAGGCAGGAAAATCACTTGAACCTGGGAGGCAGAGGTTGTGGTGAGCCAAGATTGTGCCATTGCACTCCAGCCTGGGCAACAAGAGTGAAACTCTGTCTCAAAACAAAACAAAACAAAAAACATGAGAAGTGTTCAACCAAAAACATTAAACAACAGTGTTTTAAATTTTGTCAAACTGGTAATTTCCAATTGTGGCAAGAGTGCCATGATCAAACACTACTGTGAGGGGTGTGCAAATATGTACAATTTTTCTGAAAGGCAATTTGAAAATAGGTATAAAGAACCTTAAAGGGATTATGTATTCTTTTCATACTATAAACATCCTGGTCCCCATATTTCTTTCCCGTATTAGTGGAAAACTGGAGGGGGATGGTTAACATAAACTATGGTTCATTCATATAAAAGTATTTTACAGCTATTTTAAATGTTTCCAGGGGACAGGAAGTGGAAGAATGTACTCCTTTAATATTAAATGGAGAAAATATAGACAAAAACTATATACAATTATCCTAATTTTCTTTAAAAACTTTAAGGCAAAAATATATATATTATTAATAGAAGTTGTTTCTGGATAATAGAGGATTTTTTCCCGTCTTTAAAAACTTTAAGGCAAAATATATATATATTATTAATAGAAGTTGTTTCTGGGTAACAGAGGATTTTTTCCCCTGTATGCTTTTATCTCCCAGATTTCACAGTTAATAAAAATTGCATGATCAGAAAAACTATCTTCAAAATTGCAGGCCTCGCTGCTTGTGGTATGAGGGCGAGAGATGGGGTAAAGGCTTTGGTCTAGACTGAAGAGCTGAAAGTTTCCCACGCTGGAACTGGTCTGAGTTCTCAGTTGCTTGAGCATCTGGCTGTGATGGGCAACTGTCTGATGTCTCCTCACACTCAGTTCCTCAGGGAGGAGCTTAACTTCTCTGGCAACTGATGAGTTCTAGTCTGTAAATAGTCAGCACCCACTGGCTTTGTGGAGTGAGAAACGCTTTAGTCATGAAGCAGTGGACTTCCCAAACCGTAACTAGCTGAGCATACTCCCCACCAATCCTGTGAGTTCGACAGAAGATAATCCATTTCTGGTGATAAGTAAGGGTATCTGGGCTTTAAAGCTCACAGAGGGCCCGGTTTTGTGACAGTGAGTATGTGCTCTCTGAACCTGAATTACCTATAAAAAGGGGTGCTGCCTATCTACCTTGCAGGGTTACTGAGGATTGAGATAATAGATGGGAATGTCTTGAAATTTACTCCACATTTACTTGGGGAAATTCCTGCCTATATAACCAGGACTGTTTTCTCGCTGTTTTCATCCCTGCTGGACAGTGATGGAAATGCAACTTAACTTATCAAGTGGTTTGCAATCTAGCTGCATATTTAGGGTCATATGGAGAGTTTTATAAAAGGCCATGCACAAGCACAGGCCCACCTCCCAAACCAATTATATCTGTCTCTGGGATGGGGTATTTTAAAATCTCCCAGGTGGAGTCTAATGTGCAGCCAAGAAGCAAACCATGTAACTTTTTTAGATCCCCTGCAGATCACAGCTGTTCTGTTAGAGTAACATAATTAATTAGATTACAGCTTGTTGTCTTTTTGAGACAGTCTTGCTCTATCACTCAGGCTGGAGTGCAGCCACATGATCACAGCTCACTGTAGGCTCAACCTCCTGGGCTCTAGTGATCCTCTCAAATACTGGAAATACAGGCACGTGCTATCATGCTAATTTTTGTATTTTTTGTAGAAATGAGGGTTCACCATGTTGCCCAGGCTGGTCTCAAACTCCTAGGCTCAAGCAATCTACCTGACTCAGTCTCCCAAAATGCTGGGATTACAGGTGTGAGCCACTATGCCTGGCCAGATCACAGCTTGTGTGGATTCTACCCCGCTCTCAGAAACATCAACAGCACCTGATAGTTTGTACACACACGTAACTCTTTTTAACGTTGTTTTCAAATTCGAATTTACCACATTATCTGGGATTTTGAGCCCACTAAGCACTAGGAAGATGGCAAAACAGCACCTTCAGAGACAAGACGCCAAACATTTCCAGGGTGTTCACACAGTAGTTCACGGTGCAATCAACCTCTTGTACGAACCCAGCTGTTGGTAAGGTTAGGATGAGTATACTTAATGTAACAAGATTTTTATTTACACTCTTGCCTAATGGAGTTATAGCTTCTAAAATTATTGTAGTATTGCTTTTTCAAATAATTTCCAGAAATCTTTTTCTTATACAGTTTATCTATAGCTGATAACACTTTATATATAGCACTATCTATATATAGATAGCACTTTATATATAGCTGATAAGTACAGTCAATCTTAATTACCAACAACAGCAGTGGCTAACACTGAGCGCATATTACTGCCTCTGTGCCAAGAATTTTATTTGTATTACCTACTTCAATTTTCCTAACAACCTTGAAAGGTAGGACCCATTATTAACTTCATTTTAGAATGGAAAAAAATGCTCTCAACCATCTTATAATATTCCTCTCAGCTCATTACATGGTCTGCCCAGTGATATTTCCTTTGTGAAGTATCCAGGTCCTAACACTGACCCTTCCTCCAACCTATCTAGCAGTTTGGGCACTAGAAATAACTTCTAGTATATTTCTGTTTCCATTATCCTGCTCCAAAGTGTGTGAAATCCTCATAATCAGTCAAATATTATAACTATAATAAACTAAGTGGTCACCCTATTTAGTCTTTCAGATCATCCTGCAGACTTCTACTAATTATCTAATTCATCTAATATTAATTATGTACTTGTTATGAGCCACTTAACTCCTATATGCCACATTGCCAACAAACTTTACAGAACTCCAAACAAAATCTTAATTAAAAAGGAATGAGTCTGCTCAGGCTGAAGGTAAGGACTGCACACCTGCTCAGCCATCCTCTTGCCTATGACTCTCAATCTGACTTCCTTTGAGGCACTTCTGGTTAGTCCCATTCACCCTCAGAACCTAATTTGGACTGTATTTGTACTTGCCATTTGCACCCTCCCAGACTGCTCTGTGGAACTATCTTACTAGATAATAAGGGAAATTCAACTCCTAAGTTAATGTCCAACAGAAACACATGCCCCAGTGCATCAAGAGACAAGAGCAGAATGTTTATAGCATCATATGTAGTTGCCCCAAACTAGAAACAATCTAAATGCCATCAGTGTTGGGAATATTCAGCAATAAAAATAGGGGAACCATTGCTGCATCCAACAATATAGGTGAATCTCACAACCAAGCTGGGTGAAAGACAAAAAATATAAATCCAATACTGTATTTCTGTAATAGTTCAAAAATTGATGAAACTAAATTATAGTGTTTAGAGATCCATAATGACATAGTAAAAGTAAAAAAACCATAAAGAATAGAAGCAATTGCTTTGAAAATCCAGATAGTGGTTACTGATGGGGGTTTAGGGGCTTTGATGGAGATGGGACATGAGAGGCTTCTAGGGGGACTATCAAGGTCTTTTCTTGATCTGGGCAGTGGGTACGTAGGGTTTGCAGTAAAATAATAAGCCAGGCACTGTGAATCATGCCTGTAATCCCAGCTACTTGGGAGGTTGAGGCAGGAGGATTGCTTCAGGCCAGGAGTTCAAGATCAGCCTGAGCAACATAGCAAGACCCTGTCTCTAAAAAAATAAAAATAAAGCTCTACTCTACATTTTACTCACTTTGTTATATGTGTTATATTTCATAATTTAAAAGGTTTTAAAGAAAGTATCAAGGGGCTAGCAGTTAACCCAAAGCCATTGTTTTAGATTTGATAGTCAAATCTACATTTTCCCATTCTCTCAATCCAGTCCCAATGGGAAAAAGAAAATCCATGAACTTGAAGGGGGAAAAAAAAAAAATCTCCATTCAAAGAATAATTTTGCATCACATTAAGACACACATCTGTTTGGAACCAGAAATAAGTATAAAGCAACAAACATGCAAGGGCCTACTCTGCACAAGAGTGAAGTTGTGTGTTCATTTCCAATAGTGCTCAGCCAGGCATGGTGGCTCACGCCTATAAATCCCAGCACTTTGGGATGCCAAGGCAGTAGGATTGCTTGAGTCCAGGAGTTCAGACCAGCCTGGGCAACATAGTGAGACCTTGTCTCTATAGCCAATCAATCAATTGAAAACAGTGCTTTCTGTATTAGATTGCACCAACTTTCAGGTCCTTTGTTTTTCTAAGTTACTTTAACCATGCCATTTTTACCTAAAGATGAAAAACAAACTCATTTTCAATGGTTGTACAAGTTAGAAAATTGCCTGTCCCAGGCAGCTGCCTTGCAAAAGTGATTTTGTTTAAAAGGTCAACCTGAAAGCCAGTCTAGTTTTGTCTTTCACAGTTTAGCTATAAACAGCGCATATTTGATAATTCAAATCAATACATCTTCTCAAAAGCAAAGGCTAAACGTTTTCTGCAGTTTAGGGAAGTCATAATGTCTAGTCCAGAGATTCTGAAGCCCCTGTCAACCAAATGTGTTGGTCAAACTTATTACATTTGATTTCAAAACTACACTTTGTGGGGCCTGTTAGTTCCGTTTACTTGGTGGCCAAGCCATTTCTGTCATCTCTGCTCCTCCCTGAAATTGTTGAGTTTCATTTTTGTATATTTTGTTTGTGGAGAATGTGTATAGCTTTGATCTCTTACTAGTTAGTTAACCCCTGCACTTGTCAACCTATAACCTCCTCTTATCCTGAACAGACCTCTCCAAACTCAAACTCTCTACCATTAGGTCTGTCCATTTCTATGTTGTTATTATTTTGAGACAGGGTCTCACTCTGTTGCCCAGGCTGGAGTGCAGTGGCACGAATACAGTTCACTGTAGCTTCAACCTCCTGGACTCAAATATCCTCATGCTTCAGCCTCTCCAGTAGTTGGGACCACAGGCATGCGCCACCACACCCAGCTAATTTTCTTTTTTGTAGAGGCAAAGTCTGGCCATGTTGACCAAGTTGGTCTCAAATTCCTGAGCTCAAGCAATCTTCCTGCTTCAGCCTCCCAAAGTGCTGGAATTATAGATGCCTGGCTGAGGTGTGTCAAATTTCTACTGGCCCTTAGAATCTCTCATTAAAAGACATTTTCCCTTCTCAGGAGTAGGGCGCAGTGGTTCACACCTGTAATACCAGCACGTTGGAAGGCCGAGGTGGGTGGATTGCTTGAGCTCAGGAGTTCGAGATGAGCATGGGCAACATGGCAAAACCCCATCTCTACAAAAATTAAATAAATAAATAAATAAATACAAAAATTAGCCTGGCATGATAGCTTGCACCTGTAATCCCAGCTAACTCAGGAGGCTGAAGCGGGAGGACCGCTTGAGCCTGGGAGGTGGAGGTTGCAGTGAGCCGAGATTGCACCACTGCACTCCAGTCTGGGTGACAGAGCCAGACTCTGTCTTAAAAATAAATAAATAAAAGATAAAAAATAATACAAAGTACTTATAAAAAAGACATTTTGCCTTCTCCATAAAGCCCTTCCTATTTTCCCTTTCCAACTCAGCATCAAATGAAGCCTGCTACATGATTAAACTCCCAAAGTCTTTATAATTTCCTTATGGCACATGTTTTTACCTTTTATTGCATTGGGTATTATTTGTAAGTCTGGCCTACCCTCAGAGCAGGACGTCTCCGCCTTCCGAAGCAGCAGCATAGGTACTCCAACAGTATTGCAGGCTGAAGGTGATTTAAGAGTGTACGCTGGGGAAAATCCCATTAACATCATACTAATGTTGAGGAGGAACGACTCTTTCCAAAGGAGTCAGCAGATGGTTGTTTGAACTAGGCACCAGACGGATAGCTGATTACAAACTGTGGTTTCAACTTACTATAAACGTTTTGTCTTAGAAATGGCCCTTTGTCAAGGGTATTTCCAGAAAGTTATTCTAGTTTTACAAAGTGGTGCCAAGTTAATGAATGAAATACTTGGGAAATCTGAAGAATTATGGAAAATCTTAAAAGACAAAATGCAAAGAAAGAAAATACGAGTAACAATGAGGCAAATACAAATGAAAAGATCTGCACCAAAACTAGGGGTACATAGTGTTTATACTAGCAGACTCCTGGCCTTGAATCTGACTCTCTGAGGAAAGAATTCTCCCAATGACTCCTTCTAACTAGACTTCAGAGGAGATGGAGAAATAGTTCCACTTACTTGCTATAAGAACCTGGTCAAGGTACTTACTCATGTTAACCCCCTTTACCCCACTTGTGAAATATTAACTATTACACTGGGTTGTATGAAGGCTGAAACAATACAGTGAAATGCTCAGCACAGTGCCTGACAGAGTAGTGTTCAGCAAAATATTAGTGACTAGTTTAAAACAGCACCTTAAATTTTAGAAACAATTTAAATGTCTATCAATATGGGGTCTAGTTAAATATAGTATATCCATAAAATGGAAAACTATATTATATAGCTGTAAGAAGGATGAGAAAGCTATTTACCAACATGGAATAAACTTAAAATATTAAAATTTCAAGAAAGTACAGCATATTATTTATGGTATGAAATATTTTTGTGTAAAAAAAAGAAAATACTGAATTCACTTGTATGTAGTCAACACCAAAGAAATGTGAACAGTTGTTATCTGGTTGGGGGACACGGGTGGTGAAGCAGATGGGAATGAGACTTTTCATAGAATTTAACTTTTTGATTAGGTTACATTCTAAAGGCAGTTTATGTTTTAAATACATGTATCCAATGTGGATTGTATCTCAGACTAAAGTCCACAGGAGCCAGGACTTGACTTAATAATAGCCTTTTCTTTTAATATTTAAATGTAGTCTTATTAAGGAAATGAATCTACTTACTTAAGTATATGCCAGTGTGTCTTGGTGTTTCTTATCCACACACAAGGCAATCCTGGACTTAATTTTTACCAATAGGAAATAAGACTATAAAATTGCAATGAAAGAGTTAAAATATCATAATGTAATTAGACAGCGGTACTGTCTTCATTTGTTTTGCTGCCTCTGGAGAAGGCTAGTGTAGTTGTTGTATGACGGACTGCTGTATGAGTCTGCGAAGAGTCAAGCAGTATGAAAGTGATCGCTAAAATTTCCCTTGATAGACACTGGATTTTGTTCTCATTTAACTTACTATTTGGTAACAATGAGAGTGCCAGGTGTCCCACGTGGTTAACCCCATAGCTCTACTTCTGCTCCTTAGCAGCTTCTGCTTTGCATCATGTTTCCTCTGTTTGGTATTTAATAGCAGTGGTTAAGATCAGGACAGAAGTCACTTATCCAAAACATTCTCATTTTAAAAATCATTTTATTGTCATTTCATGGTTAAAAAAACATACATGACATGACTATAAAGTAATGAGACGAG
The DNA here is from genome assembly GCF_043159975.1 of Macaca nemestrina. NCBI lineage: Eukaryota > Metazoa > Chordata > Mammalia > Primates > Cercopithecidae > Macaca > Macaca nemestrina. The sequence goes on from NC_092134.1 coordinate 87,677,778, forward strand.
TTTTCAGGTGTTGGTTGGATTACTGAGTCTCATTAATATATAGTCACAATCCTGACTTGAGCTTGGAAGAAAAATATGCCTTCGCTATATGATTATCAATTTTGTTACTTAAAATTTATTGAGTGCCAACAGAGCACTAGGCACATATATAACACAGAATTATACAGTCTCTATGTTGTAACTATATTATTTACATAGATTTCTCAAAGATAACATTAAAGCATGTATTTACATAACTTTAGACAAAAATAACAATACTGTAAATCAGCAAGTTTCTGTCTAGCAAGGAGCACCTTTTCATGAATGAGAGGGTTTTGCAGAACTTATTGTGCAAGAGCACTTTAATTCCATTACACAGCAAGTCCATATTATTATATAGTTCTATAAAGCTATAGGAAGAAAAACCTAAGTGGGAAGCCATGATCGGTTTCATTAGGTCAAACACATTTAGGAAATGCTCTGCTGAGACTGAAGCTTAAAGGGCTACAGTCATATTTACATATTATAGCAGAAAAGCTAGAACTACAGCATGCAATTCAATGAGGTGGAAGAAAGGTGAATATGAAAACCATTTTTCTAAACCTGCAGTTTCTTCTCTTTTCTATTCATTTAATTACCACTGCAGTTTCTGATTTTGAAAA